>NC_086249.1:49453195-49772409 GCF_021018805.1 Prinia subflava | reverse complement strand
GTTCCTTCAGGGGTGAAGATTTAAGCACCTAACCAGTCTGGACAGAAATGACTGCAAAAGCTCCCAGGGGAAGCCTGTGACACAGCCAGGAACAACATTCCCCGTTCCCAAGCTACGGACTGAGCTGTAAGATCATACCTGTCTTGTTTTCGTATCATTAGAGGGAGAAGATAAAGTTGTTCTCAGTGTCTTTTCCTGGAACCATCTCTTTTTCTGATCAAGATGAATAGCCCTATGGTCTCTCGTGTACAGGTAAGACACCCTTGAGCTATAATAATGCTTCAATTTTTTTCTTGGAATTTTTTTTTGCCTGAGCTTTACAAGGAAAGATGATACCTTCTAATGTGTTAAATGAGCTGTTCACAGTGAAAGATAGAAGGTTTTGCTCACCTAGGAGGAACTAAGAATTGCATGGTACCCTGCGGGATTTAGATCAGACAGTGGCCTGACCATTATTTCAGTTTTAAAATATTCTTCAGTTATATTGCTAAATCTACTTGCTATGTCAGGAGGTGAGAGGTAGGTTATCAGGGCAGACACAGAACATCTTCACGTAAAGGTGAGGAATTTATTAAAAAACAGTGAAGAGAGGACCACATTTCAGTTTATTAAACACAAAAAGAGGACTTTCACTAGAGGGGAGGAATAGGTTAGCTCCCAAGAGCAGTTTCATAGTCATATTCAGAAGTGTTGCAAGAACCAGTTTTGATTTTGAGTGAAAATAAACCTTTCTGAAACTTCAGAAAAGTTTTGGGATTTTCTTGCTTTCTCAACTTTTCATTATTTTGCCTATATATAGCCTTGTCAGTATTCTATGCCTCACGAGGTACTCATGTTTTTTCATGTCTTTTAAGAAAGACCTGCTCAGGAAATGCAGAGGTCAGGCCTGCTGCAGCAGCTGCCACCCTCTCTCTAGTGCATCTCATTCTGCTGAACTGATAAGACACAAACTCCAAGGCCATGTTGGTTTGCTCTGCTGAGTAGATCCAGTGGATATTCATAGTCTTACTTCAGAGTCCTGCAGTTTAGAAACCCTGGGATTGTTGTAGCTTCGTGATTTTTTCCCCCAAATTTCTCATATGGCAGACTTTATAGTTTAATCCTTTGGGTTTCCATTTTTTCTCCCTTTCCTTAGTCTACAAGCTAGCAGAACTCCAAAGCCATCCAAAAACATGTTTGCCAAACAGGGATTTTTATAAATAATCCAGTACCACTTCTAAATAAATTAATGCCCCCCAGCTAGCTCATTTTTTGTATGTCAGCAATATTGAAAAATACATTTGTATATTTGAGTATTTGAAGTCAAACATCTCTGACTCGGAAATCTAAAAGAGTAATTTTTTAAAAAGTATCTTCTGGCTTACCATGTAAGCATTCATAATTTCCTTGATTAGCAGTCATTGGAAACTCAGTGGCATTTATTGCATATTCAACAAATGTCATTACATTTTGCACACTAGAAGCAGAGGTTGGTTGTTGCAGCAGTGACATACTAATCGTATTATTACACAAATACGAGTTCTGGTTGGGTTGGAAGAAGCAACTTGCAAAATGTCAAAATTCAAATATTTGTGCCACCTGAGGTGAGGAAACCAAAGCCTTTGTCTAAATGCTGTGGTGCTGTGGTATTGTAATGCTGCTTGTTACATAGGACCTGACTTCTGCTGATATTGGTCATCCATCTGTGCTGAAACACCTGCAGAGCGCATACCTATGGTGCATCTTTTGACTCTAGAAGGTAAAGCAATCAGGCATGATTGCACAAAAGTAAATTTTGTTGATTTTGTCTTTGATTTTGCTTATTTATGTAACATTTTCTTGAATTTACTTTTCATGAGGGTGAGTAACAATACAAGTAAGGAAGAGTAATAAAAAGTGTGTGGGGGTTATTTTTTCCCCTGATACTTTGGTATTTGGTTTTGTTTGTCCGGATAGCAGACACCAAAGGATCTCAGACAACAGCTGAAAGATCATAAGCTGAAATTGAATCCCTTTCAGGAAAGTGGAGGGAAGTAGGAAAAAAAGAAAAGAAGATTTAAAAAATGAAGGAAATTGAAAACATTTAATCTTATTTTTTCAGAAGATGTTAAAAATTAGGTTGCTAGGAAGAAACAGCAGATATCAATAGCAAAAGTGTTGTTACCTTCCCCCAGATAAACCACATAAGAAAATAAAAAATTATTGCAAACTATAATCATATTTCTAGCCGAAGTCCATCTTTGTACAAACAACCATTTGCAGTCACTGACATTCAAAATCCCAGTTTACTCTGTTGATCAAACAAGAAAAAAATCAGGCAGCTTGTTAACTTTATAAAGAACATAATGTCTATTCAATTTTGACTAGAAAACATGGTGAGTTTTCCACATGTAATCACAGCTCAAATAGAATTAAAAATCAATACAGCCCAGATTTTAAATAGTGTCACACACACTAGCTAGCAAAAAAAAAAAAAAAAAAAAAAAAAGAAGTTTCAACACAGCATAAATATTTCATACACTACTGTAGTCTGGATTACAAAGTATTTGAAAGATTTCAGATTTCAAATAGTGCACAAACCTACACAGGATATCTTTCACTCCACAGTAAGCTCAGGCATAATATATGTATGCTGACATGTAGCATTGATTTTTTCTTATGTACAACTGTATTAATTTTAAAAGTTGATGCAGAAAAATGCGCACCTTTCAGAAACAGAAATAAGCAAATGAAAAAGATCTGCAACAGACACCTCCATTATGAAACTTTTTAAAATGAATGTGGGCATGTAAAGAAAACAAATCATCTTTGCAGTTTTTTAAAATAGTTTTTTAAAGGATGGTACCTTCTCTTATACTTTCATATTTATAGACTTTATATGCATTAACTTGCTTTAAAATTTAGCTCTCTTTCAAGAAAAATGTTCATTTCTACAAGTGGTATTGTAGAAATTCAATAGCTGGAAGCAATCAACATTTGATGCCTTTATTTCAATGAAACAATAAATAAATAAATAAATAAACAAATTCAACCCTGTAGCAAGCTCATTATGTGCAAGTTTAAAAGTAGTGTCTACTGTGTAGTTTTGAAATCACCAAAAGCAAAAGAATATATATTATGCAAATTATTTAGAAGTATTCATCACAACATAGGAAATGCTGTATGGGAGTATGCTTGTGTGTAAACTTAAAATGCATCGCATTCTTCATCCATCTCTCTGGCTCGCCCAGTCTGACACCAGACTTTCATCAAGCTCCACAAAACAGCTAAGATTTTACATCTTGGAGTTTTTATTGTCACTGCATATATTGCTGCAGTGATACAGTACTGCAGAAATAAATGATAGAAATGTCACTTTTGCAGTGGGATTTCTAATTGGCATTCTCTTTACTTCCTCTGCATCAAACATAGACACACAGAGATTTTTCTCCCAAGTGATATCCACTCCCTTTGGCTATGTTTATTATTCTGTTAAAGGGATATTTCCTCCAGGCCCATCAAATTTTGCTTACAAAAGAGTAGGAATGCCTCACATCATTCATGAAGAAAGCCCACAGATTGACAATTGACTGTTTACTTGATGGGGTGGGTGTTTGTTTGTTTGGTTTGAGGGGTTTGGGTTGTCCTATTGGGTTGTTGTTTTCTGAGACTAATAATCCTATTAAAGAACTTCAGGCAGAGATTAATGACAGTTTGAAAGCATCCATCTCATTAAGGTTTCATCAGTTGCTTTTGGAATTAGAAAATGAAATAATGGAAATGCCAGCTCTGATTCCACTGACTCTCTTGTTAAGGGGAAAACAGCTTCATTTACTAACCAATACAAATAAATCTACTGGTAATTAGACTAGTGTCCTATTAAGATACAAAAATAAGGCCAAATATTGACAATTTAAGTGAACAGATTTTGTGTTATATACTATCTGTGTCTTGTCTGATCAGCAGTTGATTAAGTTAATGACTAATAGAGTAAGCTTTGGAATACTTCAGATGTTTTATGGTGCATTGATTTCCTGGAAAGGTTTGGAGTGAATGCAGAAAATGTCCTGTAGACTGACTTATACGGATCTGAGAGCAAACCTAACATGAAAATGGAATAATGGATACAAAGCTGTTTATTTCAGCTTCTATGAGGCTGAAATGCAGGTGTGACAGCTAAATATCCTCAGCCAGGCTGTGAATTTGAGAACTGAAATTCAGTTTCAAAGAAGTGATTCGCTCTCAGTCATAACAAAAGGTTAAGTTTTGTGACCGCATTTGACAGAGAGGGATTAGGTGAAGATGGTGAAGAAGAAAGTTTCCCTGTAGATGTACACTATATAAAATAAGCTGCAAAACAGAACAAAATTGTCACTCTTTTAAGAAGATGGTTTAAAGATGGTAGCCACAGAACTTCTTTACTACAATTACACTTTGTGCTGATGCTAGTATTTGACTAGCTGAGTAGCTGATCTCCTTCCCCTGGAGTCTGTACCAGACTGCTGATCCTGTGAATGAAACCAGAATGAGCATTTTTTACTGTTACTTATGGCAAGGCAAAGCACGAAGCCATAAGTTGTCAGAAGCAGAATCACATTGCCTACAAGCAGTTTTGAAATTGCAGTCAAAATAGTTTTGCAGAAAATTTGTAATAATAATAATAGTAATAATGACAACAAAAGTTATAATTATCAAGTTTTGAGCACCTACAGCATGAAAAACAAAGTGAGAATCTGCTTTTTATTCAAAAATTATAACGATGAATGTCTTAAAATTAAAAAATACGGAAAAAAAAGTTTTGGATTGTTTTCCTTGTTTTTTTGAAGTTGTATTTTCTCTTGCATTATTTAGTTGTGCTAATATTAACCACCTACTTCTATAAAAGAAAATTTTTACATGCAATTTTGTTGATTGTAATAACAAGACATCTACATAATTACTCAGTTCACCAATAGAAGTGGAAATATTGATTTATCACCCTTCAACAATTACTGATGTCCTGGTGATAATGTGAAACCCAAAAGCAGGGAAAACTCACCTGCTAAGCTTTCCTAATCTATTAGATATTGTCAATGTTAAACCCAATTCAACTGAAAAAACATTAAGTACCCTTATTTTAAAAGCATCTTATGTGTATAAAACATTATTTATAAAGAAGTAATCTGGTTTAAAGTTGGATTTTATTTCTAGATCTAGGTGTTGGACATGCCACAGAGCAATTTGAGTTGGAAAATACCCTTAATATGACCAAGTCTAGCCATTAAACTAACACTGCCAAGTTCACCACTAAGCCATGTGCCTAAGCACCATGTTTACAGGTCTTTTAAATACCTCCAGGACTGGAAACAGAAAAGAGAGGCTTGATGGACTCTAAGGCTATAAAACCCAGGGGTTCTGTGATGAGGTCCTCCTTGGGGTGACTGGTTCTGATTGTTCCTGGGTTACTGTGTTGTGAATAAATGGCTTTATGGAATGAGATGTACAGAAAATCACTCCACGAAAAGCCAGTGTCCATAAAGGAGACAGAGGAGTCCTGCAGCTTTATTCAAATAAAGCAAGAGAGTCCTCTGGGGCATACCACTGTGGGGTTTTTCTCTCGAGGTTTTGGAGGGTGCAGCCTTCTTTTATCCTAAACTCTCAGCTGTACATTGCCCTCTTTCTTTCCCCATTGGCTGAGGTACTAGGAAGGTACAGCCTTCCCAAACCATCTACCTCCCCCCTTGAACTTGTCATTTTACCCCAAAGTTCAGAAACTTAGGCTCTTGAGGACCTATTTCAGGAGTCTGTTTCACGAGTCAAACTGTCTGGGTTCTGTAGAAAACCTGTGTCTTGAATTTGATAAAGATATTAAGACCCATTTCAAAGACATTAACACCCACACCCCCACCCATCAAATTGTTTGTATAGACTTTAGCACACATCTTTCCTAGAAGAGATATCTGAGACTCTGCCATGGGAAACCTGGAGACAGGTAAGGAAACCTGGTCTGACTGTGGAGTGGGTGTGTGAGGAGCCAAGGGGGACACACTGGTCACTGGAGCTGCCCACTGCAAAGGGGCTTTGGTCACAGTAAAGTCTCTGGTGGTGGGAGTGTGACTGCCAGGGAGTGTCACGAATGGTCGTGCTGGGAAGTTTCCATAAATCTGTTCAAAATGCTCAACAACCCTTTTGGTAAGTAAAAGGCTTTCCTTTGCCTGTAAAGATATTGCCTCTCAAAGGACACTTTTAAGCCTGTATTTCTTCCTTAATTTCCTGGAAGCCTGTAGCTAGTTTTTGGCTTCTTGCCTGTGGATGGACTGCCTCAGTCACTACCATCTCAGCTCATCTGTTCTCACCATCTCATGTAGGACATGACTGACATCACCTCACCCACACCACCCACTGACAACCTCCTCCGGGGAAGCAGCAGAGCCTCTACAGCCAGTCACATGGATTATTTAGGATGAGGTGTCATCAGGACATTGTTTACTTTTATGGCTCATTACTCTTTTCTATGAGAATGTGATCCATTCCTTACCTCTAGCAAAACACCTGTGTAATTGAAGTAAAGCCTAAAGCCTTCCTACCTATAATTTTCAGCTAACCATGCTTTAGATAAAGGTCCACACATGTAGTCATGAAAGACTGTCAACACTGATATATTGTCCGGAAAGTTCATTGCTGAGTGAACAAGACATGTTCTTTATCCCAGGAGCTGTGTACAGTTTCCTCAGGTCTTACCAGTTCAACAAACAACAGATTAGTTTTTGTAGTTTTAGTGCAAGTAATTTTTATTTCTTTTTTTCCCCTTGTTTTTGTTTGATTTTGTTTTGGTTTGTTTTTCCCTCTGAATCCTTTATAACACTTAAACACATTGCTTTAAGGCTTGGTACCCAGTTCAGATACTAAAGTCTCGCTAGAAGGATAATATTCACTGGTCTAGCAAACAGATAGATTCTCATTTTAGTTTGAGGTTATGCTCATCCAGCCTAATCTTCTATGATAGATAAAGCACAGAATTTTCCCTTCTAATACCTGCCTACTGCTCAGAAACTTGTACTTAAACACACAAAGTCTGGGTAAGAAAAGTTGCACAGGCTCATTTCTACCTCTGCTTTCTTTTCTTATCTCGAAACTAGCTTGGTCTAGGAATTTATATGTTTATTGCCTTAACTAAGCCCAAAGGTGAACTGTGCACATGGGTATATGCCATGTGGCTAATTTAAAATGTATTTACCAAGGAAAAAGAAATTAACTTCTGGATGCTATGCAAAATTCCTCCAACAATAATGGCATTAATGAAGAGCTCTTGACAGCCTGCAGGATTCCCGATCTCTTCTCGCAGTGTCACAGCAGATCATTTTAGCACATATGCCTGTGCAGAAATCATGCTATGAAAAGCCAGTGTCCACAAAAGAGACAGAGGAGTCCTGAAACTTTTTTCAAATAAAGCAAGAGAGTCCTCTGGGGCATACCACTGTGGGATTTTTCTCTCGAGGTTTCTGAGGACGCAGCCTCCTTTTATCCTAAACTCCCGTCTGCACATTGCCCTCTTCCTTTCCCCATTGGCTGAGGTGCTAGGGAGGTATAACCTTCCTGAACTGCCTAGCACATAGTCTCCCCTTGAACATGTCATGTTCAAATTAAGAAGTTCAAGCTATCTGCATTCTGCAATGGACTTTGTGCTGACCAATTTGTCTATTACCCTAAAGTTCAGGAGTCAGATTCTCTGGGTTTTGTTGCAAACTTGCAGCTTGAGGTTGGTAGAGATATTAAAACCCATTTCAAAGATGTTAACACCCACTCACCCATCAAAGTGTTTGTAGAGACATTAGTATACATCTTTTTCTATCATGCCCAATTATTCTCTGTTTAGCCAGCAGCAATCCTTATTATTCAGTATTTCTCCACTTTGTGCTCACACAGATGTCTCCGAAGACAACATATTTCAAGGGATTTAAGAGTTGGTCTCATGGCTTCACTTCCTAAATTCTGTGACAATGCTTTCAAATTTTGGCAAGAATTTTGCCTAAAAGTTCAAGAAGTGTAAGTACATTGGTTTAGATGCTTTATGTCCTGAAGCTTACAAATTCTTTTTGTAAGGTCTTAACAATTACTAGAGTAGCAACAACAGCAGCAGTTTTCCTTGAGGCATTTATTCAGCAAAACTCTTATATGTTTATTATTTTCTATATAGTTATCTGCATTCATAAGAGTACTTGGGGTTTGTGTATCTTATGGATAGGAACTCACTTTTTTTTTTTTTTTTTTGTAATGCTGATTGCAAAAGGAAAAAGTCTATAAGATGTATTTATTCACATCCCCATAGAATCACATCATATCAGAGTAACAGTTGATCTAGCGTTCAGTGTGACATGTTGCTCATCCATCTGACCAAGGATGTTTTGGAACAAAGTACAAGGAAACCGGTAATGGAAAAATCTCTCCATGCAGAAATTTTTTCTCATTTCAGCTACATATCTCAAAGCATGAAAGTCTATTCATTTTAAAGGTAACCATGCATTTTCTCATGGTTCATGTAGAAAGCTAGTTTTGCCAGCTCTTCCTCCCTACTGTACTGGTTTTCTACTCTGAATATCAGCATCTTGTGCAAATGTTTATTTCTGAATTGTGCTGAAGGTATTCCATATTTTGAATTAAACTAGGGATATCAACTTAAAAAAGAACCATAAAAACAGGTCTAAATTTCCCCTCAAATATCTTAGGTTTCAATTATAATCTGAGTATTACTGCTTTTATTATTTTCTATGAAGCCGTAAATACTAATCCAAATTGATGTACACTGTGAGAGGTAAATATTTAAATCTTGGTCTCAGTTACATAATTTTGGTTCTGATTTGCATTGTGAAATTCAATTACAGTGAAGATACTCCACTTAAGAATGTGCCCTTATTGCAAATAAGATGAGCACCCTTATTCTAAATTCTGTTGCATTAGTGAAAGAAAGTAGGTAACCTGTTGTTATGGATTTCAGATGGCACAGAAATAACAACATGACTCCCCATCATGGTAAAAATGAGAGCAAACTTTATTCTTCTAAATTCTACTTTTATAGATTAGTTTGGTTCAAAGAACATGATTGGTTCTTCAGCATCTACACCCTTTTGTAAACATTTCTTTCCAGTAAACATGTTGGAAAAACACCACCTGCGGATGGTTTCTCACTTCCCAAGGTTTGTTTGAATTCCTCTTTGAGATTTCTCAGGCTAACATGAGAAAATTGCTCGCTTGCCTTTCACACAGACACTGACAGAGCCTGAAGCCTAAATTCAGACCAGTGTCAGGGCCACAGTAACCTATGTCTTGTTCTTAGGTAGGGTGGACCAATAAAATGGCACAGCTCCCTAAGCAAGCTTTTATTTAGATACCTAAACTTAGATGTGTTCATTCAGGGTGTTGGTTTCCTGTGTTGAAATTTGATATGTTCTGATCCAAAACCATGGAATTCATGACAAATTCAAGATTCTATATTAATAGATTATAAATAAACTGATCTGGGAATATAAGTCTCACAGATTTTCCCAAAGACTTGAGTTTGAGACAAATCTAGGTTTCCTGTAAAAAGATTTCATAGGTGTTTTAGTTTATGTTGCTCTTTAAGTACACTCTTTGATTAGACAATTAATGGGCTGATTCCTTTTATTTAAAAACTGGTAGTCATCATACTTCTCTTTTGATCTAGTTCCTCTTCTCACCTTCTAAAGATTACCACATGATTTACAACAAAGTGCTATATGCATCCCTCATAATTTAAGAATGCTGTTTATTTTCATACACCTAATACAGTTTCTTTTTCTTCTTCCTAATTAAAACACTCATATAGAATAATTTACTGAATGATAAACAATGACAGTTTTTACGAAAAGATTCTAAGTTATTCACGTTTGCAATAGACATATAGTTATTTAAAGTGCATAAAACTCTGTTGCTCTAACTCATCATAAAGGTATTTTAAATCATTTTTTCCTACACATTTAGCTAAAGATCAGTAATACTTACCAATGACCACAATGAATAAATAAAGTATTCAGGAAGATAGTTATTTTTCTTTTAAAAGGTTAGCTTGTTTAAATAAAAAATTATGCTTTTAAAAAAATCATTACTTTCTTTAGTTTCCCCTTAGAAAATCTGCTGCTGTTCTATCACATCTTCCACTGGATATGTAGTTTGGAAAAGTCTGTTAGTATAAACTTCATTAATATGTATGTCCTTGTAGAGACAACAAGTGATACAATGTGCATAAAATACAAACCAGAACCCCATGTTTCACTGAGTCTGCAGGTTTGACTTTTGGCAGACAATTGTCAAATAGAAGGATCCTGCTTGTGGTCTGAGTTGGATATGGAACTCGCCATGTAGTCAGTGATGGAGAAACACCAGATATTTTTATCTTTGATCATCGTAATCAGGGAATTTTCATTATTTTATATTTTTGTCATAATTCTACCCTTAAACTTTCTTTTTCTTTGAAAAACAGGCTGTGTTTGAAGACATTAAAGCCATTTTATTGATCAAGCATGACATAACTCAGTTAAAAGAAGTTGTTTGGAAAGCTATTGCAAACCCTCTCAAGAAATTAGGAAATTACTTCAAGCTACAGAAATATTAACTATGTGTTTCTTTAAGGCAAGTTGATATGTAATATTTGCTCAATAAACAGAATCAGTCCAACCCAGAAAAAAAATTATCTTTCCTGGCCTTACACAGGTAACATTCTTTCCTTTGTGGATTATATTTTTCACGGGTTTTTTTTTGTTAACTTCAGCATCGTTTAATGTCTTGATTTGATAAAGCACTCTCTTGCTCAAATATTTTGTTTGATGAAAAATACCCTGTAATATCAATTAAAATGACTTCTTCTTCTTCTTCTTCTTCTTCTTCTTCTTCTTCTTCTTCTTCTTCTTCTTCTTCTTCTTCTTCTTCTTCTTCTTCTTCTTCTTCTTCTTCTTCTTCCCATTATTATAATATTATTATTATTATAATTATTTTAATGTTTACCTTAGCAACTCAGATTCCTTTTATTTGCATCTTTTTTGATTAAAATAATAAAACTTTTTATTTCTTCTCATCCTCTTTTTTCACTAAAACTTTATGTTCTGGTATTAGGTTATTGCATTCTATTTTAAATGCTACCTTTCCTATGAAGAAATAGTCATTTGACAAGAGATTTAGAAAAGAACTGTGTGAATCTATAAGAAAAGACTGGCCGTGGTTAATTTCAAATCTGAAAAAAAATAGTTCTCAGTTATTCTGAAACATAAATGCAAACACAGACGTCTGTGTTTGGTACAAAAAACTGAATTCCTTCCCTGTGTGTATAAATCAGCCAACTGCCCATCAATCCAAACCTTATATGAGAGTATTTCTGAGAAGGAAGCTGGGCACGTCTCTGCCTTGAGCTGGCTAAAGTCTGTGGCTAAGCAAGAAGTTGAGAGATGCTGGGCTGCTGTCAGTCCTCTTCACACCCTGCATGCCACACAGCATCAAACAGCAGGATGTGCGGGCTCCCTCTCTGTCATTTCTTATGTCTTACCACAAATCACTTAAAGGTAAAATCACTATCCAGTCATTACACAGACAAAGTAAATACACATATGCACTCGTCCACCCTTTCCCATTTAGTACTAAGAGTTTTTTCTGTTTCTAAAACTGAGAAAATGGGGGATTTACGAATGAAAGAGAAAATGAGAAACCTTCTTCCTTTTCCCAGGATGTCTGAAATTCAATGCATGTTTACTTTAGATGAAGGGAAGGGATTTTCTCAGATTAAGGTAAAATGTTTTGGTGTTGCTTCAGTCCCATGGGTTGAGATAAAATTATCTCTTTAATCCTTTTTGTTCAGACACACCAGTAGTTATACCCGAAAGGACAGGGAATGAAAAGGATCCCATTCTGAGGCATTCACTTAGGAGTTGGACTCAAAGATTATTGTGAGTCCCTTCCAACTCAGAATATTCTGCATAGCATGCAAATAGATCTAGAATTTTTATACTTCTACCTCTGTTTCTAGTTTACCTTTTTTCATACTTCTTTTACAGAAACTCTTGCTTACTGAAAACTGAAGATTCCTTCCTTCCTTCCTTCCTTCCTTCCTTCCTTCCTTCCTTCCTTCCTTCCTTCCTTCCTTCCTTCCTTCCTTCCTTCCTTCCTTCCTTCCTTCCTTCCTTCCTTCCTTCCTTCCTTCCTTCCTTCCTTCCTTCCTTCCTTCCTTCCTTCCTTCCTTCCTTCCTTCCTTCCTTCCTTCCTTCCTTCCTTCCTTCCTTCCTTCCTTCCTTCCTTCCTTCCTTCCTTCCTTCCTTCCTTCCTTCCTTCCTTCCTTCCTTCCTTCCTTCCTTCCTTCCTTCCTTCCTTCCTTCCTTCCTTCCTTCCTTCCTTCCTTCCTTCCTTCCTTCCTTCCTTCCTTCCTTCCTTCCTTCCTTCCTTCCTTCCTTCCTTCCTTCCTTCCTTCCTTCCTTCCTTCCTTCCTTCCTTCCTTCCTTCCTTCCTTCCTTCCTTCCTTCCTTCCTTCCTTCCTTCCTTCCTTCCTTCCTTCCTTCCCTCCTCCCTTCCCTCCTCCCTTCCTCCCTTCCTCCCTTCCTCCCTTCCTTCCTCCCTCCCTTCCTTCCTCCCTTCCTTCCTCCCTTCCTTCCCCTTTCTCTCTCTACATTCTGAATATAAGAATTAGAATGATTTAGAAATAAATCATTAATTTAAAATGAATTTCCTTATTTTGCAAGTCTCTGTTAGCACAAAAAAAATCAGATTTATTGTTCTCATGAAAATATTTTGAGAGATAAAGTAATATATAAATGCATTTAGACTGAAATGCATCCATATGGATGACAATAACTCTAAAAAGAATAGATCTACTTTTGTCAACAATCTTACAATTTCTATTCATTAATAACTTATGCTCCATTTATGCTCAATTTCTGCCTAAGTTCCACTGGAACACACCTTCTGCATATAAAATTGTGCTAGAATAAAACCCCACACATAGTCCAATGCTGAAAGAAAAATATTTGAGGATATTCCAAATATTCATGAGCAGCCTGTTTCATATGAGAACTGAAAAACTAAGTCGAGTGTGTGGTGTTAGACTAATGACCCTGCAATGCCTTTCACTGGACTGGCAGTTCCTTCGTTAGGACTTAGCAGCTATCGTAAGTTGGAAGAAAAATGATAAACTAGAAAAAAGGAAAACATGCTGTTCCTTAATTGTGCTATGGCCTTCTTGTGGGAGTGATAACCCTCAAAACAGAACAAATGATAACTAAAGATTTATATCTTTAATAGTAATGCTAACTTAAAAAAACAATTTAATGTTTGTTAGCTATCATAGGAAATAGCTGAAGAACACAGCTGAAAAGAGGCAGAAAAGAAGGAAGAATTGCAAATAACCAAGGAGAAACCAGAACAAAGATAACAGAAGAACATTTATAGCTAATTGTACAGAGAGAGTGTGAGGAAGGGAAGAATAAAGCTGCAAAAAAAGAAATCAACAAATAAAAACACAGACAAAATCCTAATATAGCAGTAGATATATAAAAAAATAATGCTTTCCTGAACTAAATAACAGCTACCAGCATTGGAATTCACTTTCAGAAATTGGACTGGTTTATCATGACAACAAATTACTGCCACACATGCAGAACTTTGGGCTGCTTTTTTCCAAAAAACTAAATAAGGTGGTGCTATTCCTCATATTGTTTATTTTTCTATTAACCTCTTTTTGTCCATGTCTAGAATATGAAGCTGACTTGTGCAATCATACGTTAACATTTTTCTATTTTCTGAGGTGAAATAAGAAATCAATTATATATTTTTGTAGAATAAATAAGATATATTTGTCCCTAATAATTTTCAGAGTGAAATGAAACATTAAAACTGCACTTCTGTCTGATTTTACATAGTATGCTGTGTTCCACATGACACTTAATTGCACTATGTACTTTGCAACACAAAAGTGTTAGTAATTGTTTAAATAGAAAATGTTGTCTAGTTATTTTTACAGAAAAGTAATTAGTGTATGCCAGTGAAACCTGTATGTTTGCACTAAAATCAATGTAATTTTTTCTAGCATGTACTTATATTACTTATAAATTCATCATTCAGGATTGCTTAAAAGAACCTGTGACTCTAATCATCTTTATCATATATCTTGTTATATATCATATATAACAAGAAAAAAGCAGCAGAATCTCACATTCAGATTCTCACACTGAGCACATTCTTCCTGTCCTTCTTTCAGAGCAATGTCTTAAGGTTGTAAGAAAAAAGCAAAATTTTAACATAAAAATCCCAAAAAGCAGAAGCCATTCTAGGGAAAGTGGGTGGAAGCCTAAGTATTAACCTTCAGATTCAGAATATTTAATGTAAAGAAATCCATAAAACCTAAACAAAATTAACAAAAAAACCCCACCAAAAAATCACAAACCAAAAATAACCACACACAAATCAAACAAATAAACAAACAAAGAAAGTCACACAGACATTTGTATGTCACAGTAATTACAAAAGTCAGGTCAGAGTGATGAAAGAGTAAAGGCTGGGCCAACTCCCTCCTGCTGTGGTGGAATATCAGTCCTGTGCTGCTCAGGATAGAGGCTCATAGCTACACAGCACAGCAGTACCTGCATAAGTAGTCCTGTCTGGATATCCTTCTTCATCCAAGAATGTGGAAGCCCTGGAAGGAATCTTCCGAAGGCTCCTGGAGCTCCACACACTTTGTTGGTTATTTGCAGCTGGATAATTTAAAGATCTTTTTGCATAGGCCGAGCTATATGAAGTTGCCAGATCTTCACAACTGATAAAGAAATTGTGCTGGTTTTGACTGTGATAAGAGTCAGTTTTGTTCACAGTATCTACTAAGGGGTTGTGTCTTGGATTTATACTGCATATAGGGTTGATTAACAAAGTGACTTTGCTGCTGAGCAACCTCTACACAGAGCAAAGGCCTTTTCTGCCTCTCCTTCCACCCCACCATCAAGGAGCATTAGGGTACACAATGGGGGTACACAAGGAGTTGGGCAGGGATGCAGTCAGTACATCTGATCCCAGCTGATCCAAGGTTTATCCCAGACTTTATGGCATCATGCTCACAATAAAGCTGGGGGAAGAAGGAGGAAGAGGGGAACTTTCAAAGTAACAGCGTTTGATTTCCCAAGTCATGTTACATGTGAGGGAGCCCTGCTTTCCGGGAGATGGCTGAACACCTGCCTGCCCATGGGAAGTGGTGAATGAATTCTTTGCTTGGTTTTGCTTGCGTGTGAGCCTTTTACTTGACCTATTAAACTGCCTATATCTCACCCCATGGATCTTCTCACTTTTACTCATCTGATTCTCAGCCCCATCTGACCCGGAGGGAGGGAGTGAGAGGCTGTGCAGTGCTTAGTTGCTGGCTGGGGTTAAATCATTACAGAAATGTATGATTTTTGAATATCTTAGCACTTCTTTGAAGTAAGGGCAGGATTTTCAGATTTTAAGAAGCCTTTTTAAAATTTTTTTTAAAAGGACTCTGTCACAACAGCTGACACTGTAATTTATTTTACCTTGTTTGCTCAGATTTTTGCAAATGTAATAGCTGAACTTGAGTGCACATAATTTTAACCATTTTAGCCAGAGTGGATCAAGATAAAGTTTATGTTACAGTAAAAATAGCCACAGGCTTATCTCTTTCTTTTTCCTAATATGAGGTAAGCTATGTCATTTTAATATTATGAAATGGTAAATAGAGCAATTTGCATAAAGAGAAGTTACATGTCAGTTTTTATTTAGGTTGTAGAAGATGTATTTTCATTATCTATAAAAAAATCAAAGATAAAAAGTATCAACAATACCTAAGCTGCATTAACTGAATTCACACAAGTTGAGGTTTAAACAATTGTTTTAATTATGCCTATAAGGAGGTGTTTTACTTTTATGAAGCTGTATTCATTGTCATGAATCTGTTCTCTAAAGAAGAAAAGTCTATTTCTCATATAGTTTGTTATGTGCATTGATAAGACATGGTAAACAAAGATGTTATCTTCTACATTTATGTCCCCACCACATTTGTAAGATTTCTGATGAGAAACTCAGAATAAGAATTACCTGGAATGATAATTTAGCTCATGCTAAGGTAATGTTTTCATACTTTGAAATAAGGTTTTAAAAAGAGGAAAAGATGCCTGGAATAGGTGTAGTGGAATAAAAGAAAAAAACCCCTTCTTGCAGAAAATAGTACAAAGCAATTTTTGTACAATAAAAAATTATAAATTTGTCTCAAATAATATTGTGAATTACTGCAGAATTAACATTTAAATAAATGTTTCTTTGTATTGCAATGCTAGCCTTTATAAAGATTATGGACTATTGCCAAATTTTATTCTTAATTTCTTTCTGCTTTGGGTACTTCAACACTTCTAAACATACAAAAGGAAACACTTTACAAGCTTTACCCTCTGGAGGTATAGAAGTAAAATATTTCAATACTGCTAGTAAGAATTATAGGGTTTAAAAAAAAAAAAGAAACACAGGAATCTTCAAAAGGAAGAGATAGATTTCACAGAGCATCTGTTTAGCCTATTCTAGGTAAAAATTGTATTCAGCTGTAAAACATCAATATGTCAGGCCCATTACTAATATAATTTTTATGACAGCATAACATATTGTGAGAACATTATCTTTTTCAGTCTTCTTCAGCCCCATCCAGCAGACTGTCCTATTCAAAAACCCTCTTTCAACTGACAAATTTTTGGTAAAAACTAAAACCTCTATAGCAGTAATTTAGGTTAACTAACATTTTTGCCTTATATTTGCAATTACCATTTGACTGTTAAGTATCTTACAGAACTATTCATATCCCAGTGTAGCCCAGATGGTAGCATGCACTACAGGGGACTTTTGTGATCCTGGGATTTCTGTATCACTGCTACCTGTAGGAATTTAGACTGTAGCATGCAGAATGCAGTGGACTAATGAGTTTAGTTGAGCTACATATTGTATATAAGTGTGATTTAGTATAGACAGGAAGAATTAAAAAATCTAAAATTCTTTTCATTTCACTAAAAAGTTCAATTGTACTTCTACGCATGCAGCCCACCATATTTATCTTAATATTAATAACAGTAATATGTATACCTGCCAAGGTAACATAAAATTAAGTTTAACATTTTTTTCCTCACAGGATTCCTGCTTCATGTGTCTCATAATTCCTTCAAATCATTCACTCATTTTCTTGTTGACACTTCTCTGTCTTTCGAGAATGTCTTTGTATCTGAAAGTATAAAACTTCCCCATGAAAGGAAGACAGGCAAGCCTGCCTGCCCTCTCTGTGTTTCTACAATGACAGCAGGTTTCTACAATGACTAATAGAGAAACAACCATCCTGGTATCCTCAGCAGATGCCTTGGTCAACCTTCCTTCTTTTATCATACAAACCAGGCAGCTCTCAACACCACAGCAGAATTCCACAATCTAATTGAAAATCTCCAACTGCAGCATTATTAAAGCCATAGCTGCCTTTTCATGGCATAATAAACTGACATGGGTAGAAACCAAGCATTCATGTCTTGAGATTGGAATCTTTCAAACACCACCGCTCCGTCCTTTCCAATTGTCTCTGTAACACTGCAAGGGAGTGCTCACCACCTGGTTAGGGGATTACTCCTCCCAAACTGAGTTTGGGGGTACTCCTCTGCTCACGGTTTAATTTAGAATTTTTTCTTGTAAAAGAAAAGCAGAGAGATATTTTTTCTATCTTGAGTTTGGACTCAAGAGAATGGACTGTGAGTCCATTCATGGCAAAGTGCATTAATGTTGTTAAGCAGAACATGTAATTTTACTCTAATGTTTTGCCACATTCAGGCAGCATTATAGAAATAGCTCTTTTGTAGAAAAGGCAGAGGGATTATGAGTATTAAAGAAATGAAAATGACCAACAAGAAAAATCTACATTTTAGCTTGAGTTGTCTTTCAGTTTTTACCTAGACTCTTAGAAACTGAGAAACTCAAAAATGCCTACCATCTTCCCTTTTAATTTTCATTCTTCTCTCCTCACAAACAATAATTGCTAGTAGACTTGCCAATTTCCATTTTAATGATTTTTTTAAAATTCAGAGGAAAACTTTTGTTTAAAATAATCTATTGTTTCATTGCTGTGGTAGGTTGACCTTGGCAGCTGCCAGATGCCCACTCAGCTGCTCTCTCACTCCCACTCTTCAACAGGACTGAGAGAGAAAATGAGATGAGAAAGCTCATGGACTGAGATAAAAATAGGGAGACTAAATAAACTCAAACTGGTGAAAAGATAATTTAATTTATTGTCAATTAAAATAGATTTGAATAGTGAGAAACAAAGATAAAAGTTAAAACCCTCTTCTTCCATATTTCCTTTCTTCCATGTTCAACTTCAGTCCTTCATTTCTGATTCCTCTACGTCCTCCTCTGAAGAGGAAAGAAAAGGATTTAAAAAGAGACAACAAATAAGAAAAAATAATATTATATTCTTTATAAATTCTCATACTTCTGAAATAATCTCAGGAGTTTTGAATGCTGTTGGTTAACTATCCTAGCAGAATTTTATAGCTCACATTTAGTCCATGAATTACTTTGAGTGCTTTCCTGAGAAATGCTGCCTTGTCCAGATCCCTCGGTTGGAAACCAGACGCTTCCACAGTTATTTCTAAACCACATATGGTTATAAATTTTCCAGTTTTGGCTTCAGTTTTCCTTCTTTCCCTTTGAAACCACAATAAATAAAAAAACTGATGTGCAGGCATTATATAAAAGATACACTACACAATCTAAAATCTAATAACTAAAAGCAGCTTCCTTAGGGATTAAGGATCATGCAAAGTTCTATCAAAATTATTATTGTCTTGGGATAAGTTTGCTTCTAAAAATTTGGTTAAAAAAATGAAAACATTTATTAGGATCTTCTCGTTTTTATTTTACAGGGAGATAATAGGGAAATATTGAATCAATTAAATCTTTATATACAAATATATTATTTCACAATTGCTGCACCATAGCCACTCAGATAGCAGAAAAATATTCTGTGTGAATTAAACCAAACTATGTACTTAACATTAGAACTTTTCTGCTCAATATTTCAGCACATTAATGCAAGTTCCTCAAACTGGAAGGTATTCAAGTACCTCAAATCTATTACAAAACTTATAAACTTGTCATGAAACATTAAATTGAGAAGTTATGTAAATGTATAATACACCACATACTTTCACAAAGAATTGATGGAAGTTAGAAATATGTAAAGCCTTAGCCAGGAGAGGCAAAAGAAAGTATACAGAAAATGTTTGCAGAATTTCAGTATTGAATTTTCCTAGTCCTTTATTGATTGCTCAAATTAATAATTAATCCTCAATAACTTCAGCAAAAGTTTGATTTCACTGGGGTTTAGGAATGGTGTTCTCCAATTTGATATTCCCCTGGAACACTCCAACCCAAATACTGCTTGCTCACTTCCTCCTGCTCCTCCCCTTCCCCTGCCCCAGGATGGAGACAAGAACTGGAGGCACAAAAAGTAAAGATCATGGTTGAAATACGAACAATTTACTGGAAACTACAATGTGATATGAAAATGAACACAACAATAGTCATGACAGAGCTTAGGAGATAATAAATGTTTTACTCACTCCACAGACACCCTCGACAATACCTGACCATTCCCACTGTCCCTGATCGAGAAGCGAGCTTTGCCTGTCCCCACAGAATGATATGAGGTGGTATAAAATGTCCTCTGGGTGCTACACATACCCTGCACATGCAAGAATCAACCCCATCCTGCCTGGATCCAGGACAACATTTTTCTTATATGTCTGTCCTCACCCTAGGTCTATGAATTTTTTACATCTTGGTGGAAACGTCAAGTGTATCACAATGCCAGGAATAAAACTCATGACATTAATACTCAAAGTAGATAAGGTCATAACTAAGTAACAAAGTAGATGAAGGGAGGGAAGTTATATTTAATTTCTTCGGACATCCTATGCATGAACTAAGAGCATACAAAAATCAAGGCTACTACACATGTTGAGAGAGTTGGGTTGTGCAGTCTAGAGAATAGGAGACACTGTGAAGACCTTATAGCAGCTGTCCAGTACCTAAAGGAGGCAACAAGAGAGCTGGAGAGGAGCTTAATACAAGGGCATGTAGTGATAAGACAAGGGGTAATGGCTTCAAACTGAACGACTGTAGATTTAGATAAGATATTAGGAAAAAATTCTTCACTGTGAATGAAGAATGCTGGCACAGATGGGCCAGAGAAGTTGTGGATGCCCCAAACTTAAAAGTTTTCAAAGTCAGGTTGGACAAGGCATTGAGGAACATTGAGGAACCATTGAGGAACCTCATCTAGTGAGAGATGTTCCTGCTGAGACAGCAGGGGAGCTGGAACAAGGTGATCTTTAAGGTTCCTTCCAAACTTGGACATTCTATGATTTTGTGATTCTAGTATTTCATTGCATTTCATATGTAGTTGAATTCAAACTGAAGATACAGAAGGGAATGGAATAGAGAGATGAGGAGAGTATACATTCTGGAGTTCCTATATTTTTAAAGAGCACAGACATGTCTAAATACAGTAGGAATGGGTTCTTGGGGATTAAAAAGTAAACTCCACAGCATGTCTCACTCAGCTGTGAGTGAGGAGAAAGGAGTGTTATTGCATCCACTGGCAAAACAAGACCCTTGTAATATTTTTAGTCTTTCTAACTTTAAATCCTTGGAATCAGTAAATGCTAAATAGAAAAAATCAACAAAAACTCTGGAAGGTTTTCTAAGAGTCTGCACAGTACATGTTCTTAAAAAAAATCCTAAAGAATTCACATTAAAATTATAGACAATAAATAACTGAAGTAATTCCTCTGTATATTTCCCTCTCTCTCAGAATTAAAAAAGGTACCCTAAAATATTATCATTTAGAGAAAAATAGAAATTATAACTTGAAAATGTCATCACCTCTGTGTGTCCTGTCCATATAAAGCATGGCTATTGTAGACAGGACAGTATATTATTTATTGTATAAATAAATTTCCTATAAAACTGATGCTCTCCTTGTTGTCTATCAATTCACTGACACCTTTGCACTGTTAAAAAGACAATGTAATCCTTTTTTCTTCCATTTTCATACACTGTTCAGTATTTAGCGCAGATACTAAGAAAAAAATAACTTAAGAATATCTCAAAGAAACCAAAAGAATAAGCTCATAATATATATTTAAGACATAGTATTTAACGGAAGATGTAATTTATATTTTTATTTTCAGTTCTTCTGCTCAAAAAGGTGACTTCTGTTTCTATTTGTCAAAGTATCATTCCATATATTTACCCCTGTTACTGGAAGATTTCTGGATGAGTTATCTTGGTGAATAGGATTGATACTCCTCTTAGTTGTGTGTAGAAACAAAGGTAGAAACTTTTTTAAGTTTTTGGCACTTCTGAAAGCAAAGGACATTTATTTCCCCTAACAAAAGAATAATTCAGTTTTGAGAGTTACAATATTGTTACATATTTTTTCACAAGAGAAATGTTAATGACCTAAGCAAGTTACTGAAGCAATGGAATTTGTATGTCAAGAGGTGGGCAGCATTGTTTACAACCGGAAACACTTGAGGTAAATTTTAATTTAGAAATATGGTTCTGTTGATAGATATTTTACACTTTTGAAAAATTATCATGTTTGTATTTGCTAAATAAGATGTAAAAAGTTAAAAAAGCAGAACAATCATATATGCATATTATACCAGACATTTCATAATATCACTATAAACTGTGGAAAATGTAGTACTGAACTGAAGAATGTATTTCATTCCAGTATTAATATGATTCAATGCATGCCAAAGCAATATTGTAGCTGAAGATACAGTGAACTATCCAGAAGTTATTTAGGTGGTGACAGAAAGAATACCTTGCTGACTGTGTATCACTTATTCAATGTGCTCTGGTAGTCAGTGGGAAAACTAGCCTATCTGTATGAATTCCCTAGTGCAGAAATCAGGATATCAATTCATTTTCTTCTTGTTTGTTTTCCTCTCTCTAGGAGAAGCAGTCTTACAAGCTTCACCTCCTATCTGTAAATATAAAATTTTGAACAGGGCCCTGACTTAACACAGTTACTGTGAAAACCAGTCATGTCCTATTAATGATGTTGATTTACACTGAAGACATGCTTTGAACTCTCTTTCTTTTTCTTTCACTTTCATCTGTGGCAATGGTAATCTGTAAAATCCCATCCACTGAATTAAACAAAATACCTCTAAGTTTGATAACTCAAATATCTGAAACACAGTGTATTAATGCATAGGTTTGTTGTTATTGTTGTTGTTTTTTCTTAGTGGTGTACTATTGAATTCAAATACTTACTTATGAGTCTGTAAAAAGTCAGAACAGAAAAGGTGACAGTCCAATGGATATTGATTTTTTTTTTAACAAGTAAAACTGAAGGCATTCATTACTGGTATGGCAGTGCAAGATATGCAAATCACTTGCAATTGCTTTGTGACAGATGGTAGAAATAGTTAATACACCTCTTTCTGATTTGGTTTCTAAGTCAAATATATGTTGTCAAAAGATTGGAGGTGGGCCAGGAAGGAGTAAAGCTGCTTGTTTGTCTTGAAATAGCTGCTTCACTTCAGGTTGCTGGGGCTCTTTGGAGGCAGAAGGAAACAGCTTTGTCTGTGAAATCTTTTGATCATGACAAGCCTTGGAGAACCTGGGAGTGGATGTCTGGCAGCGCAAATGCATGCTGAAAGGCCCTGAAATTTGCCAGGTGTGCTTCTATGGCATGGAGTTGATTCCATGAAGACTCTTCTGAGGTGACAGAGGGCAGAAAACATTTTGCAAGGGCACTTGGTGAAGAGCACCTAACCAGAAAAGCCCTAGAAGGTGTTGGTCTATAGTAAAATATTTCTTCTCCAGGAACAAGGAGGTTCCTTTGTTCTCAGATCTTCAAACCTTTCTTGTCAACAGATTGCCATTCTCTGCACATAAAGTCTTAGCCTCAGCCTGTATATTTTTTTATTATTTCAGATGCATGGTGGTGTGAGAGATAATAAACCTTCATTCCCTCAGTCACTTTTGATGTTTTCATTTTAAAGAAAAAAAAAAAAACAGAAGGGACAGGGGAGCAGTGGCAGACAAAAGATCACTTTTTTTTTTTTTCTTTTGGTGACAATATTTGGGAACAAAACAATAGATAAGCACATAACAGTAGCCAGCAAGCAAAACCTTTAATGAAGACAAAAATCTGGTATCTTTCTGTTTTCATCCACACGTGCTAATGTAATTATAATCCTTTATTTGGAGAGGATAACCAGACCTATTTATCTCTCTCTTGAGGATTTACCTGGTTAAATACAAATATGTTGGTAGAAGATGTCTTTAGACTTGAGAATCTCTATAAATGTGCCATGTACTCAATAGGAAAGAAAAAATAAAATCAGGGAGTGTCGAGTTTCTAGCATAGAAACTGCTTCAACTTGGAGGAAGTGAACCTCACTGGGAAAACACAGAGGAAATTTTCCAAATATGCATCCTTAAGTCTTGTTTCTCTTTTAGGAAATTTTCTTAGCAAATACTGCTGGAGAAAACATAGTTTGCTACAGGACAAAAAAAGAGTTACAAACTGAATCAAAAGATTAATTTTGCAGCTTCATGGACTAAATCATTAAGAATGAAAAAAAATGGATGACAACTACACTACATGCTTTCATATCTGAATTTAAGAAGGAAAATTATTCTTAACAGAGATGCTAATTTAGAGCCTTGGCAATCCATTAGATGACTTAAGTCCTCAGCAAAATCTTGTGTACAGTTTTACTGGTCCTATGTTACTCATTTTTTTAAATAAACTGTGAAGTTAATGATTTTCATATAAATAGAATTGTTCTAAGAGAAATCAAAGCAATGCGAGTTTTGTTTCTTTGGGGTTTTTGTGATTTTTCCAGTGTTATTAATTCTCAGGAAAGGTTAACCCTTTCTGATCTAATTAATTTTCTGTTCTAATTAATTATAAAAAAATGATCAAAGGTAATAATTTTGAAGTTTTTTTGCTCTCACTGACTTAGTATAATCTTTATTAGCATAAAATATCAATAATATAATCATAATCTCTAACATTTTAAACATATAATAATTATTTTATAATTTTTTATATTATTTCCCTGTACAAACAGAGAAAGTAAATTTACAAGTGCAATAGGACATTTTGGTACTGGAAAAACACTAATTTTTCTCATGCTATGATGTATTTTTGCAGTTATAGTTAGGTTTGTGAAAGTTTCCATTGTAATCCATGATTTTCAGGGATTTATAACTAATACACCAAATTGCTGCAGTCTTGAATTTTGCACAGGGTACATAGTCTTAGCGAAGGAGAGACATTCATTTCATGTATTTGATACTGTTTTAGATATTATAGATGTACTTGACAGTAACATAAGGCAGCTATATAATAAAGTTTAAAATGTTCCTATGATTGTTCAGAGCAATGAAGAATTACCACCCTTTATTTTGACATCAGCTGTAATAAAATGAGCTTTTTGAGGCATACAGAGAATTTACTGTCCAGGGCAATGGAGACCATCCCTGTCTGGGATGATTGGTGGAAGTAAAGGGTGAAAAAACTGAAGTCACTAATGCTCAGCAGGGAAATGAAGGGCCTAGAATTCGCAAGTTTAAATTGCTTGCTGAAGGCTCACCCATGGGTGCTATCTGGAGTTAGTGAAGGACTCAGCTGAAGCACCGAGAGTCACTCAGGGAGCCAAGCAAACAATCACTGCAGGCCACTGCTGAAGCCCACAGACAGGTCAGTAGGGTTGGGCCACAAAACTGAGGCAGGATACACTGTTCTGTCTTCTAAAACACATTCAGATAGAGAGAACTGTTTCAGTTTTTATGATTGAAGTGTCATTGGAATTTCTGTGCCTAGATGGAAGAATTTTGGAAGGATTTCCTTGCCATTTTTCCTAGACTTTTAGGTGTTTTTTTCAAGTGTAATCCTGTCCTAATACAGTCTTTTAATAGTGCTGTTTTGTGGGATCCACTAACATAGACCAGTTATGCTAATATTTATTAACCATCATTCAGGGTTATTTTATGGTGAATCTTTCGTCTTTTAAGATCACAAAATGGCCTTAGTTTCACATAGGTTGTACTCATAAAAAAAGTAGGGAAGGGTAATGCAGCTAAGTCGTAAAAAAGATTCAGGTCTCAAAAATTCCTTAACTTCAACCAAAACTCAAACAAATTTCTTTTTCCATCAACAGTCTTTGTTCTCCTTAAGAAATCACTATTATAACTCAACATAGCGTAGGTCATTGGACTCTAAAGAAGTCTATTTTCTTTTTTCTCTTTTGTTTGGTTTTGTTTCTTGTGTTTATTTTTTTAATAATTTATTTATTTCATTTATTTTGGATGTTAATTCAATTCCTTTTAACAGTCTTTTTGGGTAAAATAAGAGTTAAATTTCATTCTCTTCTTCACTTGATGTCTATGGGGGTTTTTTGAGCTTTCAGTATTTCCTCTGCCAACACCACAGTCAACATTTAAATGCATACATGTACCAGGGACACAGCTCATAGTTTAAGGATCAATAACTCCTTTCCATCTCAGATATGGTAAAACTTTTATTTCATTTAAATAGCCAGATAGATTTTTCTTTTTCATCCAGATTTTTTCTTAATGAGAAGAAAGGCACTTCTAGGCTGCACCACATGTGCTGTGCAACCACTATAATAAGTTTCCACGTGGTAAACCAAATACATTCATATTTCCTGTCTATAAATCAAACTAATCAGTGAATCCTGCCTGCCCAGGACGTTTCACAGTGAGCTGTAGTCTGGTTTCATTCTCTAGCTTCATTAGCAGAAATTTATCAGTGGTATCTCTTGTACACACGCAGTAAGTCAGACCTCAGGGAGGCACTTTGCAGAGGTGAGATCACTGGCTGTGTAGATAGAGAGAGAAAGCCAGAGGAGGCTAAAGTGGGGGAGAAAAAAATCCGTTGACACAGACTTTATGGTTTAACTAAAGGTACAGACTATTGAGAGAAACCTTAATTACCTATCAAATAGTTCAAATGTTCAAACAAGACCAAGAGAGCTGCTGACATCCTAGCAATGCCCAGCTAAATACCATGAGCATTAGTGTTGAATTGGCATTTGCAGAGCAATTGTGAGACTGCAACTGAAAAGAACTTTGTACCTTTTAAAGCACAGCCATTTGTGCACAAAGAACTGTTATCTGATTAAATTTAGGAATATTGACAGGCTGTCCTGAATGAATTAGTTTAGAAATGTCTTTGGCTCACTTTACTTAAGGCATTTTGTCTTAGATCTCTGGCAGCCTGGTATAAAGGAAACCTCAAAAGCAACTTCAGATGACTAGGAAGGCTCCTTTTAAACAGGTGTTATCGAGCATGCCTTAAATTTTGTTAAGGCTTTCCATGCTCTAATTAGATGACTGAGTTGTGATACAGACTGCTCTCTAAGTTGAAAGCTTATTCATGTAACAACATAATTGGAAATTTTAGCATAAATATACCGGAGGAACTTATACTTCTGATTTTATAAATCTGTGGATTTGGGAGACTAAAAAAGAAATTAAAGGAGCTTTCTCCCTTTGTTAATGTATAAGTATTCATGCGACTGAAATATGGCAGTGTAACTGGGTATGAAGTCAAAATAATACCTGCCAACTGAAGTAGGTAGTATAGAAGTAAGAAAGTATAGAGATCTATTTATTTCCCATAATTATCCATCTGGTGGTAAAATTCTACTGCTTTGTTTTTGCTAATTTAAAAATTATTTGCATGTGATGAAAGTCTCAGGATTGTCACCACTTACTCATAGCTTTATATGTACTTGAATCTACTTGAATATACACTTGAATACATTTAAAATATTTAATTAGTTATCTGACAAAATACATGTGACTTTTTTTCTGTCTCATTCTCTATCCAACTATGTAAGACCATATTTCAGTCACCCAAATCTGGCATCTTAACCTTTAAGATCTATTCATTGAAATTATTAGAATCAAACAAGTGATATGGTTGTGACATAAATTATCATTCAGTTAACTTAATATGATTCTGAGGAAGTATTTTTAACATTTCATTCTTTTTCACAGTTAGCAGCTTACATGAATTCATAATTTTGTAAAAGGGAATTATTTGTTTTTCTAAATGAAATTTGGTTCACTAAAGTAGAGGCAAGTTTGCATTTGCCTTCTTGTTTGTACATAGAATACAAAATTTTTTTATTTTCTATTTTGTTGTTTAAAAAGAGGCACTTAAGTTTTTTTCAATTTTAATTGCCTTTTTCAAGTTGACAGTATATGTAATACAACTGAACTATGAAATACTCTTCAAAATATCTCTATCAATTAAAGTCCCTTTATTTAAAAATAAGATATACTCAAAATTGAGGTACATAGCTCTTAAGCAACTTAAAATCATACTTCAAAATTCTACTTTTGTTTTCTCTTTCCCATGCACACATCGTTTCTACTTTAAAATAAAGACAAATTATGGAAAGCTTAATTAATGCTCAATGTGAAGAACTACAAATACATAGCAGTAATTTAAAAAAGAAATATTTACATTTGTTGTTTTGTTGGATTTTCATGATTTCATTATTTTAATGTAGATATAGATAAAAAGCAATTACTTATGTATTTTTTATAATGCTTCATGCAAGGGAAACGTCTTTTGCATTACTGTCTTTGAAAAAGTCCCAAAATTAAAATTATTGGAGCCTTTCTTTTCTGTAAGATCTCATTCAGTTCAGCTCTTGACTTCATGCTGTGAAGTACTTTTATCAATGACCAAAAAGAAATCATAAAATCATTACTGATGAAATTTGTAAATGGTTTGAAAATTGAGAGAGTAGTAAATAATAAAGAGGATACATTACTCTACAAAGTTATCTGGATCACTTGGCAAGCTGAACATAATCAAACAATATCTGGTTCAATATAGCAGAAAGGGAAGTCATGCATTTAGATACAAATAAATTAAATTGTATTTGCAAGGTGAAATGCTCCTGCCTGGAAAACAGTGACACCTAGCAAGAGTTGGGCTAAGATCTAGTCTATCTAAGCTGGAAATGAGTCTTGGAAATTCAGCCTGATATAATCAATCTTTAAATAAACACACAACACCTGCTTTTCAATTGTGCCTTATATTCAGATACAGAAACTGCCAAGTACTTATATGAGTGGAGAGAGAGACATGTTTTTTTTTACATGATAGCCTTCTCACTGGAATACTCATCCAGAACTGCAAATGTTATTTGAGGCTCTTTTAATTCCAGGGGGATTTGAAGCTCTGGGCCTGACCAGTTCTATGAAGTATCTTGGGTAGGACTGAGAGTCATGAACAAAGAATGAGATCCAAAATAACATCAGACAAGATTATCGTTGCTGAAAATTAAAGAATTAGTTTCCTCGTTTTGAAAAAAGCTCTGCTTTTTGTACAAGATATGAAATTCATTGAATTTTCAGACAATACGTTTTAAAATCCAGTGCTTAAATTTATGGAATAAAGGTGGATGCTCTCCTGTGTTCTTCTTACCTGGAATATGGGGGGAAGTTGTCAAGGACATAGAGGCCATGCTTTGTTGTTTGTTTGTTTGTATTTATCTTGCTAACGAAATGGAATGACTCGAGAAGAAATGAACAAATTCTGTGGGTCAAAATCAGTTTGCTGGAATGGTGTTGATTACAGGGGATGGCTTTCACAATCATGAATCCCTCTCTGCTTAGAGGACTATCCAAGGACTGCTTAGAACAGGTGAGATTCAGTTGACAAAAGTGTAAGGGGTTTCCAAATTAATACAGCAAGAGGGAGAAGGGTTAGTGGTCAGTGTTTGCCGTTTCCTTAAAAAAAGGAATGTGTACAGGTTTTGAAAAAGTTCAGATTCTGGAAGGTGTGCTGCTTCTGCTACACAGGAAATTTCATGAGATAACAAACTACCTACTTCTCTCTCCAGAAAGTTGTTCACTCTATAATTTTTTTCCCTCTGGTTTTCTAAGACAGCTTCAGAAACATAAGTTGTTTGAATTAATTTGAAAAATGAACTTGATTGAACTCATTTTGGCAAACTTTGCCTCTATGTCTGTGAGAGTTGGAGTTTTCCAGAGAATGGCAATCCCAGAGTATAGATTTACCACAGACACACTTTAAAAGATCTCTCTTTCATTGTAAAGAAATATGACCAGCTATGAAATGCTTTAAATAGTTTAATTATATTCAATATTTTCTAACGACTCAAACCTTTAATATTTTTTAAAAGAAGGTCACTGCTTTAAAAACTGCATATAATCTAATAGACATCAAAGACTTTTTTTATGTTCTTGTTTAATTTGGTAACTATAAGTCCAATATTAAAATAATTGAAAGAGGAAGCTTGGAGGTTTGGCATTACCTAGCCTCCAAATCAATCTTCTGGCTGAATTCCAAGAGATTGATTTCACCCTACATTTCATTATAATCTTATCATAGACATAATTAGGACTTAAAATGGGATAATTCAATTACATAGAACCAATTCAATCCCATTGTTAGTAAACTGAAATTTGGAAAATTTAGACATTATATTTCAAAAATATAAAGATGTGATTTCAGATTGAAAATGAAGATTAGATTGATAATATTATGCCCTTTTTTTTAAATCTTCTATTCCTTTTTGTAGTGTTTGCTTATTTGTGAGGTAAATAAAAAACTAAATGACAATAAACTTTCCTGTTGTAAGTCAGACACAGAAGTGTGTAAACCATTCACTATTATTTACCACAAAGTACAATAAATCTTTTCCCTATCCAAGATTTAGGCTTATTATGTCATACAGTAGTGATAAAATATTTTATGAGGCATTGGGAGTAAACAACTTATGGCTGTTGCTGCAATTAGCATTGATTATGATATACATTGTTTATATTTATATAAAAATGAAGATAATCTAAATATTGAGATTTGTATTACTATGATTTATTTTAAAATAATATTGTACTGATTTTCAGCTCTGTAAACTGCTGAAAAAAACCTGCTATCTACATAGCTTTTAGTAAAACTTATTGAATTTTTCTGCCTAACACTGTGGTCTTCATTCTGTGTGGGAATCTGTAAAATTTCTTTAAAAAAACCCAAGAAAACCCAACAGAATAATGCATCACACTGTCTTTTTTATGTTCTAACCTCCATAACTTGTCATGGGTTTCTATTGTTTCCTTTTTCTATATAACACCATTTTTTTGAAAAAATTAAACACACTGACTGCAAAATAAATTTTAAGTAGTTTGCTTTTGTGAAAATTAGACAGGAAAATATAAATATTAAAATATTTATAATATTATTAAAAGATAAAATTATTATTAATATTTTAAACAAACCTTATTTATTTTTATAGCCATGACTAGCTATCTATAAACAAGGCAGGGAAAGTAGTCATGTGTAAACTTTCACACCTAGGCACTTCACTTAAACAGATTTTTTTCTGCGAGTAGCCTACAATTTCTGTGAATAAAGGCATGAAATAGCCAAAGAGATAGAGATCAGGTTGTTAATACCCTATTGCAAATTCTGTAGAATAGGTATTAGAACTACCAATACTGTTTTGTTCTTTGTATTGTTATTAGAAAAATTATACTACATGGAATGATGGAAACTATCTCTACACCTGATTGGAATTCAATTTTTAATTTCAGCCAGAATATTAGGAATAACTGGGTTCAGGATTCAAGAAATGTCAATATATTTTATTTCCAAAATTCTCTAAAAGATGATGTAAAATCTCTCTCGCTCTTTTTTTTTTTTTTTTTTTTTTTTTAACCTTACAAAAATGTCAGAGTTTTTATAAAATATTTTTCATTTTCAGGTTCATTTAGACTTGTGTAAAAACTATCCAAATCTGAGAAAAAAGAGTCCAAAAATTAATCAGACTCTTTCATATTGAGTAGGAGAGCATGTCCAAAATACCTCTTCTTGCATTTCTTTCTGTTTATGGTACAAACCCTGATATATATCTATTTCAGTTCTTCTGGCTATTTCCTTTAATTCTTTAATTAACAGGTCTTTAATTTGACCTGAGCAATGAATTTTAAATTAATCCATTATTTACACCACTCTATCCTGGAATCCAAACATTCACTTGCAGACTTGTTGTTTGTCATGAGTGTTTATTCCATGCTATTTTCTTTGCTACAGTCATATTGCATTTCATTTCCAAAGATTTATAGGAAGATTCTTTTTTAAGTATTCACAAATACTGCCGTTGTAATCAAACTTGATTAGTTAGTTGAGTGCCAACTACTTTATGTGGGAACAACTGAATAATGTGAGAGCAATTATGTGATTAGTTTATTTTTTCTAAGCTTAAGCATTATCAAGAGACCAAAAACTTCAGGTTATGAGGTAAACATTTTTCGGCAACTTTGTATGTTCTCACCGTGTGATATTAACTATTTTACTATGTTGTTAAGCAATTGTGCAGGATTCTGAAATAGGAGTCCATTTTTTTGGAATGAAGTATTTTTTTCTTGATGTGTGCTGGCCTTATGGAATATCTTATGGCTGTCTGTGCTGCAAGTGGTGCAGAGCTTTCCCGGTATATCAGAGAAAGAGTTAGCTGTAGACCTATAATGAGTATAGTCATTTTAGCAGAGCTGCAGCAAGCCAATTCCTCCTATCTTTGAGATGATTTCTTACTGTGTTGTATAAGGCTGACACTTCAATGCTGGTTCAGGATCTGAGCTACCGTCTCCCTATGACAGTGTGTCACTTCAGATAGAGGTTTAGTCTGGCTGAGGGCTGGTTAGGGGATTTCCTATACTGTGCTACATTGCACATGTTGTACATGACCATCAGTTTCATTAATATTTTATTTTGGCAGTATGCATACTGATACCCACTGGTGTCAGGGAAAGTTTTGATAAGATTTTAAAACACATTATTACTAAGCAAAGGGAAAAAAAAAACCCAAAACAAAAACAAAACCCAGAGTACTACACAAATGATTCTCTGTGATTTCGTGTCTGAAAGTTATAACAAAAAGAAAAAAAATAGGTGTAGCTCTAATTGCAGCATTATAAAAAGCAGACAGATTTTCAAAAGCTACTCATGTGGGATCCTCATTATAACTGAACTCTTGAAAAAAAATAACGTTTAGTTTCTGAGATGTGAGCTATTAAGAACTAGTTCTCATTTGTAGTATCTATTTCAGAAAACCTTTTGCATTAGTGTGGATTGGTTGAGTCATATCTTCCAGCTGAAAGAAACACACCCCAACTAATTCTCTGTTCGGCTTTAGTGGTAAACACCTACTTGAAGTACATATCAGACTGAAAATGTCTTATTGATTTGAATTAACAAGGCTTGTACTATTTTCCCAGAACTCATAAATAGCACAGAAATACTCTATTGGGTCAATATAGAAACAATTTTGGTACAGTAATAGTTACAACTACCAGTCATAATGTGTTGCTCTGCTTTCAGTCCCATTATTTTCCATCTATGTTGCTGGCATTAGCAACTTCATCAGATGTAACTCAACAAACTTTCATGAATGGGGAAGGAATTTTACCTTGTAGCTTGTAGCACTGCTATCACAAAAAAGATGAAACATCCATACATCCGTAAGACAAATCCTCTCCATTCAGTGAGTGTTCCATGAAAAAGATTAAAAATTAGGCTCTTTAGAATACTGTTTGGTAATCTCTACCTCATTAACACATTTGAAACACTTGGACAGTTACCTTTGAAGAAGCAGTGAAAAGCTACTCAAGGTTCAGTGAAATAAGACTAATTGATATTGAATGCTAAGGAAAACAGAGTTATCTATTGCAATTTCCAGCAAATATGGATCACATAATTTTACCCAATATATTAATTACTCTTTAATTAACATAGTAACAATTAACATAGTAACAATAGTTCCAATGAATAGTAAGGTATTCATCTCAGCTTTTGGTTAGTCTATGTACTTGTAGTAATTTATTTATGTATTGTGGGGTGGGTGGTGAGTTTTTTTTGCTTTTATTTGTATTAACTTTGGTCACAGTAAGTGGACTTAAAAACATAAATTATAATGAATGTACAACTCTTAGTGGTTCCTCTGCTCCATTTCTGGGGTTCAAAATTAATATTTAAGAATGAGTTATTATTCCTAGAAATTGATTATAAGCTATGAAAGGAAATACCTAAAACAATTTTAAGATGAGAATCTAAGGACACATAAATATTTTCTTGACTGCAGTTTTTCATTTTCAAGACAAAAGGAAAGGACATCTAGAACTGTTGCTTGTTCAGAGTCAGGGGGAGACTAGTGATGAGTGGCCTTTCTCGGAAGTCTATATTGGGCCCAGAGCTATTTAACATCTTTGTTGATGATGTGGATAGTGGGACTGAATGCAGCCTCATCAAGTTTGCTGACAACACCAAGCTGTGCCATATTGCTGAATTTTCTATCATCTTTTTTCCAGGGTGGAGACAAACCAAGCATGCACCAGTCACTGGAGCTTTTCCCAACTAGAACTGAAATTCAGCAATATCTTGTCACTTGTTTTATCAGTAGTCAACAGAAATTAATATTAATGTTGACATTTGAGAACTGATATTGTGAGAACAAAAATCAAATGCCATTTAGTTTATAGTTGTGTCCTTTGTTTCCAATATGAGTGTATATAATTGTTTTACAGAATTTAAAAAAACAGAATAGAGGCAATAAAATCCACCAAACAACCTAAAGTCCGTAGGTTTTATATAAAATTTTTGGCCATGACAAATATTCACATGTAGAAAGTTTTCTTTAATTTATGTCAGTCATCAATGAGAATAATTCAGTAGGCAAAGAAGTTATATTGATGCTTGGTTAAATAAAAAAAAAAGAATTTCTCATGCCAGTAAATCCTATATCCATTCATTGTATCAGCTGAAGACAGGCAGGAAACTTGGTATACATTTAATATATAAATGCTCTTTGGTTGTTGTGCTATTTCATTTGTAGGACAGCAGAGATAAGATAGAGTATGAAACAACTTAATGCAAATATGTGACCAGTCAAGTTTGCAATAAAGAAGGACTGAAACAAATAATGTTTCATTGTACCTTGTATTTCATTGAACCTTCTCATAGTAACTTTAATGCCAAAATCTATAAATAATAAAAAAACTAAAGGACATGTACTGTACTTGATCTCAAATTAAGATATTGCCACCACTATAGAAAATTGTCAAAAGACAGTGGTCTCCTGCTACCAAAGACTGTAAACACTGAAGTGAAGCCAAGAAATATATTTTCTAACATTGATCTTATGACAAATTTCTATTGAAATGACTTTATTTCTAATACACCAAATAATTGATGCATATATAACAACTTAATGTGATGGATGTTGATGCTGCAAATTGACAGTAGCTTGTACTGTTATCATTGCCCTACCATGTATGGATTGACTACAACTCAAATAACAGGTACATTGTGCCTTTCATGAACTGAAAGACTGATGTACTAATAGAAGCAGCATTTTATCGCTATTATTATCCCTTATTTTGACAATTCATAGTTTTTTTTGCATTATATAAAGTATTTTTTTAAATTATTATGTCTGTTTACAGGTTGAAGGGCATAGATTAATCAGCTACATCTTTCAAGATACCTTATATCTCTATAAGCTGTTGAATAACTGAACATAGTGTAAGAAGGTGAGAAAACCACAAACTGAAATGCATATTTTTTTGGACCAAATATGCCAACAATGAAAAGAAGAAGGACAATTAACCTGGGTAGACTCCAAACTGACTTATTGCATATGTCCTTTTGTACAGGATTACTGGTAGGGAAGAACTTTACTTTCTTGCATAACCAGAGTATAGGAGTATCAGACTGTGATTTGGAGAAAAACAATTCCTCTTTTCTCTCTTTGACTTCAAGTTCTGAGGCTAGTGTGTACTAGAACAAAATGTACTCACCATTTGTGTAATCAGTGTAATCCTCACTGATTTCAGTGAGATTTTGCATGCATGAAAGAAAACCAAACCACCAGAACTGGGCAGGGCAGAGGGAAGAATATGTCAAGATTTGCATCAGTTTTAATCCTATGGACTACCATGAGATGAAATAGAAAGTGATAGCATAATGTCTGGTGGCATTAATTTTTAACAGAAGATTTTTAAGGAAAATATGAACATTTTTTTATAAAATACACATTCCATTTTAAGAAGTAGAATTTCAGGACAGACGATATTAAAATAGTATGGTAAACTTGAGAATAATGAGAATTGTATTAAATACAATTTTTAGTTTTTAATGGCACTTAAATCAGTATCCCATCTTTAACAGGAGCTATTTATGATCCCAGTATTCTGGAAAGTAAACTTTTGCATAAATGTAATAAAAAGAAATTAACATCAGTTATTAATATCACTTGATTTCACTCATCTTAATACAATGACTTAGATAAAATTTTGAATACAGAGATAAATACCAGCAGTGGCACAATAGCTGCCATTTCTACTAGACAACTTAAACACTAATATCCTCTTAGTGACCATTTCAGAAGTATAGGCTGTCTTGGCACACGGCTTCTGACAAATCTCATCATGAGAATCCTTTCCACAAGCTTCACAGGATGTCTCATTCCATTTTTGGACATTGTAATTTCCCAGAAAAAAAAAAAAAAAGAAGTTCTTTACCTGATTGCATGTAAGTATATATATATCCTTTTGTACATCTAGCTACAGATAGTGACAGTTTTCTATTGAGCACTCTCCTGAACTAAAGAAGAGAATGTTATTTTTTTTCCTCTTCTTCTTGTGTCTTTGGGTAGTCCTTAGTGTTAGGTCTTAATCCCTAAGGTGGTGTCGTGGTTGCAGGGGGAGGTGAATTTTTCCAGGGGGATGTGAGCAGGCCAATCAGTGATCAGGTTTTGTGCTGGCACTTGGATTGGTCACTCGGAGGTTTGGACATGCCTCTGAGGACACAAAGAGTTAAAAGCAGGAGTCTGGGGGGCTCGGCCTCTTTTCAGATCCCGGTTTCAGCAGAGAGACGTCTCCAGCCTCCTTCCCCCGCCCGGCCACGAGGCTGGGTGGGGGAGGGGAAACACGTGGTCGGCTCAGGTAAGCCGGAGCCCCCGGGGGGGCGAGAAGAGAAGGGACAGGACTGGAACTGAGCTGCCCCGTCCAGGATGGAAGGGTGGAAAACTGTGGAAGTGCCTTCTGTGTGTGCTCACCCTCCCCCCGCTCCCCTCTGGGAGAAGGTGCCCAGCCAGGTGGGATTTGCCCAGCCTGGGAGTGCCTGAGCCTGTAGCACCCTGCCGAGAGATAGAAACTGTTAACCCTTGCTTGGCAGAAAGAAACTTTTCTTAGACATTGATTCTCATGACTGGTGGTTTCAGAGGAGAGAGGGAAGCGGCCTGGGACCGAGATGATAAAGCACGATTAGAAAGAACTCGATAGGCAAAGAATGAGAGGAGTAGCTTTCTGAGCTAAACTTTTCTTGCATAATGTCAGCCATGGACTGAACTTGAGTCTCTTTTGAACATAAACTGCATTTTTGGGTGGATACAGCTGCCCTTGCTTTTGCTACAGTGACTGGCACTTGAAGAGTGGAGCGAGCAGAGAAGAGAGGGGGAGGGTGAGGTGGTGCCCTCTGCCCTCAGGGCAGACCTGCTCCTGGAACCCCGGCCCTTGGGGAAAAAGGGGGAGAGCTCGGCATGCAAGTATCCTTAAAAGAGCCCTGTATGCAGTTTTCAGCCTATGGACAGCAGTGAGAGCGCTGGACATAGGAAAAAGAGAGTGTCACCCTGGCAGAGTTCTCCGGGCGGTGCCACGGGTGACATGGGAACACATAAGGGATGGACCCGTGTTTTCAGAAGAACAGTCTGTGGTGCGAGAGAGACTCCTCTCTCCCTTGCTGAATTGAAGATTGGTTTGTTTTTGAGTGGTGATTGTTTGATCTAAAACCCAAAGGTTTGGTCTGTGAAGAGTAATGTGTGGGGGGTGGAAACTGAGAGAAGAAATGTTCTGAGAAGTTTTTATTTCTGTCTCTGTGTGTGTTTAAGAGTTTTTCTGTCTCTGGTCTTACGTAATGTAATTAAGTTTTGGTGTTTTTTTGTTTTCAAGATTTAAGCCTGCTCTGCTCTGTTCCTGATCACATCCCACAGTAGTTGTTAAGGAAAAAACATATATTCATGGGTGCATTAACATCTGGCCAGTGCCAACCCATGACAGGTGGACAGACATAGATCAGCTTTGTTGGGCTCTATGAAATCTTAATTACTTTTATGAGAGGTTTACTTAATGGACATCATAAATAATGGTAACAAGAAATAATCTTTTGACTGGTTTGTGTAATGTATGGTTTGAATGTAGTGAAATATTATATGGAGCATCTCATTGTTCATTTCCTGGTCTTACTACTTAGAAGTTGCATATGTTGAATACTATAAAGGCACTTAAATTCAGCTTTTATAATATATAAAGTGAAAAAGTTCTGCCATAAAAAAAAATTATAATTCAAAATGCCCTTTCCCATATTAGTGAGACAATTTTTGTGCAGGTTAAGAAACCCAAAACTTAAAAAGAACGTCTCAGCTGAATCAAAGGCAAAAATTTTCCTATATTGTCTCACATCTTTGTAAAGAATCTCGTATTCTACCCTGGACACAGTCTGAGTTGCTGGAGAAGAGAAAACAATAACCTCTTCTTCCAGCCCTGTGAATTCAATTTTGCAATAGGATCAGAGAAATCCAGCTTAACCAAATTGAATTTACTGAATCCATTTGGAATTAAGAAACAGTTTAAAGTTTGTACACACAATAGCAACTTCTATACATATTTGAAGTCTGGCATTGTTAAACTTGCCTGCCCTTTCCAGTTTTATTTCCTCATTCTGAAATGTCAAAGACATTTCTTTGAAAGGCCTATGACTTAAGCATGCTCATGAAAGTAGTCTCAAATTAAAGTATATTTCCTTTGCATTTGCAGCTGAAAATCATATTATTTTTGTTTGTTCTTTGACATTCTACAATGTTGTATGTTATTAGTAGTATATTATTAATAATAATTATTAATAAATAATAATTATTATTTATTATTTCCTCAAAGTATTCATAGTTACATTTTTCAAAGAGCTTTAATAAGCAATACAGTACTAATGAAACAAAAATGTGACCCCTCCCGTAAGAAAGTAAAAAGACAAGAACATGCTACTGTTCTTTTTCATGAGAAAAATGTTTGCTGCACAAAAAAATCCACTATAAAACAGTCCTTTTGTTGCATGTACTCTATCCATCATTCTGTAGTAGTACGAGTACATATAGCTATCCAAAATATCAGTATTGAACTAGTTTTAATTAATGTTCTTGTTAAACAAAGCATCAAACAATAGCTCTTTTACTTCACAAGCATCAGATTAGTTTCAAAGGGAATTACTAGGGTACTCATAATTTAAAGGTGAATTCACAGTTTACAGTATTTTAGTTCAACTATTCACTATAAGCGTGGGTTTGCTTTCTTGTTCTGTAATGTAAATCTTTCTTCTCTTGGGCTGCATTTTTTTTTAATTATTAAAAAATAAAGGTTGCTCAACATAGACTTCCTCAGAAAACAAATAACATTGCAACCTTTGGATATTTCTTTATGTCCTTAGTGGGGTTTCATTTCCTTTGAAGTCTGTTCAGTTCAAGTTCTGCTGCTGACAGTTAAAACATGGTACCGCTCTGATCAGAACAGATTACCAGCCAGCCTTTCATATTCTGTTCCCATTATTACCCTGATACCTGTCATCAAGTTTTTCCCACATCCTTTTCACAGGTGCCTATTCTGTGCACAGCCACACACGTTTTTACATCACTGTGCTTCATTCAGCAGCCCAGCTGCAATAGTTTGGCCCTCAATGGGAAAATAATGGTAGTAACATTTATGTCCATTTGGTTTAGCCATTTACTATTATGTTTTGTGGTTTGGAGAAGAGATTAAAGCCAGGGGAAAATAGTATTAAGATGCAATAGACAAAATGTCCATGTGCTGTGACAGGCCTTCAAAGGAAGGTTACAAACCAGAAAGATCATTTTGCTGATTATAGTGTACTCCAAATGTCATTGTGGAGCACCTCTAATCACTAAGTACGGTACCTTACACCTATCAAACTGATAAAAAATATTTCATATTATGAGATTAGATAAAAGCACAGCAAGCAAAAGTACAGTATTTTATTAGGTTTATTCAGTTTACCTATACTAGGAGCTTAAAAAAGTCTTTTCATAAAAGCTGATTAGTCTTCAGTTCCCATTTTCCCTTTCATTACAAGGAACAATGTCTCTTTGGAGAAAGACATGAAAGAATGATTGTTCCTGCCAGTGCACTGGCACATCCCATTTCATAGTACTTGGTCCAATCCAGTGCATGTAAGAAAAAGTAAGTGGAAAGAAATCCAGAATTGTGTGTTCAAATATGTGTGGGTAATTAAAGGACACCAATGTGACTTGTACTTAGAAATCCCTGAAAACACAATAATTTGTTGCTATCATGCAGTTATAAACATATATTTCAATAAAATAAAACTATATTTAAAAGATCGTTATTATAGAGTAAATCAGAGGGAAAGTGATATCTACTCACCTTCTTCTAAAACTGAGAACTTCCCACAAATTTATAATCCATTTTCATTGCCCGTAAATGCTGGAGGTCTTTATACTGCAAGAGATGGGACTAAAACCAGAAGAAGGTTACAGAATTAGAGGTGTGTTGTCTTTCACAGATACGTGTCTTTAGTCTTGTTCGTGGCCCTCTCCTGGACTCACTCCAGCAGGTTCACACCCTTCTTGTCTTAGGGGGCCAAATGCAGAAATCCAGGTGGGATTTCATGAGAGCAGAGGGGGAGAATCACCTCCCTTTGCCTGATGCTCCTGTTACTTTGGATGCAGCCCAGGATATATTTGGGTCTCTAGACTTTGAGCACATGTTGACAGCTCTTTTTGAGCTTCTTGTTCACCAGCAACCTCAAGTCCTTCTCAGGGTTGCTCTCAATCTATTCCTCTACTATCAAAAGACATTAGGTTATAATTAGAAAGGTCAACATCTGGAACTTCTGAGAGACAATGAAACTATTAAAATTATGTTATTCAGAGTGTGCTGTGGTTTTTCTATGTACTCTAACTTATGAAAGAATAGCAACAGTGGCTGGACCAGATAACAGTTTTGTTTAAGAAACATGGACATGACCAGGAGATTTTTAGATCAGTTTGTTTGGTTTCATAGCCCTTCTGAGGAAAGGTCTTGGATAGACAATTTCCATTGCAAGTCTGGATTTTAGGATGTGTCTCTTCTGATTAAATCTCTCTGTGAACAAATAACTTCCTTGTGCTATATGCAGAAACCAGGATTTATCCTTTTAAAGGAGATAAAGGTCTTATGAATAGAAACTACTTGAAAAAATATCCCTAAGTGCTCCTTTTTTTGTGTTGTGTTCCAAGCAATGATTTCAAACAAGTAAATATTATTTTCTTATGCTTGATATGCAGATAAGTAATACAGCTAATATTTTAATGCCGGTCTTAAGATCTCTATACTTTAGAAACTGTACAAAAAAAATACCATAAGGGAAAAAGTACAATGCTCCTTGCCTCGCCTCTCCTCACCTTGCCTGGACCTTGCCTCACCTCGGTTTTTGTTCATACTGTGTTTTCTGTGAATAAAATCCACCAATAACAGCAGAAACAAGCAAGCCTCATATCCCTGAAAAGACAAGAGTGAAGATTTTTGAGTGAGCTCAGACGATTATGTCAGCAACCACCCATTTTGCTTTTGCTTGAAATAATTGTTACAGAGTTGGGTATTTACAGCAATCCAGTAAGTCTCATAGCTACCACCTCTGAACATGCACCTAGAAACAAAAGCAATATTGTTTTTAACTGAGGTCAGTGGGCTGCAGGTCATGTTAAATATCAATAGAAATTTGTTGGAACTTGTTCTCAACATTGAAAGAATGCTCACCACATAGCAGAAGTGAGTTCTGGCTTCCTGACTGGAAAAAAATAAGATATTAAGTAAATAATACCACGATGTTTTTTGGCCTATCAAGGGCTTAAGGCAAGTACAGCAAAAATTTACTTGAGTGCAAAGATCCAAGAGTCCAGCATTTTTTTTTTCTTTGTCTTTATTTAATTCCCTCCATCTTGCTAGTTAGTAAAGAATTAGTAGCAATTAGAGAAAAGAGGTTTATCTCCATAGGTTTTCTAGTAAGAATAATGCTCTCCAACCTATTCCATGTGGCTTTGCACAGTGTGCTATCCATTCTGAGAAATCCTATCATTTGTGTCAGACCTGTAGCATTTCAGAAACACGTCTGCCTGCTCTGCAGTCTCTATGGAAACATTACCATTCAAAAAAAAGGCCCTTGCTTAATCAATAAGTTTATATCAAAATAAAAGCTAAATTAAACATTATGAAGTGTTGCAACAAGTACAAAAAAAATGAAATAAATGTGTGCAATTTTCCCCATCCTTAAAGGAGAACTCTGGAAGCAGGAATTTTCAGTCTGCCAAAGTCACTTCTAGTTTCCTTGCTATCCATTTGCAAGGGTTTTATTTCTTCATAGAATCAATGAATGTGCTATTATACAATGTGTATCTTGTGGTCTGAATTAAAAATAGTGTTTATTCCTCTGCGTACTTCAGAGAATATGAACTTGAGGAGAGTTGTCTTTAAACAGCAACATGCCATTGACCATGCCAGTGACCAGAATCAGAATTATTTAGGGTGGAAAAGACCTCTAAGATCATTCAGGTCAACCGTAAACCTAACATGGCCAAGTCCACCTCCAATGTCTTCCAAATACTTTCACCACTGGTGAGTCCACCACTGCCCTGGGCAGTCTGTTTCAATACTTGACAATGCTTTCAATGAAGAAATGTTTCTTGTGGCACATGTTGACCTCGGTATTCATCATAACTGATTAGGTATTCAGCAAGAAATGCTAAGAAACACATATTTTGTGACTGAATGCAATGAAGATGGGAATCACACCTGGATTACTGTGTCCTGCCCTGGGTTCCTAAATACAAAAGAGACATGGACATACTGGACTCAGTTCAAAGGGCCACAAGGATGGTTAAGGGTTTGGAACAGCTGACATATATAGAAAGGGTGACAATACTGTTTAATCTGGAGGAATTTAAGTTCAGCAAGGATTTCATCTACATGAATACCCTTAGGTAGTGTGCAAAAATAGAGCCAGGCCCTTTACAGTGGGACCCACTGACAGGACCAGAGGCACTGGGCACAGGCTGAAACACAGGAAGATCCTTCTGAATGTCAGGAAACATTGTAAGAGTGATCACTGGCATGGGGTGTTCAGAGAGGCTGAACAGTCTCACACCTCAGAAATATACAAAACCTCTTTAGACACTGTCCTGAGCATTCAGCTCTGCTTAAGCAGAGGAGCTGGAGCAGATGATCTCCAGAAGTATCTTCAAACCTCAAACACTCTCTCTGTAAAGGTATCAAATTTAGCTTTTGAGGAAATTGAGGAAAACATCCATTACTTTCACCTGTGTGATTTTAGTATTTAGCATTTGGTGGTCTGTAAATCCTTACCGATAGGATCCTAGAAGATCAGAAAAACAGGACTGTGTAACATGTATCTAATTAGGGGGCATAAAATGAAAACATCAAATGCGACTTGCGATTTTGAACTGTAGAACATTATATTATTGAATTAGAAAATGTCTGCCCCAATGAAAAATATATCTTGGTGAGAAATCTTTGAAGTGAAAGCCTCCCCCGTCTACGTAAGGTTTGAACTAATGTACCCACTTCACTGAAATCTCTAATTATATAGTATGAATTCCTTCATGAAAAAGCCAAGCAATTAATCAAGTCTATTACAAACTCTTCAAGCCACTCCAGCTGTATATGAAGGAGGTGTGAAAAATTAAAGTTCAGTAATCTAAAAAAATACTCCAGCTTTATTTCTTTCTTTGTTAGCTGTGAGTAGTTCTGGAGGATTCACAGTAGTATTCACTCTGTGGGTGATTTTTGAGATGGCTTTTCTTCTCTAAACCCAAATTGTATTCTAAAATTAAAACACAGGTTGGATTTCACATTTTCTGTGCCAAGAATTTTCTGAATCAGACATACTAAGTAAGCTCCAGTGATTTTCTGAGTCACTTGTGTTTTTAGTATTTTTTATAATTAAAGTTTTTGAAAGACACAGTTCTAAGCAGCTGCACTAGACTAACTAGCAGGTGCTCATGCCTCCACTTGAATTAGTTTCTGTCCTACTGTGATAGCTATCTGGGCTGGAGCAAAAATAGCATCTGTGAGTGAACATGAGACAGATTATGATCTTTTATGATCCCTCCACCAAAGAATGTACAATCTCAATCAAATCAATGCATCAGTATGTGTAGCAAAAATAAAGAAGAGAGCAGAGATGTCGGAGAAGACACAAAATATGTTTACCTGTGGGAACTACATATTTTGGTTTAAAATATTCTGTGGTTTCTCTTTAAGTACATATAGACATGAAGTTCTGCGATCTTTACCCGCCATAACAAGTTTGGAAAATACCTCTCATATTCCAGGGAAAGCAGATAAGATAACAACAAAAACAATATCCTGAATTGCAAGCAACAAGTAAAGTGTCAATAGACAAAGTAATGATCTGAGGAAAAGCATCTGAGTAACAAGAATGAGGGATGAGTGGAAAATATAAAGGACAAAGAGCACTTTGGAGCGTATTATGTAGGTAAGAATATAAAAAATGCAGCATTGATCAACCGAGTCTGAGAAATAAAGGATGACTAAAAAGGATGAGGAGAAGGGAGAAATGGATTTTAGAAGAAAATTTAAAAAAAGGTTAGGGAAAAATATTAACAAAATTAAGGTCTGAAGAGGTAGAACATGAAAATCATAAAATGACATATTCTGCATATGAGAGAAAAGAATACGTGAAGCAGACGAAAGTTAAGAAAAAGTTAAACAGAGAAAGCAGCACAGAAAAAAAAGAGAATGGGAAACATGTATGGGAATAATAGTGAGAAAAATATCACAATCTTTATTTCAATATAAAATTGAAAAAAATAGGACTATAAATTAGGAAAATGTTGAATATAGTATCTACATTGTCTATTGTTGCATTTAGGACATTAACCTTTTCATCCAGAATGAGAGTCTGTGATCATCACTTTTGCTTGAAGTCTCATATGCCCAAGCTATCAGATGCCATTTGATACTTAGGACTGGTAAAGATGTTTCTCATCATTGTCTCTGAATTCTGTTTTGTCTTTCTCAACAAATTTGTTGACCTGGATTGCACGGAAAAAAATAGGAGAACTGTCTGAGCTTATTCTTTGTTTCTTTAATGAAATTGGTTCTTTCCCTCACCTACTCATGAAACTGATGATCTTTCAAGCCTTTCTCTGAGTACGACCACTTTAGACTTTTTTCTGGGACTTTTGTTGCAAAAGAGAATCCCATAATCATTTTGTTCCACTCTGCAACATATTATACAAAAATAAGATTTTCTATACGCTTAATATATTGTATGTAGACTCTTCTGTTTCTTCTTTCCTTCATGTATCAGACAACTTTATAATAAATTGACTAATTAGAGCAAACCAAAAGAATGAACCCATATTTCAAACACCAGAAAATTCATCGCTACTGATGGATGTTTCTTCAAACTGTTTTTAGAGGCTCCAAGTAAAGAAAACTCTACAACTTCCACAGGAACATACAGACTAAATTTAGCATATGAACATGAAAATAGATTGGCTGAAAAATTATATTTTGAGAATGTCTGCCCTCAGCAGTCTTGGAGAACTTTGTTACTAGTTGCAATAATAATTTTGGTATGCAAACATTCAGGTGCCAGGTTTGCAAGTCTGAATGTTGTCAAAGTTTTAGGAAATACACATGCATCACAGTGAAAAACTATGATTCCCTTAAGTTATCTAAATTTTGGCATAGAGAAATGAAACATTAAAAATTGCCAATCATTTTGAATTAGTATTGACAGCATTGAAAATACATCCCCCAGAATCAGAAAACAAACAAATGAACAAAATATCTTCCAGAAGAAAATGGTTATTGATAACAAAGCTTTGGCCATAGAATAATTTATCTGCTCTGTGAAAACCCTGGTTATTAACTGTACAGCACCCGTACATGGAAAACACACACAATTAAGCCTGTTTCTATAACCTCAAACTGTTCCAGCTGCATGCGAAGGAGTATCGCTACCTGTAACATTAAAATGTTTGTGCCTAACCAAACTCTTTCTTCCAGAAATTCTTGTTTCTGTCTTCTTTTCTTAAATCCTACACACCTGAGAAACACATTATTCCCTTCCACTCCCTGTCAGCTTTCTGTGCATATGAATATGGTTTGGAATGTTCTTTCTTGATTTTCTAGGGAAAGTGATGCCAGTTCTTTCTGTCTTGTTTTCTAGACCATATTTCTGCCTCATATTTTCTAGAGCATTCCTATGCTTTTGGGGGGGATTTTATTTTCTTTGCATCTTTCATAAAATATAATGCTTAAAATGTTGGAAGTTTTGCTTGTTATGTTTTACGTGATGAAACACTGTTCATACTTCCTAAGAGATGACCTAGAATGTTTGCCTCTTTCTGCTAACTACCTAATCAAAAGCCTAGTATGTGAATAGATAATTATTCTGTCTAAGTTCATAAAAATGTAGATATCCCTACGTAATTTTACCCCTATTTTCTCCAATTTCTTGCAATAATTTTAAATTCAATCCTGTCTTTCAATGTTTCTGCAATTTCAATGTCATCTGCAATAAAAATCCTACTCTCTAGTTTATCAGAAAGGTCATTATTGAAACACTGAATACTTAGGTTTCATGTTTCTTAGGGTGTCATTATTTGTCATTATTTTGCAACTACGGAAGGAATGCTTTATTAGTACTGGTCTTTCAGACTTTCATGCCAGACTACTTCAGACAAAGTACACAGAAAAAGCATATACTTGATGGGGATTTAAAAATTGGAAAAGGTTAGATCCATATCTGAAAGCTATCAAGGTTTCTTTTGTTACCTGAAAAAACTGGTATTCTTCAGAGGCCACAAAACCTGAAGTAACATAATAAGCTTTCAGTCTTTTCAGGGAAAAAGAAAAGAAAAGAAAAGAAAAGAAAAGAAAAGAAAAGAAAAGAAAAGAAAAGAAAAGAAAAGAAAAGAAAAGAAAAGAAAAGAAAAGAAAAGAAAAGAAAAGAAAAGAAAAGAAAAGAAAAGAAAAGAAAAGAAAAGAAAAGAAAAGAAAAGAATATATAATTATGAAAATCTAACAACATATATTAGTTAGATTAGTTAAATAAAAACTTATGCTGCAAGTCTATTATACTGAGCAGTCTGAGAATGAGCCTGTAAATTTCCTAAAGCATTTTCTATATTTATTGGTTTGTTTTCTTACAATATTTTTACAAAAAAAAATCCTTTTGTTGTGACACAGAAAGAAAAGAAAGAGGCTGATAATCAGTTTACCTTATGGTCATTGAATATTTACATGAGAAAACTTTTCCTTCAGTCTTTTACACTAAAAAAAATTTTTAGATGCTTCAGTCAGCATACTCTACACTAACACCTCTTGGTCTCGAAGAAAGTAATTTTATCATATTAGATTTGATGGCAATTTTTTTTTTCTATTCTTAGATATCTCTTAGACTCTTAGTTATACAAATTAGCAGTATAGATGTATAAAGTTTTTTACATATCTCAATTAGTCACCCTGAACTCTATATTCAGTCAATTGAAAGAAATAGATATTAACAAAGCAAATCATAAAACTATTTTGATGTCTACATTAGGACATTATGACTAATATTTTCCTTTTTTTTTCGTAAAAAGAGTCTTTATTATTAGTTCTGTATCGCAGATGTCTACACATCTTCTGATCAAGTTTCCTTGTGTTTCTTTCTATAAAATTTCCTCTTTCCAATCCAACTGCTCCCTCCCTCCTGTTCCAGACACATCCCCGCCTCCTCACCTTCACTGCTCTCCTTCCCTCAGGTCCCAAACCACCTCCTGGTGGTATACTCAGGGAGTATACTCAGGTGATGCCAGGGGAAAGAACATTTCTTCTCTCTTCTGGGATTTTGCATGATCCAAAACGATTCTGTCAGGCAAACAACCAGGTATGTGTTTTCTTGTCACCTTTTCACTAACATTTACAGAATCCATGCAGTAAACTTGCAGCAAGTAAATAAAGCAGGTAGAGGCTTTGCCACAGTGTTCTTAACTAGAAATGACTACTCTCTATTTTTTGCATTTTTTCCCATTTGAAATATGAGAACTAAATGGGAACAAAACAAAATAAATTCAGAAATTCATACATTTTAACTAAAATGATGAAATTGGAAGAGAATATCCAACAAAAATCATGACAGCAACTTTATAGTCATAAGAGTTGACTTTTGCAACATAGTAAGTAATTTTATACTTTTGAGTTTGGATACTGACAAGAGCGTTGAAGACGATTTCATTGGTTTCTATGATGTATTACCTATGGTGGTGATGTTCTTCTATTGAAAATCACAGAATTTAAATAACTCTCACTATTTTTGTAATGATGAATTAAACATATAATGTCAGATACAGCTACTAAATGCAACAATAAGAATAAAATCTGCTATTTTTTCTCCCTTTCAAGAAATGCTTTTTAAACTGTCTTTTAAAACTAAGTGAAACCTTACAATATTAAATAAAAAATTCAAAATAATAAGGAAAAGACAACACCACTCAGATTGTTCAAGCAATACAGTATATTCTGGAAACATAAAGTTTAATTTCTCCTTTGTTGCTTTATCATGTAGAAGGGTTGACACAGGAAAGACAAACAGTTTTGAAACATTTTTATGCTTCAGACAATTATATTTTGTTTAACAAAAAAAATCCAAACAAAAAACCAACCAACCAAAGGAAAAAAACAAAACAAAAACCACAAAACAAAAACAGAAACAGGAACAAAATCAAACAAAACCAAAAAACAAAAACCAAAACCAAAAATAAAAAACAAACAAACAAACAAAAAACCACCACCAACAACAAAAAACCCCAAACGCTCAAACTTCCAGTAGTTATAGTCTCTGGCTTTTTAGAACTGGTTCAGGATTCATGTTCTGCAGAAATGATCAAAGTAATTGATAATGGCAGTAGCTACATTCTTCAGCAATATGAAAAGTACAAAAAAATCCTATTCACTCAGTCACCCCAAATTATAAAACCTGAACTCCTGAGGTAATTGATCACAAGGAAGATAAAGTTGAAGTGCATAGAGTCCAGAGGAGGAGATGTTCTCACGAAAATGTAAATTAAAATACTTGAACAGCATCCATTATCAGCAAAGAAATGTTATAAATATATCTTACTCAATGTAATCGATAGTACAAAATTCAGCATTCAATCAAATTTTGAGAAGTGTCTCTAAAATTATGGAAAATCTTAACACACTCATAACTCCAAACATGTCTGAAATGCAAGTTTAAGATGTGTTTCAGGTGTACAGTTCCTATTTCAAACATGAGTGCCCGATTACTCAGCTTCATTCATTGCTAGCTAGCTGTCAAAAAGAAAGATTGTTGAAGTCAGTTCAGAAATATCTTCGTTCTCTCTGCCAGATTGAATGTCAGCTGTTTTCCAAAGCAGTGAAATTAATAAAAACTACTCTGTGCTAAGGCAAGCAATGCAGTAAGATCAGATGTCTTCTCGTTCACTAATCACTCAGTGTCAAAGAGACAAGTAAAATCTGTGTCATTGGGTGTCTACAGTCCAGCTGAACGCCCAGGCATAATTTGTACTTACTTAGCTTGACTGGTTAGTTCCCAAAAGCTCATTAGAAAACTTTGTGCAGAACATGATTCCCAACATGTTAGTTCTTGGTAAAGCTAGTTATAATAAATTAACAATAAACAGTCTTTTGTATTGAACTTAATTGTATTCAATGATTAAATTAAATTATTCAATGTAATGTCAGTCTAGCATCTGAAGTAATTAGCAATGTTCAATTTATTATGGAACTTGCTTATGCTGCTAGATGAGTGGTGAAAGATTGCCATTTTCAGCCTTTGACAGAAACACCACTAATTTTGACTATATTATTTCATTTCTTGGGTATATCAGTGAGGAAAGAAGTTTTGGGAAAAACTTCTTAGGACACCACTGTTAGAGCTTTTAAAATATATTTTCTTTCCTGATATCTTGTAAAACTTATGATTGCCTCTGATACCTTAGTATTACTATTTTTTTTTCTTTCTGGAACATATGTATGTTCCAGACATAGAGATTTCTTTTTCATAGTTCAGAATCCAAAGCATTCTTATATTTCTTCCCTGTTTGTTATTTTTTTGAATCAGATTTTTTTCAACAGCTGCTGTTTACTGTTTTATATATGTTTATTCTGATAATTTATCTTCCTATGATATTTTCTTCCTTTTGCCTTTGTGGGGTTTTTTTGTTTTGTTTTGTTTTGTTTTGTTTAATTTGTTTTCTTCATTCAAATGCTTTTCTGGTAATGCTCTTCCACAGTTTTTTTTTACCTCAGATCAAAATCGTGTCTGTGTAGACATCAGTAGCCTATATGGAATCAGAAATGTGTTGCATTTTTTCATAAAACACTTTGTGTACTGAACATAGCCCAAATGGCAGTTTGAGAAATGGTGTTTCCCAAAGGGGTTGTTGAATGTGCACAATTATTTCCCCTGTTTTTCTAAGGGCAGCTAGCATAACCCTGGTGATGTATGAAACATAAAAAATAAACAGACTTGGCATCAGCCATCACCTCCTGAACACCTCCCCTTTGAAACAAGAAAATATTAGCAAACTAAGTTAATTTTGGGGACAGTGGATGTGTTTATAAGCTGTCAAGTCTGTCAAAAATCCCAGTTCTAACAATTTTCCTACAATGACCAGTGACTATATGCATTCTAGTCATGTGATATACACTGATTTCAGAGTAATATTCTCATTCTAACATTGCATAAAGGAACTGTGGCAATGAAATTGGAGATATTTAGCTTTCTTCATTAATTTTCTAGATTTCTGTATTTCTCAGATTTTAGAATACTTATTCAAAGAGTTTTTGAGGTATTTGATTTTTGTGATTAATTAACTATTGATTAGGCACAGAGGATGAATTTTTGTTTCAAAAAAATATTCTAAATAAAAAATCATCTAATATTGACACGTTATGTCATACACATATATTTGCTCCTATGTGTAACTCATGGTGAAATGAAGCTCATAATTGTCAGTTCTTTCTCTTCCTCCCCTGCCATTCTTTCTGTCACTGGTGGTACACAGACCTCATTTTCCCTTGGATTTCCACCTTAATATTAAGAATGCTTGATTTACTTTGGTTAGTAGCACATTCATCTTCTTCCTGTAGCATTGGTCTTAGTTCAAATGAAAAATTTCTCTAAGCTAATTGAACTTCTATGTTATGAGGCTGCTGGTCTTTGCAAATGCGTCATTATAATCTAATAAATTCTCATGCTTATGTTGTGTCTCACAATGTTTGTATTTTATTTCCAAATAATGAGTATTATCATGTTAGGGGTGATTGAGTGAGTGACATTTCTTAGGATTTGTGGGTTCTTTTGTGAGCTTTACTTGCCTGACATCCTTTTTCCTTACATTACATTCTTTATGGTTTCACATGAATGTATTTTATCGGTGTTAGAGTGAAATTTCTGGTTTAAAATGGGTGATCTTTTGTGCTTGGGAAATCATCATTGTCTTCTGCAACACCTTTCTCCATCTCTTTCTCACTGAATCGCCTATAGCAGCAACAGTCATAGCTCGGTATCAAATTTTAATGTTATAGTATTAGTGTTACCTTTCTAATACCTCCTAGATGTCACGGCCCACTGCTGAAATTATTGTATAAAATAGTTTTCACGGGTCTCTTTATTTCTGGAGTTGCAAAACTATTGGAGATTGTAGATGGCCTGGATTTTCAATAAAGCTGTTTTCGTAATTGCTCCTCTCTGTGTTCCAAATCAAGGAAAGCAGAGCCCTGTTTCAGTTAGTGTTTGACTTGTAGCTTATTATTACAGCAACATTTTAGCTATAATAGTACTGAAAAAAAATTCCATCTAGTTCATGCCAGAGATATCAAAATGATGCCACAAATCTTCTTACTGCTTTTTATTACTTTCAAATGCTGCTTTAATGCTGATAGCCCAAACAACTTCCATTATTTCACACACAGGAAACATGCTGCTATCACATAGGAGACAATTTGAAGGGATCCACATGAATACCATTCTCATATATGTGAATTTTGTTTAGATTTACAATAAATTTTTGTATTGCAATTAGAAACAAAGGAGTGGGTTTATTTTTTGCTGTTGTTGTTTTTTTATTTGTTTATTTTCTCTGAAAACAAATTGAAAAAGAGATAATAATAAGTGACATAAGTGACTTTTTGTAATGCAGCCCAGGACACCATTTTCGTGCTTTATAGAAACAGCACATTGTTGTTCCTGATCACCTTTAAGTATACTAGGCCGTACAGATCTTCTGCCAAACAATTTCCCAGTGGGACAATGCTCACTATAGATTGGTGCACGTGACTCTTCTTTCCCATGCACAAGACTTTGTACTTCTGCTTGGTGACTTTCATCAGCTTCCCGTCAGCCCATTTCTCCTGCCTTTCGATGCTGCTCTGGGTGGCAGCACAACACTCCAGAGTATCAGCCCCTTGTGCCATTCTATGTCACCAGCAGACCTGCTGGAAGGGCGCTCTGCCCCATCATCTGGCTCAGTATGAACATGCTGAGTGGGACTGGACCCAGCATTGTCCCGTGTGGTGCACTGCTGGTTACTGGCCTCCAGCCAGACTCTGTGCAACTGAGCACCATCCTCTGGACCTGGACATTCAACCACTGTCTGGCCATCTAGCCCATACATCCACTTGTCTATTGAGGACCTCAGGAGAGAGGAGGTCAAGGGCTCTATTTTAAGTTGGTCGAGCATATCTTGCCAATGAATTGTGATTCTGTGCTTGTTACTCATGATGATTTTCTAATCAGGTTTTCAGGATTAACCACTTATGGATTTTGCTTCCTCAGTGTTTTCTGAGGGCCCTTATGGCTTAAGGCTATAAGATGTACCTTACTGCATGCCCTACATGCCATTGGCCTTTGCCCTCCAGTATTTTCAGGACTGGCGAAAGGAGAGGGGATTTAGGGTGACCACAGAAACCTTTAGAAACACACAGAAACATTTAGTACCCCAGACTGGAATTGCTCTAATAAGGAGAGTAGAGCATTCTTCCTTATTTATTCTTTTAGTAAAAATGTAAAAAAATTCAATCAAATTCTGTTTATCCCTCTGTTTGACAGCTTCCTGAATGTTTTCCAGGGTATAGATAAAAAGGCCATTCAAACACCAGTGATAAACACTGAAACTCTGTTGCTACAACTAAATAACAGAAAATATTGCCTGCTAGATGTGTGACACAGAGTTTGGATTTTTCTGATGGCTTCTAGCCATGCAAAGAGTCATTACAGCATGAAAATTACCCCCAAATAAAAGTATCTCTAAAAGACAGAAATCAACACCAGACTGTGGTTTAAGATTAGCTCTTCTGTATCTGAGAGAGATAGTGTTTTACTGCATCTATGTATCAAATTAAAACTTATATGACAACATTTTTGCCTAGCACAGAAAATTTTCTGGAAATTGAAGTAATTTAAATTGTAGAGAAAATTAAGTTTGTGGATTAAGTGCAAAAGGTAAAAATTTCAAATAACTGTTTTGTTGTTATTTTCTCAATCTAAAAAAAAAAGTGTTCAAAAAGTTCAAGGATAACATTTAAAAATATTATTTTCTTACAAGTAGAGTCATGGGGCCAAATAGGTCAATTCAATTTTTATTAACCTAAAATCAGCATTTAATTGTGAATTTAAGCATATGAGATTTCTTCCTCCTTACATCACAGGTGAGAGAAGAATTCAGTTGAAGCAATTTCTTATTTTTTATTTTATCAAAATCCATCTTTTTAACTTTCATTTATAACACCAAATAAAAATAAAAAATGGCATTGAAATGTTGTAAAATAGAGTGCAAAAGAGAAAACACTATTTGAAATGTTAGGTCCTTTCTGAAACTTTAATAACTGGTGGGTAATAATTCAATAAATTAGTACACCAATTAAATAATAAATCAACAATGAGACTAAAAAGAAGGAATATTTATAATATGAAAATTATAAAATAAAATCTTCTATTTAGCAATTTACAATATATATGATACTACTGATTGTATCCAGCATAGGAGTTGTCATTAAAAAGATTTTTCCAGAAATTATTTATTCAACTAGTTATTAATTCAAATTACATTTTGCACTAATTAGTTCTCTTTTAGAAATTAAATTAAAACATTGATAATTTAGATGCAATTTTTCTCCTTACATTACAAAATAATTTCATTTCCATATTATGTTATATTACTTAATTGAAAAAGGTGTATTTTGAAAAAAATATTTGGGGATATATTTAAAAATATTACTAGTAAAAATGTGCAGTAACTTATTTGAGATATTGCTGTAAAATAATAATGGATATTCTACTGGTCAGTTGCTGATGGTGTAAGTCATGCTCAGTAGCTTTAGTGATGTGTTTATTCACTTAGAATTGTGTATTTGTCTTGCTATTTATGGAAAAATGCTGAGAAGTTTTAGCATTCTAATGGAAATCATCCTGTGGAAACTGTAGGTTCCCTGGAAGAACAAGATATCTTGAATATCAGTGCCTTAGTGTCTTAAGAAGGCATGGGAACTTCTATTAGCTCATGTAAAGAGCAGTGAATCTTATCAACCTTTTTCATTCTTCTATCACAGAGTAAGAAGACCTTTTTTTAACTTTTGCATTTTTTTTTTGAAAGAACTCCACTTCCTGATGGGACATGTTGTTTCTAAGCATCATTATCAACAGGTTAACTGTGTTTTACATCTTCTCCAAGTGTTCTTTGAAGGTTTTAAGGCCATGAGACTTCTGAGCACATGCATCATTAGATCTTGAAAAAAACAACTGTGCTTGATATATCAGGCATGGATACCTCAGCAGATTTCAACTGGACAACAAATAGGACATGAAGTAGGACTTTTAAACACCAAAGCTTGATTATTTCAAGAGAGATGTGAAAAATTTGTCAATGCTGAGAATCCTGTAAACAAAAGTTTAAAGAGTGTGTCTTATGACAATAGCTCTTTTTTTTCCTTTTTCTTTTTTTTTCTTTTCCCTTAATGGAAGCAGTTTTGGTGAAGGGCATAGGCAAACTTGAATTCAACGACACTTCCCACTTCCATCCTAGATGAACCTTCATCCTTGTCACTGCTCAGTGCTCAGTTCCACTTGCAGAGCCTTGTGCCTGCTATGCCAGGACACCTGGGAAGGTGGGGTATCACAGAGATGTGCCTGCTGCGCCTTGCAGGAACTCATCACCGGTGCCCCCTATCCCTTAAGTCAACACATTCTGCCAGGTGGAGAGAGGATAGGGAACTATCCTCTATGGAGGCATAGACCATATCCTGTCTTCCTGACCCAGGGAAGGCAAGGAAGAACTCCAGCAGAGTCTTTCCCTGACAGCCCTCAGCCTACTCACCTCTGCTCTGTCACTGCTTGCAGGAATCCTTCCTGGGTGCAGCTCCCACGGGCGTGCCCACTGTTGCCATCTGGTACTGGCACAGGAGCAGGGCACACCCTGCAGCCCAGCACCTGCATGGCAGCGAGTTCCCATCGCAGCTGTGTCTGAGAAGCTGCATCAGTCATGGCATGTGCAGAGTTTACACAGGATATGGTCCTCTGCCAGGCTGACACCCTCGCTCCCTCATCAAGCTGGCTGAGTTTCAGGGCCCTTCCTGCACACACTTCCACACAAACTGTAATTACATGTCCTTGCTGATGTGCCATTAAAAAAAATCAGACATTTTCTCAGATTTCTCAGGCTGAGACTGCTGCCAAAGGAGTTTTTAAATTTTGCTTTGTGTGATGCTAGCTATTTCCCATTACTCCCTTTCCCAACTAGATCACACACTAGGGCCTCTTCAAGAAGAACAGAGGGAGAGAAGGGCATTACAAGAATGAAGTGATACAGACAAGCTGTTCTTCAAGATTGTTCTGAGGTTCTGCTGTAAAAGGGCTATATACGTTTAAGGAACTGAGACAACATCAATTTTCTTCCATCTTTCCGTATAGAAAAGTACTCTGGAACAAAAAGGTTCCATTCCCACATTTGTAATAGGAAGGAAGCCTTATTTTTCCAACATCTTTGAACTCTTAGTGCACAGTGGTGAACACTTGCTTCCCATGTACAAAATAATTCTGATAGTCAGAAATGGGCTCTTAATATTGCAGATAACTACAGTTAGATTGTTGGATTGGGTTTTTTTTTCAGAAGAAAAAGTAGTCTCATTTTTTTTTACATATATAACAAGGTGGTTGACTTTGTTTCAGTATACACAAACTAAGGATTTTTGTTTAAGATCAGCTGAAAAGTGCTAAAAACCTCCTAATACCCATCTTTTTTTTTTTTTTTAATTATCCACAATTCTCATATGAACAGTAAACTCTTAAGTCTCATGATCTTTAAATGTACTTTGTACATATGTGAGGGCAGAATTGGAACTCAAGCAAATGAAATTAAGTTGCAATAATGTTAACTTTATTGCACAAAGTTGGTAACAGATTTCTAAATTCAAACCAAAGCTGTGAACCACAATTCAGCAGACCTGGTGTCTTGCAATACTATTGTATGCTCAAAATATTACCTCATTTGAATTGGTAAGATACCTTTAAATTTAGACAGTGATTTCTACAGAAAATATAGCAGAATATTACTTTTTTTTTATTCTTCTTGGTTTTTTTTTCTTTTAAAATATTTGTAATGTTATAATTATAACCTTTGTAGATAAATTGAAGGCTTTTTAGACATTTAATCTTTTTTATTTTCTTTTTTTTTCCCCATGTAACTGCATTAGATAGGAAACTTTCAAAGAGAACAACTCTATGCAATTAAGCTGCAGCATGAGATAGAAATCTCATTAGCTATTACCCATAGTGAGTCGCTGACGGAAGTTTATTCTACATTAGCTAAGCTAAACAGTAAGCTAACATTTATCATCATTTCCCTGTGGTTCCCACTATTTATAACACTCAGGATGAATTAATATTGTGATGTAAGTGGTGCCAGAAAATAAAGCAATTTATATTGAAAATCAGAAGCACAAAAGAAAAAAGTTTTTAAACTGAAGGGGATCTATTTTTAAAATAATTATACATGAATGGAATTTTAATGGAATACCTTCCTATGAAAACAGAGTATTTTCTCAATAAAGATGATAGGCAAACTTGCATAATCCTGGAATGTTTTATTCTATACTCAATAATCCATGTTTTCAAAAGATAGCCTTCTTGGGAAAACTTTTCTGATTAACTCATACAAGAGCCTAATTTGTCACAAAATTTCAGACAATGATATGACTCGAAATTAATCATATAGCTGAGCTGGAAGGGACCCACAAAGATCAAGTCCAACTTCTGGCCCTGCACAGGACCACTGTGGTAATCACACTATATGCTTGATTGCATTGCCTCATCCAGGAAACTTTTCCCTTATTGGTACAAGAAAGGTGAATCCCAGAAAAAAAAAATTGGCCTGATTCAGTTACTCAGGCATAGGCATATGCATGAGCATCCAGTACCATTTCCAACAACCCTGATGCCTCAGACACTTGTACGGGTCTGTCAATCCTTGGAGGAACCCCATGTTTGAAGCAGTTTTTGGAGGCCAGACCTCAATGCAAATAAAATGACATCCAAGTCTGTGTTCTTGCTCCAGACTGAGGACATGTTAAGAGATATCAGAATTAATGCATGTTCTCCTTATAGGATAGCTCTCAGCACCACTGCAATGATTATTCTCAACATGCAGCAGCAGATGTCTTCAAAGAAGAAATAGACTCTCTTTTTCTGCAGTATGGAACAGAGACTACCAATTTAAACAACTAGCTGCAATTTTTTTCCTGTTTTTTTCCCCTGTCAGATACCATTTGCTCTTTCAATTCTCAGCATGCATGCCCTTTACTTTTTCTAGCTGTGTGTGAGGACAAAACTTTAAGTATTCCAGAAAGTAGGCATGATTTTGGTCTCTGTAGGATTTTTCTCCATCCTCCATTTTCCTTTCTGTACTTACTGAAAAGTGCATAGGGTTGTTTTTTTTTTTTTTGCCGTTTTTGGGTTTTTTTGTTTCTTTTTTTTACTTTTTCATAGCAGAAAGTGCTATGAACAACACAGTGCAAGGCCAGAGCCCCAGAGAATAAAATTTTAGAATACCTTAAATGTCAGCATGTGTAATCTGCAAGATCTTCATTGTTTCCTTTCATCTGCTTCTGCAGGCTTGTTGCTTTATGCAGGAGAGAAAGCTTATTAATAATGATATACAAGAAAGTAAATGAGACAAGAAAATAAATGAGTATTTACCAATGAGGGAGGGGAACAACACAATCCTTACTAATTGGTTATGATTTAAGTTTAATAAGCCATTCAAATAACTGCATGCCTTGGATTTGCCTTGTCAGCTGAGCTCTAGAAGTTGAGTGGATCTTCAATTCCCAGGACGGACTAATGCTTAAAATGCAGTAGAATTGCTTGAAAATTTATAAACTTCTTTATTGGAATATAAGCACAACACGACAAATGAGCTATTACAAAGTACTTTGAATGCATGGACTAATTATAGTTATTTTAACTTCTAAAGAATATCATATAAAGTCTCAGCCAGTCCTTTAAATAGCTGAGTGAAATAAGTATGTCTGTGCAGTACACCTTCCTAATAGTTGACAACAATGCTCTCACTCTCCTATTTCATCTGCAGCTTATATCTGCAACTTAAGTTGTAAGTGAGAATATGAATAATGCCACCAAAAAATGGGAGAAGTTAGATATCATTTTCTCTGTTTTCATAAGATGGAAGGTTTTACTGAACCAGCATGTGTCCTGTATGCAGCTTTACTTTTCCATATGCACAAACCACACTGTCTCATTGACTACTGTGAGTCTGTGAAATTTCATATTAGTCACCCTAACTGGGAGAAAGGTTTTCTAGATTATAGAAATGCACCAAAATTATTGTCTAGACAAAATTTTTTACAAATATCATACTAGAACTGATATTCTTAAATCTATCAAGTCATGAACATGTTATAAAAAACAAAAACAACAAGACAACCAATTAACAGAAGATCAAAGGTCTTCTCTCTGAATGCTATTTTGTGGATTAATATCTGTGAGTGTTAAGAAGTGGAAAGATTCCAGCCAGTGCTACCCCTATGTGGCAAAGAGCAAGAATTGTTACCATCATAATGTCTTAATATTAAATACTATCCTAATGCGTTCCAGATTTAGAGTTCTTTCTGTTTCACGTAACTGACTCATAACTGGTTTCACATCTATTATAAGGCCAAGATCCATGTTTGCCTTTAAAAAGAAAATAAATTCTAGTCAGCTAGTACTCATTAGCACCTTAGTTTTGATATAACCATTGAATTTCTCTGTAATCTCTGATTGACGTTCTCCGAATGTCAACTCTCATAGTAGACACTGAAACAATGAATTTTGTGCATATTGAAAAATAAAATCAAACTTGAAATTCTCTGAATTTAAATTTGTTGAATTTTTTAGGAATTTGTCAAGTCATATTAGAGTCCTGAACTGTCTTTGAAAATGCCTGCTTGAATGTCCTTGAAAATACCTGCTGAAAATATCCTTTAAAATCTCTTCTACTGTGATGTAATCAATTTAGGAAGGACATTGAAGAGCTGGAACATGTCCAGAGAAGGGCAAAGGAGCTGGTGAAGAGTCTGGAGCATAAATCCTATGAGGAATGGCTGGGGGAGCTGGGGAGAAAATGAGGGTCAGGAGTGACCTTATGACTCCTTACAACTGCCTGAAAGGAGATGATAGCCAGGTGGGGGGTCTGTCTCTTCTCCCTGGCAAACAGTGACAGGGCAAGAGGAAGTTATTTTAAACTGAACCAGGGGAGGTTTAGGCTGGATATTTGGAAGAATTTCTTCACAGAAGGCAGGATTAGATATCGGAGTGCCCAGGGAGGTGATGAAGGTGTTTAAGGAAACACTGGATGTGGCACTCAGTGGTACCCAGTTGACAGGGTGGTGTTGGGTCATGGGTTGGACTGGATGATCTCAGAAGCCTTTTTCAACCTAATTGATTCCATGATGCTGTGACTCTCTTAATATACTTCGTCCCTTCCAACTATTAATGAAAACAAGATAGGGGAATGTAGATCCATGAGGAATGACATTTGAAGCACCTCCCTAGGATAGGTAAGCCTTTAATAACTACTTTTCCTGAATAAATTTTAAGCGGATGGTTATATCTTAACTGTATTTTCTTAGCTTGCTTATAAGAATGTCATGCATGGCAGTGTCAAAAAACCCATAATAAAGTCAAGCTGTACCTAACCTCCTGCTTCTTTATTCACTTGGCCTGTTAGACTGTCAGGGAAAGAAATTAGGTTAGTTTGACATGATCAGTTCTTGACAAACTCATGCTGTCCTTTTTTATCGCCCTATTATCTTTGAGGTACTTATAAATTGATTTCTTAATATTTTTTTTTTCAGAATCCTGCCAGAAATTGGAGCTAGATGAACATAACTGTAATGCTCTGGGTTCTTTTTTTTTCCTTTTTCTTATTTTTATTCAACATGTTTTTTAAGGTTCAATGTTAAGCTTATTCTTATGAGAAAGCTGGATACTAGATTTCCAAAATATTATTTTCCAGGTGTCTAGACATTTTAAAAAATTAATTCCTTATGTAAAAATATTAATTTAGTCAAGATGCACAAACAGAATTTTCTCACTGTACTTTATAAAAGATAGTGTGTTCTTTCTTTTTTTATTTTCTGTTTAAAAATTCATAAATTTATTTCTTTTTGTGTTCAGTTAAAAAAGGAGGAGGTGTTTATTTAGTTGGGGTTTCTAAAGGAAAGAAGGTAGCATTTGTATTGATCTTTATGAAATTCAAAATTTGTTATATATCTTTGCTTCTTTTTTTCTTATTTTTAATTTCATTCTCCTGGGGCTTGTCTGTTCTTTCCTAATGGAAAGTCTGTTTTGCACCTCAGTTTCTCTGATTTTATCCCATCTTTTTTTTCCTATTCTTAGGGATCTGCCTTTGTTTCCATCATTTATTTATTTATTTATTTATTCAATATTTATTTTGATGTTGTTTAAGAATTTCTGGTCCTGTATTGCTTTTTTTAATAGGCTTCCTATCTTAGCTGTGGAATTTTATATGCTGCCATTATGAGTATAATCTCAGCTTTTCCTTTACTGCCAGATCCCTCACATTTCTTCATACATTACACTCACTCTCTCTCTCTGAAGCACCTTGTCTCTTAGTTTCCTGAGTTGTCCAGGTTGGGTTTTCTGAATTGCATTATCTTTACTCTTCTTCTTTTCCTCTGCCATCAATTCCTTAGAGAATTAATCGGTATTCATCTTTAAGTACTTTTTATTCAACTCACGTTGTACCTATAGTTTCTGAATCAGTATTTCTGTATGGATTTGAACAAATTCTAAAATAATATTTTCCCTACCAGCTTTACAAAGCAAAAAGAAGTTTTAACAGAATATGGTTGTGACCAAGAAATCTGAAATTGTTAGTTCTGTCTTTTACTGCAGTACATTTGTTCTGTGTTCATTAGAATCTGGCTGAGCCTAAACTTTCAGCTGAGATATGTGAGAGCAGCCAAGAACTGATAGTCCTTCCCTTATTACCTGGTGTGTTATGATGTCTTCTGATCAAAACATGGCAGTATATGGTGAATTGTCAATATCACCATGGGAAAACAACAGGAAAACTGTCAGGCATTAGGGTGAGGCTCACACCTAGGTGTAAGCCCAGACTGTGTCCCTGGAAAGGAATCAGTGCAGTTTCCTCATAAGAAATCTTCTGACTGCCAAAACACTTTGTGTTCTATTCTGGCAAATATGAGCTGTTAGATTTATTAGATTGGAATTCAAGTAAACTTTTCTCCATTGATTTTTTCTGTAGCAATTGCCAAGCAGTGCGCATTAGCAAAAAGGTAAAATTTCAGCATTAGTCTGACTCTGTTTTATGTTGGATCTAAATCTGGATGACAATTGTTCAGTTTCTATTTATATTCACCAGAGATTTGGTGAAAGAAGGTCAGCTTACCACAGGATAAAACAGATGCCTTCCATATGGTGGCAAAATCTGATTAGAGAAGCTCAAAAGATTTGCCATCAATGAACCCCAAATGGTAATATAAACCCTTTTTTGGATCTACCTCTTTACCCATCTCTAAAGCATAAGCATAGTTCTATATGTGAACAGCTTAGTTTGCTGTTACATATCCTAATGTTATATTCCAAGAGAATAATTTTGTAAATTCATATGATGATTTCATATGATTTGAAATATGTTGTTTCATATAATGAATTCATACCATAATTCCAATAAGTCAGCTCAGATTTGTACTTTGAGACAAACTGCCTTAGAATGAACACACAGCTATTATCTCTCATATCTCTGTGGTAGTTTAAAAAAATTACAGATGTAATTTTGGAATGAACAGGGAATCAATTGCAAGCCACAAAAATTATTTCATTGTCCGAGTAATTTCATTGTAACTATATTAATTATGGACAAATGCAAAATTCAAAAAGTGCCATTTTCAATAATCAAATGAAGGTTTGTTTGGGTTTTTTTTAAAGCAGTTAAGATAGTTAAGCATATATACCATTTAAGAATTTAGTTATGAAGTCAGAGTTCAAAACACAATTCTCACTTGGTGACTACTGCAAATTTTTACTTGTTTCTTCATTATTTATAGATCCATAAATTTATTTAACATAACTAAGTTTATGAAAAGGAGATATTTTCAACTTGCTATAAACATAGCTATGTAGCCACTTGTACCTCATTTATGTCTACCAGTTTATAGATTTTTGTAAATTTAGTAGTTCTAAAGGCCTTACTTTAAAACTGCAAATAAAAGATTACTGACTGTCCACAAAGACATGCCTTTGAGAAAGACAGTCCTTATGAGAGAACATAGAAAGAATAAACTCATGCACATATTCTCACAAATGTGTTCTTGTACTTTTATGTTAATTTCAACTAATGTGACAGGAAATCTTGTGCACTTTTACTGTAAATAGAAAAGGAATCCCAAAATGCTCCTAATCTCCAAATAATATGTATCTAAGTGGATGTATGTGGATGTAAGATTCATGTAGAATGCTTTGTGAATCTTGCTTATCTATTTGTCTTATGTATCAGACTAGACAAATAACATTGTATTTATTTGCTTGCAACATGCAGTCTGTGATTTTAGATTTTCCAGACTCTCAAAACCATGGCAGATTTCTTTCATCAAGCCAACAACTGATTTTAAAAAATAACAAGGAAAAAAATAAAAACAACACAGAAAGCAAAGAAAAAAAATTAAATCTGTAAGAAATGTCTAAGAATTGTAGGCACTGAAAACAGACAGTTTCCAGAGATATCAAGTCTCCCTTTTATGGTTGAAATAGGCCTAAAAATTCCATCTCACTTTGGCTGTCAAAGAGGTTGAATCGAACACAAAGGGAGCCCTATTGGTTAATGTAAGGCATCATATATTTTGTATCAAAACCAGAAAATTTACAGCTTATAAATTTGACAGTAATCAGTATGTCTGTTTTCTTGTGACTAACAGCATAAAGATCCAGCTGTAAATATGGATCAGCTGGATATTCTACAGTGCAGATCACTTTGTGCAAATCTCCTTCCCATGTGTAGTCTGTGTACATGTATATTACGGATCACAACTGCTTTATGGCCCCTCTGCTGAGAAACAAAAAGCCAATTATACAACCAAAAACTGCAACATTTTTAAGCAGATTATACAGCAGCTTTAAATTGTTGCTGTTTATCACTGAAATCTGCTTGAAATATATACATGTCTATTATATTAATTTGTGTTTCCTTGAATGTAGGACCATGTATCTGAACTTACAATATTAATGTATATTACACCATATTCTGCACAGTTTGCCTGACAAATTCAGTGCTTCTCCTTCCAAAATAAGGGGTGGATTATAAATTCTAACCAAATTAGAGATATTACACACTATTGCAAGAGGCAGAAAAATCAACTAGTAGTTATGCCATGGATAATTTAGGTCAGGGGATTTTTCAAACCTTAGTTATATCACCTAATACAATTAAAAAGATTCTTTCATCCACAGTGGAGTTAACTCTAAAAAACATGGAGAAAAAAGTTATATTGAAAAGCAATTAAGCTGGGATAGTCTGTAGCTTTGATAGCTTCAAAACTGTTCAATTCTTATGAATTCTTACCTCTACAAAGTATAAAATATTGAAAATAATGAAAAACGTTATGTGCTTTCGTTGCTTTCTGTTCTCCTTCTGGTATAACATAGCTGATGGAAATCCCCCAAAACCCCGACTAATCGCAAACAACATTTGTTATGTAAAAATATACATGTATTGTGTATATATAATTGTGCATTTATTCATATTTATGTGCATATGTGTGTGTATGAATACATATATTTACAGGTAACCTGCAAGGGAATCTTTCTAAAGGAAACAGAGTTTAGTGTTAAGACAGGCACAGACATGCTGACCCAGATTTTCTTTCTGTGCAAATACCTTCATGACAGATAAAATGCATAAAAGAAAATAAACAAAAAGCTTAAAATATTTACATTTATTTTGGCTATGCCTGTTTTTTTAAGATTTTCCCAGGCAAGAACCTAGGTCAGCTGTACAATGTGACTTTAAGAAGAGTGAGTCATTAACGTAGTTAGCTTGCTCTGTCTGAGGTGTTATCATGGTGCTGTGATTTAAATTTGTGCCAAAGTTTTATGTTTTTCTCACTGTGATCTCACCACAAAGACAGCAGGCTGGGAGTACACCAGAAATTTCTAGGGGACACAGCCAGGGCAGCAGCCCCTAGCTGGCCAGAGGGATAACCCCCAGCATATGAAGGTGTGGGGAGAAATAAAAGCTCAGGTAAAAGTGGAAAGGAGGGGGGATGTTTGTGATTACAGTGTTTGTCTTCCCAAAAACTTCTGTGTATACTGAAGCCAAGCGTTGCAACAGGTGGTTAAACTTCTGCCTGCCAATGGGAAGCAGCAAATTAATTCCTTATTTTGTCTTGCTTGTGTGAGAAACTTTTCTACACCTATTAAACTGCCTTAACCTTGACCCATGGGTTTTCAGCTTTTGCTCTTCCATTCCTCTCTTCCATCTCTCTGGGGGCAGTGGTTAGAACAAGTCACCAGGTGAGTGCTTAGCTGTTGGTTGGGCTCAACGGCCCACACGCAGAGATTGTGGTTACCTAGGGAGAGAGAATGAAAACATTTTTGAAATTGTTTGCTCCAGGAATTACATGCTTCACGACACAATCCGTCAACAAATTGAAAATCACTAAGAAGATGTCTAAGCAATTAATTTGTAATAGTATTTCATAAAACTCATAATGCACGGTTGTAATGAATTTGTGAGAAGTTTGTTTTCTTGGAGAAGAGACTGCTGAAGTACCTGTAAGGAGAGGGTTCATTTTACTCTCAGTTTTAACACTCTTAACATACATGCTACACTGAGTAATAGTTGTGGAAATACAGACAATATGTCAGTAAAAGATTTTTGTTTAAGGAGAGGGTGCGCATCTGCAGAGAACAAATTCTGCCATGTGAGATACACGTCACATCACCCATTGATCTGTATTTCTACGCATTGCTGCTTTTTCTCCAGCAGCTCTCTAGATTAATAATGCAGATTCATACTCAGGAAGAAAATGGGGAATTCAAATTCTACCATTGTTAATCACTGTTTTGATGTTTTTTCATACTAGAATGGAGATGGAGAAGAGCATAAACAACATCCAATTACAACCAAAATACATTAACACATGGTAATTCTTAAAAGAATAAAAGGAATTGAAAACATCTTTGTGTAGCAACATTCTGCAACACAGCCATATGGCAGATTGATAGTGTTCTCTTTCCTTCTACTTAGGCAGTTCACAGACATAAACCCATTATTTCTGGAAAAGTGTTTGGACAGGTCTCTTGTACAGATTTTGGCTATCTCCTATGCGCTGTCTCAAACGGACAACATTCTGAGGAACAATATTCAATGAATTATACTCTTGTGCTTCACTCTTCCAATCTTAGGAAAAACGCTTCCAGCATGGCTATAGAAAGATTGCTCTACAGAAAGATCAGGAGGTTACATGAGATTGTGAAGTGATATGTTTTGGAGATCTTAATTTCTCTAGATCAAATCTCTTAATTTTGAAATTCAACACCTTACATTCACACATAAAAGTATACTTTAGGAAAATACTGCTTTTTGAAAAAAAAAACCCACCCAGGATTAAAAATTAGATGTTGGAAGTTTAAAGCTATTTAAGAAAGGTGTGAGTTAAAATGATTTGCTTTTCAAATTAATTTTGACAGGTAATTATTTTCTAAGAATGATAGCCACTATAATTACCTTTATTATTTTGGAAAAAGAAAAAAACCAAAAAACACCCTGGAAGATAATGAGGTATTTAATTTTAAAGAAGATACTGAATAGGAATTGAGTGCTATAATCACCAAAACAGCTGGGGGAAGTTTGATATTTGAATTTGCTTAAGGATAGTAGGTGGTTTTGCAGCAGTCATGACTATGGACCAATGCGTCAACATTACTGTTGAGATACATTAGTAATCAGCATTTCACATCAATATATTGTCTCAACAATTAATAGTTTAGTAGGTAATTTATTCTCAAGAGCAAGAAAGCCTGATTCCGTATATTATACATATTTCTGTTATCATCATTAACACTAATTAATTTAATTTCATAAGTCAAATATACTATTGCAGGGCATCTTTTACATCTGGCTGTGTCAAGCAAACCCATGGCAGGAATTAGATATATACCTGAAATATACATTTTCTTATAGCACTAAAGAAGGAGCTGAAACATTTCAAGGACGTGTAAAATAATGCCTGCAATAAAGTCTACCACTGAGTCTGCAATGCACAGAATAAACCCTATGTATCAAGAAATTGATGTAAAAAGACCATAAATGCCACACAGGGCTATTAAATCCTCAGGGTGAAAATCATTGGCAGTATATACTATGAAAATCCAAGAGCTTTTTACAGTATACTCAGTAAAACCAAAATCCTGCAGCTCTTACTGTGACAGAACTAATATTGCCCTCTAAATGTGTCTTTTAAAACAAAATTTGGGCAAGAATTTAGAAGTTTTTAAACATATATTAATATAAACAGGATCTAGTAGTGTTTTATTCAAATATACCAGTAAAGCACATTATTTAAATGCTGACAAATTTGTGAATATTTTGACTTTTTTTTCAAAAAATGCACTATTACAGTATAATAATGTTCACAATTAAAAGTACATAATATGAGTATATTTATTATGTATTATATTCAATATAATACAATACATAATATATATTATATTCAATATAATATATGCATAATATGTATTATATTCAATATAATTTGTTATGCATTATATTCAATGTGATATAATTATCTTTTTCCTATAGTCATAATTTTTTTTGGATAAGCATAAATATAAGTAAATATTTTGCAAAAAAACAAATAACTTTTACTTACTTGCATCTCAGTATTCCATAGGAAGTGTTCCCTGTATGGAAATATATTCCTTTCATTTACATTTTTCATGATTTACAATACTGTGTTCTTACTGAAACAATTCTTTAGTCCTCTAGGATCACTTTCCCCTCTAGGATCACTTTTCTGCCTTCCAAATATAAAATCAAACGTAAGTGCAGGGCCAAATCCCTCCTTTTACAGCTACTTTGTCTCATTGCAAAAAACTGCAGGAAATTTAGGTGAGGTTGACATCTCTTAAATCTGCCCTGACTGCCAGAGAAATTTGTTTGAACGGCATTTGCAAAGCAAGTTGCCAATGAAGGAGATATCACTGCTCTGATGAAACTTCTTATTTAATGAAAAAATACAAAATAAATAAATAAGCAAAATTCTAACAAATTAAAAGCCTTCGATTGCAATACATTTTTTTAATTCAGTCAAGAAACTTTTGCTGACTTTAGAAATGCTTTTCTTCCTTCCTTCTCTGTGATGCTCTTCTTATGCCTGGTCAAAAAGTGAGTGCTCCATTTCCTCCTCACTTTCGTGTATTTTAGAAAGCCATAAACTAACCCCAAAGCAAAGAGAATTCCTGGTTCTGTGAAAACAGAGTTCAGTGGAATTATAGGTGAAAAGGTCTAATTGGGAGTGACCTCCACAGCCAGGACTACAGAATATTTAGCAGCTAATTTTATCTACGTCAAGGATAGTGCTGTGCAGAAGCTTCGTTTAATCCGAAAACACAGCAAAACTTTCAGCTTTAAAGTTTTAAGTCTGATTCTCAGCTCTAGTCCAATTCCTGCTCAAGTATTACTCCAGTGACCAAGCTAGGGTATATGTGCTACTTATAACACTGGGCAACTGTCTTTATGGTATCACAGTACTGGTACTTCTGGTGTTGGTTTCCCATCAACCTGACAATCTTAATGTCTTGTTTTGTACAATGTAGACACATTCCTACTGAGTAACAAACTTTAAAATAGCTGTTATCCCACAAGGAATATTTGCCATATTGGAGTCCACGTAGATTTGAAATGATGTGCATGATCTGTGGATTAATGTACTTAGCTGGATTACAAAAGTCTCAGAGTAAGTAAATCAGATGGGCAGTCTTCCAGAATCCACAAATGTTCTGATTTCTCTATGGTTCTTTGCAATAAGGTCATTCCTCCCATTGTGACTGCCTTTATGTCACTTCTAATTTCAATCTTAATTTAAAACATGAATGGTATCCATCCTGATCTCTCTCCCCCTGTTTTTGGATATTGGTCCCTGTAAGGAGAAACATTAAGCAGCCTGGAAACTCTTTAGCTTGAAAGAGGTATGACTAAGGGGAGCTATGAGAAAGGCCTATAAAATCATTATTGGCCTGGTACAGATTATGAATAAGGCATGATTTTTCAGTATTTGTCATTAAAAAAAAAAGGGACAAGAGAATATCTATTCATAGGAATAGTCAAAATATTTTAAATAATGCATGCTTAAATTACGGATCCTGTTGCCAGAGTATTGCAATGTTTAAGATTGATAGATTAGAAAAAAATGATAGAAAAGAGTTATATTAATATTGGTTAAATATGGTTATCTGAATTCAATCTCCCAGAGATATGCTGAAGAAAATATGGTTCTAATTTTACATTCAGAGATGCCTAAATATGATCTCTAGATCTCTACTATAGATTATTTATTAACAGTGTGTTTTCCAAGGGGGGTGTTTCAGCAAAATGTAGTACAGAAAAAGGTAAATTTCAAAGGAACCAGACAACTGCAAGCTCCAATATAATTTGTATGACATACCTGATTATTTTCAAAGAATTACAGTATGTCTAGGTTTTAAATAAGGGAGTCTATTTTAGTTTAGTTTTTCTTTTTAAAAAAATCTTGTTTTCTTTTTTTTTCTTAAATTTTTCTTTTTGGTAGAATATGCTGTCTTCCCTCCTTTTGTACAGTTTTGCCTGTAATGCATTTTAAGTTTTCTGCCTTTCCTATTAACAGCAATGAATATTTTCTGTTACATTCAACGGCTTTGTATCAAGAACTTACTAAGATCATAAGAATTTTTTTTTAATTATTTATTTTTTTTTCAGAATCTCAGAATCATGAAATGATCTTTCAGTTCTTATCTGCTACTACTGATCATTTTGAGTTGTTCATCAATCAATGAATAAATCATGTCTCTGAAAGCAGAAAAAGTAATATGTGGTACTTGTCATGCACCTAAGGTAGAAACAGATATAGTCATACATTCAGTACATAAACTAAATAGAAAATATATGCAAACATTAATTTAAGGACCCTGGCTAATGTTTATTCAAGCTGTAAAAATATTTGTCATTGAGAAACAATACAAAAATAAAGAGAAGGAAAAAATGTTTAAATATTAATTACATGCTGAATGGAATGTAGAGAGATGGAAACTGGTTGCTCAGTAAATCATGCATTAATTTTCCAGAAAAGTTTTATACATACCAATGAAATAGTAATAGCCATGAAAAAGGTAGGTGTTGTAGAGATTATTTTTTCACTCTCACCTCACAGTAGTAATAACAACCTTCAGGCATTTCTAAGATGCTTATCATCCTGATATGCATGTACTTGTTATCCGACCTTGTCATAAAGCATTTACAAGTGTGTAGAAAAAAGTAAAATCATCAGAACAGTTTTAATAATAAGGACTAGCTGCATATATTTCCTTCCTTGTGATCAGTGAGCCCCAGGAAACACCTTGTTACTCAATTACTATTGTTTAGTTTGCAGATGAATTCACACTATCCTACCTCCCACCAAGATCCCGATGTATCAGAATGGCATTTATTGGATCAAGTGGCTAAATTTAATTTTAGCGGAGACATAAGAAAGATCCTGGGTTTGTCCCCAGAAAACTAGGCTCAGATCATGATTCACCCTCTCTACCAGATTGACAAACACATCCTGACCTGGTCCTGGATCTTGTGTAGCTTGTAGGTACAGGACTCTTCCTCCCTATCTCAATTATCCCACTTGTTCAACATATATCTGTCATCTGGAAGTACATCCATGTGTTACAACTATACATGATATGTACATGTATATGATATAATACAGTGCATTTAGCAGAAAAACTTCCCTTCTGTGATACGAACTGGTACGTTTCTGTTCAGCTGGTGTTTTGTGTGCACAGAGGTTCCAAGCAGGCAGCCATGCTGTGCCAGTGCTTGGGATCCATGAATGCACATGTTCTTGTGAACCTGGGCAGTGTGGGGTGTGTGCTGCACCTGTGACCTTCTGCCTCTGCCAGCCCAAGAGGAAGAGGGGATGTGTCCCTGTATGCTTGTGTCCTGAGTATGGGCCAGAACCTTGCCTTGACTCTCCTGTGGCTTTGTCTGTGGCTCTCTGTGTCCTCTATGTGTGTGTGAGACACACATTCAGCCTCACTGCTTGTTGACCTTACAACCAGGAAACTATCAGCTACGTCCATTGGCCTTGGAGGGAGCCTCGAGGTCTCAGGGCTGGATACACGGGCAGGAGAAATCCCAAGAACCAGAGCTGCTGGAGTTAGCAGATGCTCCTAGTATCTGTTAACACTTACAAACTGAAAATACATCATTTATATGTATTATTACCTTATTCTGGATTGATACATACTGTGTGTTAATATAATTTTTTGTTAAATTTGTTATATATTTGCTGATTGCATCCAGAAGTTGCAAGATGTGTGTGCCACAGATTGAAAACGTCAGAAAATATTCTATGCAAAACTAGATTAAAAATTTAATAAAAATTATATGCAATTATAGATTGCAAAACAGAAGATTTTTTTTTAGATTGTACTTAATGGAAAATTTCATTTGAACTGATCAGAGGATTTTTATTACACAATAATTTGATGAGGAAAGGCAATGTTATCTATCTTATAGGGAGTTAAGAGTGAGATTATAAATCATGACTTTCATCTCCTTTCTAAGCTATTGTTAACAATTTCAATGTTAATATTCCTTCTCTCTTGTTGTATGTTCAACTGAAATATACTCTTATCATTCCACAGTCCACCACAGTCCAAACCAGATAATGTTTTCGTCTGTTTGTTAATTGGAATCAATTTTTTTTTTTAATAAAGCAAATCTGCAGTATTGATATTCATCTCCACAAGGCTTTTTTTATTTCTTTGTGAGATTTTGCTAAGTACTAATCCCTTCCTCTACCAGTCGACTATTTATTGCTACAACTCTAAAATTTTAGAAAATAGATTTGACTACTTTACTACAGTAGGCTAATTGAGTTATATGAGGTTCCATCTAAGGAGAGTAAAATAATTTAGCTCTTTCTCTTCTATCTGTGTAAGAAATTGATACAGACACTTTTATATTGATAAAAATTGACACATTGCTCTTTCAAAACACAAATGATTTAACACATGATAAGCAGTGTTCATTATCTGAAAATGTTATTTTTAAGTAGAGAGTGACATGTTGCAAAACTAAACTTGAAAATTAAATTCTAGTAATGTACCTACCCTGAAATTACTTTAGCTAGTTTCAGAGGTAAATCACATATGCTGCTTGTGAAGAAAATAGCATTTTACTTTCTGAAGTGGCAAACATTTGCCAGACACTGGTGTTGAATTTACATTATCATGGGAAACAGAACCAAGGACTATTCCTGATTTGGACATGAAGGACAGTGTGCTGCTGCACCTGCACTGGTTATCATGAATTGTATCCTTCCCAGGAGGAACCCTCTTGATACATACTCATGCTATTAAAATGCCGTTTGCAAAGGGCATATTTCTCTGCCAACACAACGCTTGCATCCTTCATCCTCCTAAATTCCTACCCAGCTCCTTACATGAGTCCAGAAAAACTTCAGCTAATGTAATTGATTTTATGTTACGAGCACATCCGTGAATCAACTTATATAAATACCCTTAAGATAAATATAATAACTAATGAATAATTTTTCAGTTTTGAATTGTAGCTTGAAAAGTTGTCTATATCTACTCTGAAAGATGTAGAGTTATGTTTTGTGGTGCCTGTACGATTGATTTTACCTGAATCTAAAATATTTTCCTTTTTTTCCCCTTACTGGGTGAAATTTGTTTCACCTTTTAGAGGAGAATTAAGTAATAAATCTTAGGGAAGCACTTCAATTCAGTTTATCATCAGTAGGGGGATACTGGCAAGCAGAAATGGCAATTAATCATACCCAGATATGTATTTTTTCTTTGAGAAATGATCCATTTGGAATTATGCGATATTTATTATGGTGCAATCACTTGTACACAGGTCCTGGTCCAGGCACTGGTGTTTACCTCATTACAAATGTGGCATGGTAAAATGTATAGGGTTGTTTAGCCATCAGTGAAAGAGAAATTGGTTACCTCAAGCTGCTTTGTTGTGTGTGTTTTACCCCTGCTGGCAGTGCCAAATTCTTTACAACATACCAGAATTATCCTTTACTCATACCAAATCGTTTACCACATATCAGAATTATCCATTCCTCTCATGTAGTTTGTCAGGCACAGAACTGGAAAAAAAAAAAAAAAAATTCAACCCTGAAGAGCTGTGAATTTGAGGAAAATAAAGAAAATTAGGCTTTTGTTTGGAATGTTTTTCTCTTTTGTACTCTGAAAATGAATAGTCATTCTAGAGTTCTCTTGCATGTGGGTAAATGCAATAACTGTTGTGAGTGGTGAGTTCTCATTTTGGTGTTCAAATCAGTATCTGTCTGGAATTATTTCAGTGTATTGTAAATCATTTTTTCAAGCAGTGTAGATCACTAATTTCCTTTGGCAAAGAATTAGCCAATATGTTATTCGGGGCACACCTGGAGGGCAATTTGCTTGACTCAAGTTTTGTGAAACGGAAATGACACAACGTTAATTTGCTTTTAAACTCCTTGCCATGTATAGGAATTAAATAAGCAATTGGATGAGACCAAACTGAATGCATTGAGATATCACCCATGCAGCCCGTTTATTTTCCCTGATTGTGATGGAAAAGTCTTTTATATCAGCAGTTAACATGTTCATATTTTCCACACTGGGTCTTTTCAGAAAACCCAGTGACAAATTCTTTGCAGATTTATATTCCACTTCCACATTTGAAGAAAATATGTCCCTGAAGTTACCTTCAAATGTTTCTCATTTTTTTGTCTCTGTATTGTAAATGTTTTTACTACTTTACATCATGACTTTGGCTATATGATGTACTGGGGAAATATGCAGTTCTATAGAGAGGTATTTTTGCAAATAAAACTTATAAGAACACTCAGGCACAGGATCTGATTAATTTATGTGTTTGCAAACATTTATATTTAAATATTAATATGCAATTTATACTATTAATTAATTGATCAATTAATACCTTACAGCTATTTGCATAAATAGGATCTCAGTCTCTATCATCAGTAATGTTAGCAACAGCTGTAATCATGATATTTAATTTACTTTTTGGTTCAGCTTACCTCAGTTGACTCAGGTGTTTGGAACAACCTCTGTAATCCCATCTTTTATCATGGGAGATTTCAGTGCAAAAGTTAGTAGTTAAATTTAACTAGGATGCCCCCATACCAGATTATTATTACAAGCTACTGTTTTAATGCTAAAGGATTTTGGCCTGGAACTCCTCCCACAGAACCTGGTGCCTGGAGACTTGTAGGCTCTGGTCAGACCAGGGGATGTGGCTGCTTTTACCACTTCAACCAGGGGTGAGTTCCACCCAAACATACAGAGGACAGAAACACAGCCAGTCACACACAGAGCCACAGACAAGGCACAGCCCCCCCATTCAGGACTCACCCCAGACACCGGCACACAGGGACACGTCCCCTCCTCCTCTTGGGCTGGCAGAGGCAGAAGGTCACAAGTGCAGCACACACCCCACGCTCCCCGGGGTCACAAGTACAAACACCCTGGCAGATCCCCCGAGCACCAGCGTGGTCCCTCTGCCTGGCCAACAGCCCTGGTGAGACCCTGGCCCTCCGTACTCATCCCGTGGGTCCCTGACTCACGGGCTGGTCTCGCTGGGCGCTCACTGCACACACACAGAACCCACACACTTGTCCCATGAGCATCCCATCTGTGGGTCCTCCTGATCTCCTGCAGAGACTCTCCACTTGCCTGATAGCCCTGCTCACACCCAAGGCCCCTCCTCCCCAGCTGGTCTCAGCTTGGACTTTGCCGGTAACTCCACACTCACATCCCATGCAGAGCCAGCCTGGGGGTAGGAATAGACACTTGCCCCCAGAAGCTGGCACCTGGCACTCATGCTGTAAGTCACAGTCCCAACCCAGCTGCCACTGCCAAGCCCCTTTCTCTCCTCACTCATACCCACCTCAGTAGCTGCTTTTGGGACACACACAACACCCACCTCAGCAGCTGGAGGTTAATGACCCCACTGACTCCAGCAGCTGGCACCACAGGCCAAGGGCATCCACTGTCAGACCAGGGTATCTGTCTGCAGAGGCTGGCACCCAGCTACCACTTACCAGTCCCCCTAGCACCTGGCACTGACACACATGAGATAGGAAGTGAGATGGCTCAGAGAGTTTGTTAAAGGAAGATTTAATAAGAGAAAAAGACAGACTGAAGTGTTCAGATACAGGATTCTGTACAGGATGCTGACCAGACCTGTCTAACACTTGACCTGCTCCTTTTACACTGCTTTCCTCCTATTCATATCTCCTCAGTTTTCTTCCCTTAAACTTTCTTTAATGAACTTTGCATTGTTCCACAATCTATCTCTGTGATATCCCAGTTGCTCATATTCCTTCTCTTTCTCTCCTTTGTACCAGTTACTGTGACAAGGTTGGCCTCCTCAAAAGCTGCTCCTGTAGTTACTTAATGACTTTTCAATTAATTATGGCAAATCTTAGGCGACTTTGCCTCCATTAGTCCTTGTGTACTGTTTGTCTGTCTTTGTGTACTGTTTATCACTTCCTCTATTACTTATCATCCCCCTTTGAATGAGAAATGTCCCAAATCAGATAACCTGGATGAAGCTGATGTTCACACATTCCATACACCCCTAATGAATGAATGAAATATTTTGTTCCAGGCAGGAAATATCTGTCCCTAAATATATAAAAAAGAATCCAATACCATCAAGCATATATGTATTCCTGAAACATTTTGCCACACGTGTAATGGGGCAATATATTTCCCATTGTAGTTACATGCTGCTTCTGTCTGTAAAAGCTCTGTTTATACAACTTGAAAAAAGGTCATAGAATACATCCTAAAGTAGAAAATGATAAGTCAAAGTAGTTCACCTGTGGTCTCCTATAAGGTCACTTTGACTTTCTCATTATAGCAGGTTGATGGTTAACTTAATGGTTCTGAAAATGAGTAACTTTATTACAGCTGCAGTATAAGACCTGTCAGTTTAAATTTGCAATTATACTGTGTCAAAAACATTTAGGAAATAATTATTTTAAAAAATATATTTAAATACTAGAAACATACTGTTATGTTATATTTCTTATTATTACATGTTATATATGTAATATTATATAAACATATGTAATGTAATATATAATATTACATTATTACTGAGCTTTCTGATTGAAAATTTTGAAGTTGAAGAAAATATGTATAGTAGTCCTTCTGGTTACACATTGTATCAGCCATTAGTAGGACAATGTAAACTGCTGTAACATAATGCAATTTAACATTTGACATAGTGCTGTATCACTAAAAAGTAGTCTAAGTGCAATGTAGTGTAATGTTGCCAGCAATCTGCAGGCAAAACCAGGCTGTAAATAATCACACACCTCCTAGCTCTGCCAGAAGATAAACCACTTAAAATTACAGACTACATCTTCTGGTTGAATCCCATTGAATAATCCTGGCTACACCCTTTACATATTTAAAAACACTGCATAAGAGGTATATTAAATAGCGTTCATCTTTACGTAGATTTGCAGTTACTCACACAAAACTAAGAATTTAACAGCAGACCAGTATGCTTGGTTTCTCTGAGGCAGACATATCTACATAATGGTAGGTTTCACACCTGGTTAATATGGTGTCTTAAGATATCTGACCAGCTCTAATTTGCACAGTCATTGGTTCAGTACTCTATTTTTAATTCCCAGTTTTATTTATACACTTGTGTTCATTATAAAAGATCTGAAGTCATTAAACCAAACTTTAACGCTTGTAGTTCTTTGCATCCTATATTGCCACTACTGAAAATAAACACTATGGTTTTCTAACACAAGACTTACAGTACTGGGAAATTTTTTGGACAACAGGGAAATAATTTATTTCATAAATATGAGAGGAGTTCATGGAGGCAGGAATATTTCATTCACATATTGTAATGTGATATTAGATTACAGAAGTAAATTCAGATAGATTTCCCATGTGAAGGTATGAGAACGCAAATCAATGTATCATGATATTGGGAAAAATGAATTCCCGTCTACTAGCTAAGTACCTGCACAGCAGTTAAATAAGACAAAAGACCAGCTGTAATAAAATATATGCATATCATAAATACATGTTAATTTGAGATAACAATAAATAATTACTTTGTTACACTGCTGCATTCAGTAGCATGGCAAGATAGAGAGAGCTATAGTTCATTATTAGATGAAACTACAGTCAGGGCCAACACTGCTTATGTCTTCCTAAAATAAGACATACGTTTTTAAACATCTTAGCTTTGAACAAAGGAATGAATGTAAGAAAACAAAATTATTTCCACTGAATATCCAGGAAAGTAATCTAGAAAGCACCAATCTGAAAATGGATATGTCCCAGCAAAAAAAAAAAGATATATCATGTATGATTATTTGTGAGTCAAATATTTAAATGCATGTGAACATACATATGTGTATGTTCATATGAGTATCATACATGTAATATGTATACGGAAATAAAATCATATGTAATTCATGTTTTAGTGTATAAGAAAATGATAAATAACAGAGAGAGATACACACATACAATACAAACATACACAGGCACATAGTAGTTAGGTGGATATATACATAGATAGATATAAAGATAGAGGTATTTACAGGTATATGGTTCAGTAATTGATAGAATATCAATTGGAGATCCAAAGACATGAATTTCAACATTATTCAGATCTTGAAAGAAAGACTATGTTTATTACAGTGTGTATCACTGTAACGAGAGGAAATGATGCCTAGGGAATACTTGCCATGTTATTCCATTTTGAATCTCTGGTTACTCAATGTGCTGCTTATCCTGCTCAGTAACTGTAATCTTAAACAAGAGGAGACTTTTAGATTTGTAACAAAAATAGAAATTAAAGTATGAATATATATGGCTAGAAGGAGAGCAAGAGAGAAAAAAGAAAAGCCACTGTTTTAGCACTTGTGAAATGCAATAGATAGAATAACCAAAATTCCTGACCAAGTACTACATAGAGAACAGATAGATTATTAGAAGAGTAAGCCTAAATTCTCTATTGTAAAGGGACAATTTCCTGACAGCTTATATCTGAACTGGCATTCCTCTTGAGGATTAGTGGCACATCATTTTCTCTTTCTGTTCAGTCTAGCTGTCTCATATACTGAACATAAACATAGACAAAATTTTTATTATTCTCTCTACATCCAGACTGTCAGCCTGCTGTGAGTAAGAACAGTAACATTCTGGAAGAAATGTACTTCTTGAATGACCACAGTAATATTACCTGTAATTTACTCTTAACTTCTTTTTCTTATTTTAAAAAACTTAATTTCTAATTTGACTTGACAATGTCATTTAATTAGCAGCTTTTTCCTGCTGGTAAAAACAAGACAAGTTCCTGCTGAGTCTTATACACACCCGTTTAGGTTAAAGCTAAAGAAGCACAAATATATAAGCCACATTAACTTTTGTTTAGGCTTCCCATAGCAGGAAGCCAATTAAAAACACTTACTGCAACCAGAGGACAACAGAAAAAAAAAATACTCTCCTGTCAAAAACAGGTGCAGTAAAAACAAAGCAGATTTTCTGTTAACAGGTTTTGAAGGTTTGGTAAAGAGTTGAATAGGTGAATCTGAACTGTCAGCTTCTTTACTTATCCAGTTTAAATGGGTAATCAGATGGGCAGTTTGTCTGTTTTTCTTTTTTTTTAATTTTCCAACGTGAAGTCTAAAGAAAAAAAAATCACCTCAAACACCTCTTTTGCTACTTATCCTCATGGTAAACTGGACTAGCGTTCACCCTGAACCCCAAACATCCTTTTTTCAACCCATTGTATGCTTTGCTCCATTCCTCATTTACATTTAAGAGGAAAGGAGAATGAAGAAGAAAGGAGAAAAACTTCAGATGTTACATGTCCCCTAAATGTATCGCAAACTGAACTGGCTCAAATGACTTGTCCTCTGGACCTCAGGAAGAACATGCAAGTATCAGAGACAGTGCAGCAGTGGCTTGTGATGTCTGCAAAATTCTTAGCAGTTTGGGTTCTGGGTCTGGTTTCTCTGGGAATTGTAGCCTTGGTCTGGTTACCTCACCCTGGGCATCAAGATGTTTTTAAGGAACCCTGCAGTGCTTGGCTTTTCTCCTGTGGGTACTCTGTCATATCAGCTAGCTTTGGGATATCTCAGGTCACAAAAGTTCCTCAGATTTCACCAGCTGTTTATTTATATCAGCAATTTATCCAGGCTTTGGCTGTTTATATCATTATCTATATTAGACTTTTTTTTCATAGTTTGCTTGCTTAAATATATAAAATATATTTATTCTATATTTATATTTGTATTCTATATAAATATATATCTATTTATATATTTATATTGATAAATATATAAAGTAATATCTATATTACTGTTAGAGTTTTACCCAACATTACCAACTATGTGCTCTAAACCATATAACAATTTTTATTTGCTTTTGGCAGCTACATTTGCTAATATGAAGGAAATTTGAAAGAAAAATGTTTCAATACCTCTCATGTTCTGATTCTTTTCTAAAAAAAGACAAAAATCTCAGTGAAACTTTGTTGATGTTGATGTTTCAAGGTGCCCAGAGAGACAAAACAAGTGGTGGGCCAAGGCTAGAGTCAAATCATCTATTTTGACCCTATCAGACGTTTTAAAGATCCTCAGAACTTGCTGGAGCAGGGCAGCTGAGCATTTTGACTTCTGTCAGGAAAAAGAAAGAGGCAAAACAGTAAAAACCCCTAAATGACACCAAGGGACAGAAACTAGATCTAAGATAAATAAAAGAACAAAACATTAGTGACAGGTATTCCTGCTGCAGTACAGATAACTGTGGAAAATAGAAAAACACACGAAACAAATGAACTCAAGTCTTACATCCCTAAAATAGTCAGTAATACAGCTACCAAGATATAAGGAAAACATAAATCAGTAAAAATACCAGATTATCCTTTAAATAAGAAAGGGGAAAAATTATAGTGATTTCCTGAATTGATGTTTTATGCATTGTCACTGAATATGAAATGGTGTATGAAAAGCAGTTTAGTTTGTTTTTAGAAACAAGAGATATCTTATTTTAAATAACTGAAAGGAGTCAAAGCTTCAGAATTAGTGAATTTCACTTTAATGGAATCATAGAATGGTTTCGGTTGGAAGGGACCTTAGAGACTGTCTACTTCCCAATCCCCTGCTATTTTCTGGGACGCCTCCCACTAGACCAAGCTTCTTAGAGCCCCCTCCAACCTGGCCTTGAACACTCCAAGGGTGGGTTTCCACAGATTCTCTGAGCAGCTTGTTCTAGTGACTCACCACTCTCACATAAAATAATTCCTTCCTAACATCTAAACCAAAGTTACCTTCTTTCAATTTAAATATGTGGGGATGAGTAGGGGGGTTGAGGTTTTTATTTCAAAGAAAAGGTGTTTTATGCTATTACAGATTATGAAAAAGAGAAGAAGAAGGAGGAGGAGGAGAAGAAGACACTAAAAAAGGTAAATACTTTATATTTCTACTAAATAACTTTGGAAATTGAGGAACAGGATTAATCCTTCTAAGTTTCTAACAACTCTTAAATAATATTTCCACAATATTGTCTGATGCGTGTTTCTTATTTTCCTTACAAAAGTTATTTAAGAATATCTGTTAAAAACGTAATAAACTTCTTATACATCATATCTATTTCTTCCCTTATCCATTATACTAGTTACTCTTGAAAAGATAGTAACCTACTTTTACACAAGCTGTTCTTCACAAATCCACATCAGATGGTTTTGTATAATTTATAGATTCTATATAGATGTTTACAGCAATTTATTGCTTAATAATTTCCTGTAATATTCTTTTGGAAATCAGAGTTAGACCCTTTGTTTTACATCTTTTTAAGTGCTTTCTGCCATTCTTTCCATAGATAGATACTATGTTTGCTTTTTATTCTTCTGTGACTTCTTCAATCCTCAACACTTTTCTTATCACCAGATACTGCTTCTACTTTTTCCTTAAATACTTTTGGGAATATAATCTACTAACTTATACAGCAAATTTCTAATGCTTGCTTAGATAATATTTTTTCTGCCAGAGAATTCCTGCCTTGAGTCTGTGTTGAATTATGTACACACTCTATACTGGTCTTCCTTTTTAAGGTTTTGTAAATATAATTATTTCACTACCATAGCTACCATTTTTAGGTTAAGAAAATTCAGAGCTTCCATATGAAAATGATTTTATAAGTTTGATTATGTTGTCAGTATATTTATAGAACCATTATGTTTTCAATTATGCTGTTTGATATTTTTAATTCATGTCTTTATCTTAATGATTTTACATCTAAAGTTTCTGTCTTTTCTACTGGAGTGTAAAGATCCTCTTTTCAATTTTTCTTATTTTTTGGCCTTCTGACAATAAATTTATCCAACTGGTTTTTTCTTCTATTTTTATCTTTTTCTGTCCTTGCAAAGTGCCAGGACCACTCTATCTGTATAGTCTCTTTTAGGAGTTGGTAGGTCTTTCTTGCACTAAAAAATAATTCCCAATGGTCATTACTTGTCAAGGCATGTAGTTGGTTGAAATTTACATTTTGGGCTAATGAGTATGTAATTTTCTTTCCTTTTTTCTTTTAGGCAATTTATTTTACTCGTTTTTAAATGATTCTCTCTAATCTGTTTTCTGTATGCAAACTCTGAAATAATTTTCACTGTGTTTGTGAATCAAATTCAGTTTAGTCAATCCTCCATTTGTATGTTTCTGTTTCCTTCCAAAGAGTCTTTGACTATTCCACTATCAACCATCTGTTTCTTCTGGGTATTTTAATTGTGGGCATCTAAGTCTTTGTGGTACTCCTTCCCAGATAATGAAATCTGATTTACTCCCTTGGTTCGGGAGCAGGCCAATGTAATAGATACAGGTAATATTCAGAATCGAAACTACTATGTAGACAGCAATTGTTTGTTTGATATATATATGCTAAGCCAATGAATATCTACACATAGATGTATATGTGTATTTATTAAATGCCTGGAAGCTAAACAGGAGCATAGGCTACTTAGTATGGAATCATATCTGGTGTTTGGGGGGCCGGTGGGTTGGAGTTTAATGCCATTTTTATTTTATACCATTCAGTCATTACTGGGGCAGGGGTGTCAGTAGGAAAATCCAGGTGCCCCACTGTAAATCCAACTTTTCTCTCTAGCTGGAGGGTGTTGGCACAACATCTGCAGACCCATCCTCTCACCCTGTCCTTTTCCCCCCCCGCCCCCTTCTCTGAGGGGTGTTTGTGGGGCTGCTGCTGAGGAGAGGTGGTGATGTGCCTCTGGGTGTGGTGCTGAAGGGGCCGTGGCAAGGTGTGGCTGAACCCAGTGGGGCTGTGGCAGTGAGGGTTGGCACCCTGGCAGGGCTGTTCCCCTGCTCTCCTCAGCAGGGTGAAGCTATCAAACCAGCAGTGTGGTAGCAGCTGAGCCCAGGTGAGCCAAGAGGGAGCCCAGCAGAGCCAAAAGGAGCCCAGCAGAGCAGCAGGAAAATTGCAGGGAGAACCCACAGTGTGAAGGAGTGTTAGAAGTGGCAGCACTGGCACCTGAGCTGAGCTCAGCAGAGAGGCAGCATGGCCCTTACTGGGATGACCTGGCCTCCAGGGGTTTGTCATTGTCCTACACTGTTTTCAGGCTGGGGGACAGGAAATGGGAGCCACTGGAACTCACCCTGCCATGTTGCCTTTGTTCCCAACAGCAACACAGATAGAGTGTGGGTACAGCCACCATATTGCCTTTGTCTTGGGAAGCCACAGGGATACCACCTACAGATGCCACCTTATTTTTGTTCATGGTGGCAAACTAATGTTTTTAAGGAAAATGCCTTCTCTTTTTGTATATTTTTGTTGGTTTTATTGTGGATGTCTCATTCTTGCTTTGTGCTTCCAGTAAATTGTTACTTCAACCCATAATCTCTGTTTTTTGTCCCTCCCTTACTACAATAAGGGGGGAAAGTGGAGTGGTTTATTTGGAGTTTAATATCCAGATTGTGTTAAAAACCAGCACACGTAGCCTTACATTTATTTTGATTACTGATACAAAATACTCTATATAACACAGATAATAAAACTGTCCCCCCCCTTCCTCCTTCCCTCCTTCCCTCCTCCCCTCCTTCCCTTCCAGTCTTCCTCTTTTTCTCTCTCACAGTTTTCTTTTTCTTCTTCCTTTCTTTTCTTTTTCTTGCTTTCATTTTCTTTTCTTTCTCTCTCTCATTCTCTGTCTCAAAGAATAATAAGGACTTTGAGTCTTTAAGTATCATTCTTGCAATAAAATATTGTAAAGGAAACAGGTGCGTAGGTATAGGCAGAAGACTGAGTTTTTCAGTTGTCAGTAATGACAACTTCTGTTATGTGAAAACAGTGTAAGCATTATATCTCAGAACTTTAGCATCTATCACCTGATAAATCTAGTTATGGCATTTCAAGACATTGATCTCTAAGATATTACCATCCTTTTAGAACAGTTAACAGAGCAAGGACATGTACTTAATTTATTTCTGTTCCTTACTCTCAGTGAAAATATACCTTTATAGTTTAGTTAATATTCCAGAATATTACAGTTCATATTTCAAACTATCATGTGCAAGGATTAATAACAGCTTATGATTTTATTTTTTATATTTTTCATCTGTCAGAATTTGAAAGTCTGCTCATGAAACTTGATGTAGTCAATAGCAACTGTATAAAAAGGCGTGTCATCAGAAGCAATTTTTAAAATTTGTTGGTTTTATTCTCTTACTATTTAGTTAAATGGTAAAGTTAAGGATTTTTTTTTAATTTTCATTGTTAATATTTGTTTTAATTTTTCAGGCTATTATATTGGTTAGAAAACAATGGCTGTATAACCACACATAAAAATATATAACAGAGTATAAGAATATATGGTGATCTCTTATGGTTAATCTAGTAATTTAGAAGTTACAAAATACTAATTTAAAACCCCAGGATATTCTAGAACACATTTATTTTGATGTTAATTTATGTTAACATTAAAGTTTATAGAAACAGTATATTGTGGAGTGTTCTCAAGAATTTCATCTCCTCACCTTTTCCTTTCTTCTTCTTGGTCCTCCTACGTACCAGTTGGGAGATCATTATTGAAAGCACTGAGGATTTGAGCTTCCACCTGTCAATTGTGGTATTTATTGTTAGTCCACCCCACAAAGATAGAAATCACACTTTAAAGAAAAGTTTATTTACCCTCACAAATAGTACAGAGACAGTCCACATTTTGCTTTAAATAATTTAACAGTAAGCCTCCAATAAGAACTGAACTATAATAATTATTTGCCCAATCATAGCCAATTCAAATTCTAACTTGCAGAATTTGATTTAATACTATTTTGCTGTAATGCAAAGAAAATAAATTTTTGATCATTCAGCTAATACCCAGTAACTAGTTACAACACAAGAACTTTACTTCATCTCTGAGACTTTTGGCTTTGGTTACATTCCCTTTAAGTTTAAAAATTCAGTATTACTCCATTGAGAAGTGTTACCATGTTAGACTTTCTCTAATATCACCAGATATTACAAGATTTTAATTCAAGATTTGGACTAGACAAAATATATTGTCAACAAACTCCATAAGATTTTACGTGACTTTAAATTTGCAGAAAACAGGCAAAAACCCCACACTCAGCATGAAATCATCAGTGTTAGGAAATGCCAAACAATTTCAAGCATCTGAAAAACATTCTTGAGAATCTCTTAGTGCATAGAATTGAAAAATTTTAAGAAGAGTCAAGAAGTATAAGTAACTGAAATAATAAAAAGATAATCATACTCAGAAACACTGGGTAATGTTATTTACCACTAACCACTTTAGCAATGCAACACACATTACTATAAGTAACCAAACTACATAAATTTTTATAAGCATAATGCAACATTACTTAGAGAAATTTCATGTGTTCTAGCAAAATGCTTGAGAATAATACAACCACAAGAAAAGACAATTCTCCTGCCAGTAAGAATAAAGTGTGTTAAATGTCTCTTATTTTTTATCTGTGACAATGTTTTATTAACATTATTCCTCATCTTTTGTTCTGCTTAGTAGAGAAGGTTCAAGCAAAAAAGAGTATTTACTACTGACATAGGAATATTGCTAAGTTACCTTTCTCTGTGTATTACTCAGAACATCCAGATGCATTGCTCAAAGACACAGATCCCATTCCAGGTAAAGCTACTGGAAGTGAAAACTGGTAAGATGAAATATGTTTTACTTATATAACATTAAAAAAAAAAAAAAAAAAACCTCTGCATTTCTCTGCAATTGAGTATTTTACTTTATTATTCAAAGTGCTTGAGAAATTGAGAGTTGTCTCCTCTTGGATTGCATTAAAGTGACCCAATGCATTCACAGTTTTTAGTCGTCAGACTAATGAGGACTTCTTGAGATTTTAATTTTTCAATTCTTCTATTCCCTTTATGTTCAAGGAATCATGTCATACTGATTAATATTGTGCCAGGTTCTGTTCTCATTAAAATCTGTGTCCAAAAATGAAGTATTGGAATTTTTCAATGCCTAGTCCATTATGTTAAATCAGGTACTATGTTCATGTATTGCACTACTGTGACCTACTTTGAATTTTAATTGCTTAGCCAATTTTGGGTTTTTCCCCAACAGGTTACCAAGGTACAAACAAGAATTTCCAGCTGATGAAAATTCATCCAGCTACCAGGGACAGTGTACACTTATGGGTCACAGTAATTTAGTTTAAATATTATGTAAAAGTGGAAATCATATCTATTTCATATGAAAGGCTTCTAATGAGAATTGATAGCAGGACACAGTTATTTTCTTCTTATACAAAAGTCTGAAATAATAAAGATTAGTTAAAACCTAGCAATAACATTATGGTCTTCTTCTAGAATTATGTGAGTGATTTTAGTATTTTGTTTTCTGGATCTTTAAATGAGAAAAAATGTTCTACACATAAAGAAAAGACAGACAATACTTTGAATTTAATTACTGTCCATTTCAATGAACATATCTGACAGAATTTTGAGATGAGGTGATGAACAGATATATTTCAAGGGTGAAATTTTAATAATAAAATGACACATATATTCCTTTATGTCTTTGCTCAAACATTAAATCCACTTTGTACTACTCATAACAATATTTTACAGTAAATTTACATAATCTATTTCATGCTAACACAAAGCGGATAGCAATATTTTGTATTTATTATGACTACTAAATAAAATTATGTTTAGGGTTGGAAGAGACTCCTGGAGGTCATCTCATCCAACCCCCATGCTCAAGCAAGGCTATCTAGAACTGTATGTCCAGGACCATGTCTAAATTACTTCTGAATATCTCCAAGGTAGGGTGACTATCTCCAGAGCTTCTCTGGGCTCACTGTGACAATGATCAGTCACTTCACAGAAAACATATTTCTAATGTTTAAGCAGGACTTTCTGTCCTTCTCTGTGTGCTTTCTTGTTCTGTCACTGGGTATCACTGAAAGAAAACTTGGCAACTTCTTCAGAACCTCTCTTTGGGTATTCTCACATTGATGAAATCTCCCCAGAGCCTTCTCTTCTTCAGACAGAACTATCCCTGCCCTTGTCTCCTCCATCGATATGCTCTTTGTTGGACTCTCTCCACCATATCCATGTCTTATCCATCAGTCTTGTACTAAGAATCCCAAAACTGCACACAGGCTCACGTGCGGCCTCACAAATGCTGATTAAAGGAGAGGAACCACTATGGAGTCCTTGGAACCTCTTGGGACAATCCCTAGGGTCTTGCTTCAGAACGATAGACCATAGAATCTTCTCTGCCTAGGCTGAAAGAAAGTCCTCCCCATGGTGCTTTGCACACTGGGTGGTCTGCCCCAGTCTCTCCTCTCCCCATGCCCCTGGGTCTCCTGGTTTCTCCTCTCCCTTGTTTCCCTATTTGTGCTGGCACCCTGGCTGGCTGGCCCCGTTTTCCTGCAGGTCACTGACCTTTTGCCTTGCCCCCATGCCCTCAAATCATTGGCATTGCTGACCCTGTACTTGAGCCTGTGCACAGCACACCGTTGGGGTCTTTTGTTCCCGATTCCCTTCGGCCCCTGAAATAAACCTCGCTGGAACTTTATCATACAAAAGACCCTTCTTGCCTCTCCTTCTGAGCTTCACCATGGTGTGTGTGATGTGTGAGCTTGACTGCTTTGCCTGAATCCTTCCCAGAGGCTTTTCCACAGGAGATGCTTATGGGGATATAGGTAGCAGTTCCACATCTAGAAAGCGCACTGCTACAAACCACCTCCCTCAATCTGCTGGCAATAATTTGCCTACTGCAGCAAAAGGATTCCTTTTGCATTCTTTGGGGTAAGGCCACATTACTGGTTCCTGTTTCAGTTGGTATTCCTCAACTTTTCTCCAGGATGTATTCTGCCAAACTCTTTCTCATCTAGGCAGCCTCAAGCATATATTATTGCATCAGGTTGTTCCTTGCCATTGTAGGATTTTGCAATTCCTCTTATTGAGCTCCATGAACTTCCTGCTAATTTCTCCAGTCTGTTGAGGTCCTTCCAGACATAATCATGACCGTTTGGCATATTAGCCATTCCTCATAGTTTTGTGTCATCAGGAAACTTGCTGAGGGATACACCCATCATCTGAATCATTAATCAAAATATTGAACAGGACTTGACCCAGTACTGACCCATGGGGTACGCTACTACTTACCAGACTCTGACTAGACTTCATGTCTTTGATCTTAAATGGACATACTTGTTTATGAGAATCTTATAGGAGACAATGCCAAAGGCCTTCCTGAAGTCCAGGTAGATAATATCTACTGCTCTTCTCCCTCTACCAGTTATTTCATCATAGAGGTCTATCCAGAAGATCAAATATGACTTCCTGTGGTTGAACCTGTGATGACTACTCCTGATTACTAACTTGTCCTTTTTGAGCTTGTGCTCAATCTAATCTGTGGAAGGTCTGTTGAAGTGAATAAAACCACTTCCATTAACTTAAAAAAGCTAATAAGACCCAATCATCAAGGGAAAAATTGTCATAAAATGAAATTGTACATATATGATATCTCGGTAGCAAGCAATATCAGGGGAAGTAAACCTTCAGATACATGAAAGATTAGGCTATCACGAGGGACAGTTAAATTTCATAGTATTATAGCCTGTGATTACTTCTCTGGTTGCCTCTTGTTCTTTTTACTTCCCACAAGCACCTTACAAAAGAGCAATTAGAATATTAAAATCTGGATACCATTTTTACGATAAAGACATAACTGTTACAGCTGAACCCAGAATGAGTGGATGGTCCTTGAAGTGGACAGCCTGGCAAAACTGTTGTCTGTTTCACTGGGGCTCATTCATGACTGATTTAGTTACACAAAGAAAGAAGTAGCTTGACAGTATGTTTTTCTCCATATGTATTAATAGTCAGGCAATATATGAAAATCATTGTGGTTGATGTAAAGGACTTTGCCAATAACTGTACTTCAAAGAAGGGAGAAGGATAGACCCTGTTGAACACTACAGATAAATTGCTAGACATGAAACCTGGCTGATTTCTGCAATCTAAAAGCAGCATTTTGGATCCTTAGTCTTGAAACATTACTGTATATTACACCATCTTACACCATGTTATAAGTTTTCATGCTACAGCATACAACTCTACCACCATCTCAAATATAGTTCATGAATCTTGGCATACCAGAAGAGATACTGACTTTAGGAAAACAAACAAGAAAAATAAAGAAAACAAATAAACAAAACAAACAAACAATCTTTCTCTGTACTGAGACAAGATCAACATACTGAAAAGGCAAACACCAAACATGAATAAGAAACAGTATATGAAAAAGCCCATTTTTTTCCACTCTTAACATTTTGCCTAATAAAGGATATTATCTTTCTGTACAGACCTTGTTTCACATCCTTCAGCTGTCTTGCTTACAGCAGTATTAGCATTTGCATTTGAGGGAGTACATCATAGCAGCTAAAATGTGAATATTTTATGGTTTCAAGCTCAGAATTCATTTTCTAACAAAAAAATAAAAAGTGTTTCCAGGCTTATTAACACTGTTTGGATGTAGAAAATCCTGACTCAGTTATATGATGTAAATTTTCAAAGCTAGCCATGGAGAAGACTCTTAAAGTCATTGAAATTACATATTCTACTAGTAGATGGTGATACAAACTTCTTCTAAAGTGGCCTTAGCTAATGAAGGATCCAAGGAAGAGAGTACTTAATGCAGTTCAAATGTTAGACAGCAGTCAAACTTATGTCATCAGATGAATCCCAAATCATAGACTAATAGAATGTTTTGGCTTGAAAGGGACTTTTGAAGGTCAACTAATCCAACATCTCTGCAATGAGCAGGGATGTTTTCAACTAGATCAGGTTCCTCAGAGCCACATCTGACCTGACCTTGAATACTGACCACCTCTCTGAGCAACCTGTGCCTATGTTCCACCACTCTCACAGTAATTTTTTTTTAATATATATAATTTGAATCATCACTCTTTTAGCTTAAATCCCTCTCCCTTGTCCCATAACAACAGGGACTGCTAAAAACCTTATTCTCATCTTTCTTGCAGGTGTACTTGATCCAATGCTAGGCAGGAAAGAGTGAGTCAGCATATATAGGAGTGTATCTTTTACATATCATGTGAATAAACCAAAAGGTAAGTATGAGATGTTTAATAAATTAGGGAGTATTAATTCATTTTTCTGGAGGCATTAGAAAGGTCAGAATATAATACCAATTCATCAGAAAAGAAAAAAATTTGAGATAAAATTTCCAGATGTTTTCTTTCAGGATCCCTTCAGGTTATAAAGTTACAACAAGTTCTAGACAACAACTAACCACTTAGTTCATTATATCAAATGCAACTAATTGATGCTGTGAGAATTTTCAAGGCACTCAAAATATGTCTTGCAGCCATCAGATGTCTTTCTTTTTAAGTTGTGTGTATCCCAGTTGATGACAATTCATGACCCCATAAGAACATTTTAAAAACCAATTCAAAACCTACTTTAGAGCAACCTGAATTTATCTTCAGTAGAATTAAAAGACAGTTTACAATCAAGCAATTCAGAGCCATAAGCCAACAAATGGACTCCAGAGAGCCCCAAAAGCATGCTGACCTTTGGTGCACGTTCTCTAGACCAGTATGCTTGCTGAATTCAAAAAGAGTAACTTATGATTAATTCAGTCAGATAACTGCTAGCTGAAGGATAGCTATCATTATTTAATCAGTTTCCCTCCATATATACTCCCTGATCAGCCATTTAGGAATGATTATAGAGAAAATTCGTTGAATGTCATTATCTGCAATATAGTGTGCTTTGGTTTAACTATCCCACCTCTCTAAGAACTTGTTTTATTTTCTAAGAGAGAAGCTCTTTGAATTGAGGAACAGGAGGGTGTTAGGACTGAAACAGTTGTTTCACAAAGCATGAAAAAGGAAAATTAATTAAGAGGTGTGACAGTTAAATTCTCCATTTCACACTTTTGGTTTATGTTTAAAAGAAATATGTAAACAAGTAAGGGTTTTAGATTTTAGGGGAGAGAATATGCCTATACAGACAGTACTCAACAAGCATAGAAGCTATTTCTGGAACAGATCACAGGTCAGTGGACTTACTAGCATAGTGTTGGGGTATATTAGCAAGCCTTGCTAGTTTAGTATGGACATGAATTCAGAAACAGAGAAATCTCTTATCCTGAATGTTGTAATAGTGATTGAGCAAACACATAATCAAGGACAACTCAAAAATATTTGCTGTTATTACAGCATGAATGATTACTTATGTTATTTTGAGTTTGCTGTCTGAAATTTAGGTTTCTAAGTCTAAGGTAGCTGTGTATTTACCCTTTGTAGTCATAAGAGAGCACTCTGTCACAGGTCACTTCCTCACATTAAATCTCTCTCTGGTTGGGATGAATTGCCATCTCAAAGAGCTTTCTTTCTAAATTGATTGCATATAAAACAAGTCTAAAACAAGCATCTTATGCCATCCTATCTGCCTTAAAGCAGCTCTTCCTGGCCACCAGCTGCCTCTCCAGAATGTGGAACTTATGCAGACTGTGTCATATGTGTCACCAGCTGGTCTCCATATCTCCATTTTCCAACGTCCTAGGGCATCTAATATCAAGAGCTGGAGGAAGGCAGGATGTTAATTTGTACCTGAACAGCACTAGGTTTCAATACCCTATGGCTCAAAATATGGCATTGACACTGCTGGTAGCAGGGCACACGTTTTGCACACAGCCTCGGGACTCAGGCTTGTTGGACCTTCTCTCTCTGATCCTTTTTTAACCTGCCTGCAGCTTTGTTTCACTTGGTTTAACTGTGACAGTAATTTTTCTAATTAGCCAATTTGGTTTGCTTTTGAATAATTTATGAACAGTGTCACCAACATTTTAGGATGAGAACTTAATGATGGCATAGAGAAAGAGTTTCTGGTACTGGAGTACAGGCCTTGTATCCATCGGGGGACAGGATGTCAGCTAGAGATGCATAACTGAGGGATGAAAAGGGATGAGGTATAAGCTAACACTGAAGACCCTGCAACTGTCCAAATCATGGACATTTATTGTGGCTTTTTCCTCTGCAGAACTATTCTTTCTTTTTCTGTAACAATTTGATCTGAACTAATAATGGTTCTTCTAAAGTTACAAGATAGGCTGCATTTCAAGTATAAGTAGTAGGTCTTTTTCTGAGTAGACTATCTTAATTATTCACCCTGAAATTCAGGGGGGTGTTCTTAGCCTTGTTACAGGAAACAAAAATTATGTTTCAATTCTAGTAAATATCTGGATTACTGTGTCCAGCTGTGTTACAGTTGTGGAATCTCCATTCCTGGAGATATTCAAGGATTGTCTGCATGTGATCCTGTGCAATGTGCCCCAGGATGACCCTGCTTGGGCAGAGAGGTTGGACCAGGTGGCCCACTGTGGTCACTCCTAACCTTACACAGTCTGTGATTCTCTGAAAGGCACACTGATTTTGTTTGTTTATTTTCACTAAAACTCATTTTAATAAGAAAAACTGGGTGTAGGGGAAAAAAGAGAAAGGAAAGGAGGAAGAAAGTTTCAGAACATGGAGACAGAAGACAATCATGGTAATTTCAACCCCTTTCCTGCAGAGTTTTATTTTTTTGTCATCTAGTCATCCAGCATGTTAAAATACAGAAACTCTTAGACTTCATGTGCTATTTGTGTATTCTTTTACCACTGTGTAGAAAGTGATTTGTCCCAGGAAAGGGCATTTAACAAACATATTTACCATATTGTTTAACATTCATTAGTTAAGTGCTAACTGTGTGTTTAATTTGTGTAATTATGCAATGTGTTTGATAGATACTGCTTGAGATGGCAATATATCTATTACAAATTATAATACTAGCACAAAACAATAATAAACAAGTTAAGGAAATTCACTTAAATCTAGTCTCCCCAATATTAATGGTTATAATTTTGTTCTTCCCTTTGCATAAGTGACAGCAGTTTTTATTTTTAGAGATAAATACAATTTCATTCTGCATCTATACTTACCTTAATGACTAAGAAATTTTTAATTCAGGAGCAAGAAGGGCCATGGTTAGAAGAGTCCATTCTAATCTGTGGCCATGTAAGTTTTTGAGTGTTTGTTTGTTTGGGCGTTTTTCGGGTTTTTTTGGGGGGAGTGATAAAAATGTGTTTAAATGAGCCACTTAAGCTGTTCCTAAAGCCTGTTGTGTTTTCAGCATAATTAAGGCTCTTTTGGCTTATTGAAAACATCAAAAGGATAAATTATGGATGACACTAGCTAATGGAGAAAAAATAGACAAACTTTGAAATGTATGCATTAAAATATACATATCAATGTGATTCTATTCAGATTCAAAGTAGTGGTGGAACAAAAAGTCAGAAATTAATTATTTAACTAGGGAGCGTATGAGGATAGTCATTTAGTTTTTGTTTGATAATGAGATCTATATTGTGGTCTCTAGGCAGAATCAGTGTAGTTGGATGTTGGCCTAAGTACAGATTTTTCTAAAAATTATAGATAATGAAAATTAAGAATCTGAGAATATAGGAGGGAGTGAAAGAACAACATATTAAGTCACAAGTTATGAGTGGGTGCTCAGAATTTACTTTCTGTAGTCTAAAAATGCATAAAGATTTGATAAATTCCTGATGTTTGTTAGATCATTACTTTCTTTCTGAAATGGGTTCTGATTTTTGTCAAAACAGGAAAACATGCCACACAATTTTTAGTTCTGTCATTTTATATTCATTCCCAAAGATACATTCACAGTTTATGTAGGTGTTTGGAAAGTTAGCCTCTGAAAAATTCCTGAACTTAATTTTGGCTTGAGTCCAATTCAGTTCATAGACATGTAAAATGAATTGCTCTTAAGAGAGATTTTATTCTTTGAAAATCCAATATATACACAAAAGCACTGGAAAAGTATCAGGGAAATTCATGAAGCGTCATTGCAAGGAGATGAAACAGTAGATCTTGCTGTCATGAAAAGTGAGTTCCATTGGCAGCATATAACAAATATATTTAAACATTAAAATTCATTTTTAACATTAAATATCTTGTATGTCCGGAACTTATGCACTTTACATATAAAACACTTCAAAGGTCAGGAAATCAATCACCTGTGTTTTACTTGTCATCTCTATTAGTTTAAGCCAATATAAAATAATGAATACTTATTTGTATTACAGTTCTGTCTTGGCCTGATTGATCCTCTATAAAGCTATTATAAAGGTCACAATATGATAAGTCAAAGACTACTGAGGAACAGGAGGGCGTGAGGTAAGATAAACATGTCACCTATTCAGGAAGGGAGTCAGGTTATTTCCTATATTTGGAGGTAAATGTTAGCTAAACCCAAACCACTTTGGTGTAAAAGGTCTTCCTGTATTTCCATTGTGTAACTTTATTTTTTATGATTTAAACATATGTATAACAATATTATCATTGGGTTGGACCTTCTAAAATTTTAGCTAGATTGTTAAATCTATCTTTCTTACAAAATTACTTACACAATATGACTGTATATATTGCATGCTTATGCAATCATTTCTCTTAAGTGCTTAATAGGTATTTTAATCATTTGGAATAAAAGTTTGAATTTAATTTTAAATAAAATCATAAAATTATTTTTGGTGCACAAGAGCTATGTCCAATATACTGAATGATTTTTGTTATTTACATACACACACATATTTATGTAAACACAGTATATGTGCACATGAATAGAACATTTACATTAGTTATATAGGAAACAGGGACTGGGTAAAAAGGTAGAGTGATAGTAACAGATATATTATAAATATGATTGTAATATTAATGAAGCAGAAAAAAGTTGGACTTTATGGTGTTATTTTAAAACTATTACTTAAATTTATGTCAATATCCACAAGTTATGTCAATAATCACAGAAAACTTTTACTATTTTTCATTGCATTCCTTATGAATTAGTTTAGCATTCTATTCACGCAGTTGTTTCATGCAATTAATTGCTATGAATTGTATAATAATATATGAGGTGGTTTTGTTTGTTTGTTTGTTTCCTGAAACTTATAATGTGATCAATTATGTATTGAGTTGTGCACTCAATAAAAATATAAAAAAAAAAATTAACATCGCAGCTGATTGTGCAATGATAAAATTTCATTTCAGGTCACATCTATTCCAAGAATGAACATTTTGATTTTTTGACCAAAATGAAATACTGAAGAAAAAAGTTGATTATACAAAAATTACATTTTTTTTTAATTAGATGTTGTGAATTAAGAATATGGACATAAACACCCACGCACACTTGAGTGTCATTGTGTGTCTTTACTCTGCAGTTTAAAGTTTTATTACTCTCTCTGCAAAATAATCAAAATAATCTTGGAGCAGAGTGAGAAAGAGGGAAGGAGAGAGAGAGAGAGAGAAACTGTGCAAAAAAGTTTGTTAGACAACATCTGGGATTTCTAATTAAATGAATTTGTTTCATGTCCCAGTTGAACTTATCATCTTCAATAAAACTTATGTTGGAGTGGGAGCAAAGCTTAGTTTTGTGAATGAACACTTTAATATAATTTTGTGTAAGAAAAGTACTTCTATCATTTTGTGGAAGTTCTGAACTCTGAGATATGGACCTACTCTAAAATGCTGTAGTGTCTTTTAAAAGTTATAAAAATTTAGAAACAATTTGAGAAAGTTAAAAAATAATTAAAAAAAATAATTCTTTAATTCCTGACCTATTATTTCCATAATTCTATGGAAAAATGTCATTAGTACATACAATGAATACAATAAAATAATTTAAAACAAAACACCCCATAGCTAAAACCTCAACAAAAGGTATGAAATAAAATGTCTCCAGGAATTACAGTAAAACTAAAGAGGTTTGGTGTCTAGCTTTTGATGGGGTAGAGGTTTTAACCCTTTATTATTAACATATACAGTTACAACTGCTCTCTTGTCTAAGGCCTGGAAATGGCCTTAGACAAGAGAATTGATATAAATTTTGCCTTCTGTGTCAGAGGTATGAAAAAAGTAGGCAGGTACAGACTGGAATTTCAAAAGGCTGTTTAATCATAACGACCTCTTCACAAAAGTCATTAAGTATACACAAACCAGAAGAAGAAAATATGACACAAACTAGAAGAAGAAAAGCTTAATAGTTTTTTCTCCTTGAGTTAAGTTTTCTATCCCTTAGAGGATCTTAACTATATAAAATGTCATTTTCTTGATTTATACAATAAAGAGAATGTATTTTGTTTTACATGTATGTATTCCAGGTATATTTAAGTGCTTGTAGAGATAAATTAGAAAAAGCTTATATTTCATTTACACTTTAAAATGCTTGATTATACTTTTTATTACATGAGTTATTATACAAAATGAGCTTATTTTCTATATATTTTTTATATTTTTAATGATTTTCTGAAGTTTTTAATTTCATTGGATTCCTTCTCCAAGGGGAAGAGCTACATTTTTTACTGAAGAAAATCTAGTTTGGTTTTGAACAAAAAATCTGGAACCTCTCAACATTTGTTCCATCTGGTTTTTAATGCATTTTACCATTATACATTCTGACTACTTCCATTATAATTTATTTCAAATTAATGAGTACCTAGCCATCAATAAAATAGGAAGAACTAGGCCACTTTACAAAGAAAAATAATATAGATATGTTTCTATCTCATAAAGGTCCTCCTTTTCAGTGTTCATAAACCTTCCAGGATTACTTCCTCACACTTTGAATAAGATGCCATGTGGAGAGTTCACAATTTAATTGTATCAATGTTATTTTTGGGTACTGAGAGAAGACAAATTGAGAACTTGCTTGGACACAGTCATGGGAAAAATGGGCATGGGTAACCTGTGGACAGAAGCAGCAGAGCTGTGTGAGAAGCAGCTTTTACCTCTACCTTCTCAGCATGCTGCAGTTACGTGTTGGTGTCTCACTGCTGGAGTTGTGGGAGTCAATCCCTGTGAGAGGAGAACAGAGGTAACAGGCATAAATACTGGAAGGAATTTATTCCTGACGTTCCAAATACTTAATCAAAACCAAACAAACAGGCAACTCCAAAAACATGCCCAGGGGAATGCCTTGAAAATCTTATGGGCATGCATGGATGCCCAGTACGACTATGCTATTGTTATTACTCAGTGCTTGGTGTTTAGGCACTCCTCTTATTCTACAATACAAACAAATAAACTGTCAGAGGCCCTGATAATAATTCAAAACAGATTGAGACTTTAACCTAGTAATATAACTTTTTAAAGGAGATATTAATCACTTGATTAAATAATTTTCTAGTCTATTAGAAGTCAAAATTTTATATTTCAAATTACGGTGTTAAATCATAATTAATATAACATATTAATCAGTATATTATGTTAATTTTGGCAAAAGAATGATCACTCAGTAGTATATGCATGAAATCCAGAGTTCTCCAAAGGAGATTTCTTATACTTCTTAAAAAGACAAAGAATTATCTCAACTGTATGCGTACGATAGTTGAGATGAAATACTGACACTGGGATACTACAAAGGAAAAGCAGATCAAAACCAGAACACTGCAGTGTGTAGACTGCATCACAGAATCCAGAGCTTCACTAGTTTTTGAAGGTTAAAATCTCACTAGTTCCAGGTCATAAATCCATAGGGGTTAAAAGAAATATTTCTATATAATAGAGCTATTTTTATTGTGTATCTCTGAATTGTAAGAGTATAGAATTGATTACACTATGAAGTACTACAGATTCCATAGCTATGTCCAAACCATGCCTCAATATGTTTTTTCTAACATAATTAAATACAATGTAATAAAAATATGTAATTTAAAAGTCTATTTTCAAAAATGGAAACGTGTAAGAAACATATGATTTAAAAAAGCACTCCAAGTCAATAAAGATAATGAAATTTAAAAATTGTAAAAAAAAAAATTAAACACTAACTTAAAATCATACCAATTATTTCTTGAATTATTATTTTGAAAGAGTGAATGAATTTAGGTTGAATTAGTGTCATAGCTGAAGCTTGCAGTAAAACACTCCCCCTCCAAAAAAAAAGACCTTGTTTACATCCTCCCAGCACTACCTGACTAATATGAGCTGGCAAACTAGTAATAGATGGACTTCATTTTGCCACTGCTGCTAATACTGCTGCAAACACTACAATTAAACCATATTAAACAGCAGCTACATATAGATTTATATCTTGCTTATTATCTATGTACAGATAGATAATCATCTATCAAAAGTAGATGTTTGAGGGGAAATCACTGAATCATTCAGGTTTAAAAAGACGTCCAAGATCATGGAGTCCAACTACAAACCCAACACTGCCCCAGCTAACGCTGAGTTATATTCCTGAGTACCACAGCTTAACAGATGTAAGATTAGGACAAATATATGATGATAATGCTCAGAATGTTCTCTAAGGTCAGACAGATTCTGGCTCAAGAACTTCTTAATATGATTTTTATGTAAGTAATAGTGTTCCTCTAATTATTTTTTATGAACTTTTCTACTTTCTTTTTGAAAACATGGGTGTTTTTTTCATTTTCATTTTCAATATCTTGTAGTAAGAGCTACGCATTAGAAAGGGATCAAATCTGTGTTTCAAGTCTGCAATTAGGTAGGTTCATTTCAATGATCATAGATTTTGTGAAAGGAGTTGTTAAATTGCACATAACTAATGTAATGTAAATTGTACATCCTTCAATTACTTCTTTCTCTGGGAAATTTCTTCTGTCCTTTTAAATAAAATGTTTCACTTCCTAGAAATAATTTCTGTCTTCTCTTGCATCACATTTCAATTCCCATAAGTTCTGCAAATAATACTGAATAAGACCCTAAGATTAGCTCAGTTGGTAAGAACATGGTGCTAATACCACTAAGGTGGTAAGGCTGATCTCCGTATAGGCCAGTCACTTAAGACCTGAACTTCTAGATCCTTGTGGGAAACTTCAAACTCAGACTATCCTGTGATTCTGTTTCTGTGAAATCTGGTGCTTAGTCCATATAATTTATTTGTCAAATTTTTACATACTGAATATTCTTCCTAAAATACACACCTAACCTCTACTCCTCGATGAAGGTGACCTGTCGAAAAAGATTCAGTAAAGATCAAACACATGCTTCGGTTCTAGACTAAAATTAAGATTTTAACTTCTTTTCTGTAGCATTTATTAAGAAAGCTAATTTCAATGCTTATAAATGAAATACTGTTCTAAGTACACTACTTGCAGATATTCCATATAGATTAGTATATTTGAACTTGACAGAGGTGTTTCAAGAGAGTATTTAATACAATTTTGACAAGCATTATAAGAGTTAAAAGAATCAATATAATTTATCACATGATAATATTCTAACATTCAGTGAAGTGTTTTTTATCTGCTAAGTACTTAACTCATTTTTAGTCCTATGACTAAGTTAAACACATGAATTTAAAGACATCAATCACTAAAACTATTGTATTGCAGTTAAGGACAAAAAAAGGAGAGAACAGAAAGATGATAAATGTTTTTAATTAGTCACATTTTATATTGCTTTTTTCACTGAGGGAAGATGTGCTCGTGATGGTGATTATTTCTGACTTTTTCCCAAATGTTTCTTTTGACACTCAAATGGTCATTTGAAAACCAAGGTCAAATGTCTGTGAGTGTTTTGAAAATGAGCAGTAATACTACTGTAAAGCAACCAATACACTTGTTATCAGTACTAGTTAATAAGACTTTACTGTCTGGAACTTCTACAATGTATAACAGTTCTTGTGGGGTTTTTTTTTGGTTTTTTTTGTTTTGTTTTGGTTTGGTTTTGGGTTTTGTGTTTTTTTGGGTTTTGTTTGTTTGTTTGTTTCTTTTTCTGGGTGGGTTTTTTTTGGGAGGGGGGTGTAGTAAGATTATGTTTTTAATAGTTATCATTTTCCATCTTACACCTTTTTTTTCTTTCATAAAATTGATTAGAAATTTGAAAAGTGACAACCAACTAACATAACCTAAATCTTTTTTTCCTGTTCTGGACTCGCTAGTCAGAGGAACTTGAAATTCTATGTATATGAAATTCTGTTCCAATGAAATGACAGAAAATTTAGTCTAATGTACTTATATGTTCAAGTTGAAATACTGTATTTCTGTTGCCCTATGTGCATTTGTTTGTTTGTTGTTTGTGGGGTCTTTTACTCAAGTGTCTGTTTTTCAAGAAGTTTCCTGTCCAAGACCATTGGAACCCTGTGAGAGGATTTTTTGCTATGGTTGTTTTAAGGTCCTTTAGGATGCTGACATGTGATTTTAGAATTATAATTTTTGTAATTGGAACCAATCAGTGTAGTGCAGCAAAATGCTTCTATGGAGTTGAGTTGGGGAATGTTTGATTTACAATGCAATGTCTTTCAACCTTGGACTTGACAAACATCACATTTTGGTGATTAGACGTCTTGGATATTGTGTAAACTATTTTTACAAAGTAAGTGAAAGGAAGAATAAACTTAGTTTTGAAGGATTTATGGGGTTTTATTTGGGGTAGGGTTTTTGTCAAATTAAAAGTTCTCCTTTAAAATAAAATTCTATATTCTTCACAGAAAAAATTTCATAAACTTCTTCAATACTCACATCTTCAAAGCAATGTATTCCTTTGTGTGACTGGGCACTCTCCTCACCTTTCTGTATAGCATGAGCCAAAAAAATAAAACCATAAGTTTCTTACACTGTTACCTTAAGTAGAAATATATATTACATTTATTTTTTTACAGAAAAAGAAAAAAAAACCCAGGAAAAACAGAAGCTTAATATCTTATTTTGTTTTCTAAAACAATATTCAATTTTTTGCCTCAATGGAATTTTAACATGAATTTGATTTCTGTCATCCTTTTTTTCTAAATTGCAACATTGAATAATATTAACAATATTCAGTTGAAGATGTCCTACATGAATTTCCCTATAACCATATGGGGTTTCTCTATAGCCATGAAAGATGGAGCAGAAAGATGGAGCTGGAACACTAACCCAAAATTCATGGAAATAATATTCTCGACTTCTACTCTGAATTTACGTACACAGAGATTTACATCATAAACAGCATAAGTTTCCCCTTACTTCCCTTGCCCTCCCATATCAATATATATGCATACATACAAACGTAGTTGTGTATACAAACCAGCCACAAAATTACAGGAGTTTCTTTATTCTTAGTACATACAATGAGCAGTATCAACATCTGTAGCATTAACTCACTTGCAAGACCCACACTTCATAAGACAGAAGATGGTGATGGGTTGGGATCAAACCTTTTATCCAAAACACTGGAAATTATCAAAGTGTTAATGGTGACTTGAACACTTGAAATGATCGGGGATTATGCACACTCATAATAGAGAATGTGAAAATCTGAGGGTTTTTCCACTGTCCTATAGATAGGACAGCATAGATGTACACTGTATTTCATTGTGTAATAATGACATAATCCAGAGAATGGATTCCTGCATATTTTTCCTCAGAAGAATAACTTAGTTTTCTGAAATTTTCTGTCTAATAGATCATTCTATTATCATGTCAAAAACAAACCAACCAATTTCTTTTCTTTATGAAGGCAATATTAATACATCTTTTAAAATCTGCCAACATTCAGAAATGATGGCATCAGAAAAAAAATAATAACACAGTAAGCAATATTTCTATTACTAATGCTTGTTTCTTCATGTGAAATACCTGAAAGCATAATTAAAAGCTATTTTTATAAACACTAAAGATCAAGTGAGGACAAAATATTGTTAATTTCTGTGTATTTTTGTTGTTGCTATTCTGTTGACTCACTTTCAAAGCACAGTAATTCACAGCAGTTTTCTGAGTATTTCATGAAAAAAGTTGACAGGATGCAAAATATTAACTGCTTTAAGCCATGCTTTTCTTAACTTTAGAATCTTGTCATATTTACATTTGGAGTCTTCCCTTGCTTTCTAAGATTTCTGGTCTATGAAATAAAAAATACTGCAATATGTATCAAAGGTATTGCCAATTTTCTTATCAATCTATAACCATCTAGAATTTCAACCCTTTGGTTACCCTTATGTACCCTATCTATGACACAAATTCAACAGAGTGCTGATATGCATCTGGAGTAGCAGAGAAAGTTCATCATCTTAAATAGCTTTGAGCACCTGTATGTGATCCCTTGAATCATGTCCTTTCATCTTCCAAACTTTGGTTTACAAATATTTTTCACATAAGCATTTGAAAATATCTCCTCTTCAGGTCTGGTCAAGATGAATAGTGCTTCTAGGAAACATACTTAATTTTGATAATATAGGACTTCACAATCATGTAAAAACTTTCCATCTAACAAATACTGTGAAAATATTTACAAATCAAATAATTTGAAAACCAATTTCCATACTTCTTTTACTAAGAAGTACAAAAGAAATCATTTTTTGAAAAAAATTCAAAACATTTTTTGAGGTGAACTCTAATTCATTATGAAAATAATTTAAAATCTCAGATTCAATTTTTTACAGAGATAAATTACATCTCCCATTATTCAGTACAATATTTTTGTTGCTATTGTTTCTACAGTGATCTCTAACTTCTTGCAAGCTTTTAAGATAATTTAGACAAGTTTTTAAAATATTGGTGTTGAAAACAACAAAAACGTGATATAAATATATATACTATTTTAAAATTACATGAAACTATGACCTAAACATATTATTTCAGGAAGACATTGTCTAATAATGTTTTTAATATAGCAGAGAAAGCATAAATAAAAACAGTATTGGCAGCTGAAGCAGAAGAAAATTAAATAGAAAAAACTGCATACAATAGTTGTAAATTTTTAAGTTGGATAATTAGTCATTGCAGCAGATTGTGAGGAAATGAGGCATAAGCTCTATGTCCAGTAGATCTACCCTATTTCAAACAAAGGTGTGTTGCATTTATTGCAGGAAAGCTGTCTGCTACTAGAAAAAAATCTTTTTTTTTTGTTACCCATTCCTTTTAGTCATAAAAGGTATGAAGTCTTATAAGTGATATATAGTGTTTAAATACTTTGTCAAAGACAAATTTGATAAAACATAGAACCAGTTGCTACCTGCATTTGTAAAAGTTGCTTTAAACTTAATTATATTTTAAATAAATAAGTTGTCATTTTTACATTACCTTCATAGCCTACATCCTTTTCTTTCCCTGCAGATCTATTTTTTTCAAATTTTTTTACATGTGTACACCTCACATGAGTGAGTATATCTCATGATTTTGCAATGAAGTTAATAGCCAGAGCTTAAACAGATTGAAAATGATTCACTACTAGTGCATTCCTTTTAATGTCTACATTAAGTTTTGATTCTTCTCAGGAGTTAATTAGAAAGAACTCCACTGTAATAAGCAGATTTATATGAGCCTGAGAGGAAGAGATGTCTCTAAATAAGCATGTTACAGGTATTGATCTTTATGAAGTACTTAGATAATATGAGCTCCCTATGTGTACTAAATCTGTTTGATGTGTTCTGGAGAGCAGTCAGGCAGAAAAAAATTGACTTTAGATGTCTTGGAATTTTGCATAAATATGTAACTCAATAATGCTGCTCAGAGACATTAAGTTGTTTGCCAAGTAAATCACAAACATTCCATAAATATCAGGCTGACCCAGCTTCTTATGCTGGGAAAACTGTTCCAAAGAACACCACTGGTACTATAAATAGCTCATTAATACATTCTATAAAAAAATCTGTAGCATTGGGCTTCTTTAGTCACAAGGTGGCTTGACTCAGTGGAAATGAGTAATCAGATTTTGGTAATTGCCAAATTTATATGAAAATTGTACAACAAGTGTATATGAGGTTTCCATATAACATGAAAGAGACATGAGCTGCTAATTAAGACTTCTGTAATTTGTGAAAACAGAGTAAACATGGTTAAGCACAGAATACATTGAAGCAAATGGATGTATTGAAGTACATCTTTGGTAATTTTGTCCTCAATCCCTCCTAATGTTTGTAACCATAGACATGCTAAATAGCATATTTTGTTGAATACATCAAAACACCTGCAGGTGTTTGATAAAAAAAGCTAATGGAACACAGATAAAAGGTTAGCTTTATGAAGAACTTGCCTGTATAAGGAAAGAAGTGACCTTCTTGCATGTCAGTCTGAAGTGTTATTTACTAAGAAGAAGTGTTCTTTACCACACAGGAACAACATGTGTCTATAGATTCCTTTTAATATTGTGCTATGACTCCTCAGCAATATTTCAGGCTAAATATAAAAGATTTTTATCTGTACTAAAAGAGAATAATAGACGGTCTCCTACATTGTTCAGCTGTTGTTACCACAAATAGAATTAAAAATTTGTTTATAGATTAAGGCTACATTGTTGTATTGTCTGCATTAATGACAACAGGAAAAAAAAAGGAAAAATATGGATTTTGGTTTTGTCAAACATTAAAACTGTCAATAACCATGTGCTTAACAAAAGCCCATTACTATTCTGTACAATGCAATACAGTGCCATTGTTCTTTTTTTTTTTTTTTTTTTTTTTTTTTTTTAACTAGATTAATCCAAACCTAGCAAACAATCAACACAAAGGATAGTCCTGGGGACCCAAAATCAACAACACTGGAAGGCTGCAAAGCTTTTCTCTCTCTTGACTCAGTCAATGCTTTCAGGTCACTGGTGTGATTCTTGGGCTGTCCTGTGCAGAACCAGGAGCTGGAATTCAATGTTCCCTATGGATCCCTTCCAACTCTGGATATTCTGTGACTCTCTGTATTAATTATTCACCAAGACTGATTTAACATCTCTCTACAGTAAAGCTTCTTCCATTTGCAAGTTTCAGACTAATATCTTCCATGATAAAGAGAAATATTCTGTTATCTTTAATTCAATTGGAGGTTTGTACAAATATCAGCATCCAAATCAAAACCAAATCCAATATCTGCCTTCTGACATGATTAAAGAACTGATTGCAACAGATCCAAAAACTTATCTAAGAATATTCATGCCTATCTGTGTTGTGGAATAAATATCCAATTTCAATCAAATGCTAGGTTTCCACGTCTGTGGTTAAAATTCAGTGGTTTAAAAGGGATACAGATTGTACTCAGAATTAAATTTAAAAGGATGCCTCTGTGCACCCCTTACTTAGTTCTGCTTCTATCTCAGTGTGCAATAATGAAGAAACTGATATGCTTTTTGCCTTGGGCACTAAAACTTGTGCTTTGTTTAGAACCAGTCTGAATACTATTACTTTAACTAAATACATGTCAAATTAAAGGTAATCATAGTGATTTTTCAAAAACACATCAGTACTTTTGTTTTCAGAGATATCCTCTCATTTCCTTTTTTCTACCACCTAAACTTTAATTATGCCACTCAGAATATACAACATTAAAATGAGAATTCAAGCCAAGCTTTTGCAAATGTCTTCTGACATCATGAGAACATGAAATCAAATCAAAGGTAAAAATAAATGTTGTATTCCAGGCACTGGACTAGGGGCAGGTAGTTGCATTACTGAGGTGACACTAAAGGTCCCTGTGGGAAGATGTTCAGTGAAGAGCAATAAAACAGCCTTTGTAAGTTAATTCCCAGAGCAGCAGTAGCCTGACACTGCCCAACAGCAAAGGCAAAGAAGGAGATAGAAGGAGAATAAGAGAATCAGTATATTCTTACTGTGCCATAGAAACAAGAGGGATTTTTAATAGGAGTTATAAGTGAGATCATGACAATAACAATTTTTATGGGGTTTAGGTTTTTTCATCCTGTTTTTATACCTATTTTAGGGGAAATGGTAGTAGAAACCCCACATCATGAAAACTGAAATTAGAGGGACAAGGTGATTTGGCAGTGTCATTCCTGATGATATTTGCTGTCATGCTCTTGAAGACTCACAAAAGAGTAGGGATGATTTATTATGTGTGGATGTCTACCTCTTGTCTAAATACTATTTTTTTCTTGTTTGGCCCATCTCAGTTCTGCATGCCAAATGTTTTGATCTATAGTCTCTTAGCACAGCACTCTTTCAGTCAATTACAATTGAATGTTTTGCACTAGTTTTTTTTCAATAAGACTTAATCATTTTCATGAAAGATTTAATTATCCATCTTCCTTCCAGGAAAATAAATCTATTTTCCCGACATTTAGTTAAATTAAGGCATTGTGGTTTCAATTAAAAAAAAAAAAGTGTAATGCAATTTGCATACTAATCTGAGACTGAATGGAGAACAACCTTTGTTAAGAATGAAATAATCTGTTTTAAAAATTAATTAAGGCCACACACTGAACCCCTTCTCTTTGGTTTCTGTATTGGTCTTGTGTGGCTGGGTTTTGGTAGCAGGGAGGGAGAAGCGTTGTTTTCTGTGAGAAGCTGCCAGAGGCTTTACCCATGTCCAGCAGAGCCAATGCCAGCTGGCTCCAGAGCAGACACGATGCTGGCCAAGATCAAGCCAATAAGGAATGACAGTAACACCTTTGTGATAGCATATTTAAGGAAAAAAAAAAAAAGATATTTTTCTTGACTGTAATTTTTAATTGCAGTCAAGAAGAGCAGGCTGAGAATGTGTGACAGGAACAGCCCTGCAGACTGGTCAGCAGAGAAGGTCAGCACAGAAGGAGGAGGAGGAGTTGCTCCAGCTGCCAGAGATGAGATTCCTCTGCAGCCCATGGTGAGGACCATGGAGAAGCAGGCAGTCCCCCTGACACCTTAATCGAAGTGCAGAGATCCACCTGCAGACTGTGGAGGAGACCCATGCCTGAAAGTATGCTGTGAACACATGGGAAGCTGTGCTGGAGAAGGCTCTTGGCAGGGACCTGCAGACCTGTGGAGAGTCCACATTGAAACAGGTTCACTGCTAGGACTTGGGACCCCATGGGTATCCTCATTGAAGCAGGCTGTGCCTGAAGGACTGCACCTCGTGGAAAAGTGATCCACAATGAAGAAGTTCATGAAGAATTGCTGCCTGTGGGATGAACTCACATTAAAGGAGTTTCTGGAAGGCTGCTTCCAAAGGGACGGACACCACATTGGCTCTCCCTGAGCAGAGGGAGAACGTGTGATGAACTGACTGTAACCCCCATTCCCCGTCTCCCTGAGCTGCTGAGGGGAAGAAGGTAGAATTTGGGAAGGAGGCAGGAGTGAAGGGAAAATGTTTTTAAGATTTATTATACTTCTCATTATTCCACTCTGATTTTGATTACTAGCAAATTCAACTATTTCCCCAATTTGAGTCTATTTTGCTTTTGATGGTATTTGGTGAGTGATGCGTCTCGTGAACCTTCACTATATTTTTTCTCCCCTGTCCAGCTGAGAAGGGAAGTGATGGAACAGCTTTGGTTGGTGCCTGTCATCCAGTCAGGGTCAACCTCCAACAGTGGCATATTCACTACAACTGAAAATGTGCAGTGTACATGAAGAATTCCTCATGAAAAAAAAAAAAATGAAGCAACAAAATAAACAAAAACAGAGTTGAAAAGAAATTTTTGAACTACCAAGTCCAAGCTTTGCTTTTAACAGGCATCTTCTATTATATAGTTCTCTTTATCTAAATTCGAATAGCATGTTAATTACTATTTTTATGTATTATTTTAAATTTTACTTACCATGGAAAACTACTCCAGAGCCTCACATTGATCTCACAGTCACCTTGTATTTTGTACACAAAAAATAATTAAAGCTTTTCCCCGAGTCAGTTCCCTTGCTTTAAGTGTTTATAAGCAAGCCTCTTAAGAGTTCATCTTAACTTGCCACCTACCTTGCTTAGCCTCCTTTTTTGCATGAAAAGTTGTCCATTCCCTGATCAGCCTTGCACCCCTGCCTTTATACTTCTTCAGGTTTGAACTGAAAAAGAAGCAGAACCTTATTTTTCACCTTCTGGTAAACATTTTGTTCACTGCAGTTTTAGAATAAGAATTGAATGTAAGACGGGATTTTTTCAGTATATTGTGATTTTGCAAATGTATTTTGAGGACCTTGCTGTTTAGCAAAGTATGAATTATTCTGTTTTTCTTTCTGTACAGGGATAATTCATGCAATTATTATTAACTTGAAAGGAATAAAGTAATTACAGACTGCTAAGTTCAGATAAATATATCTTTAAATACCATTATTTAAAAAAAAATAAAAGAGCTTGGAAACCAGTTTTGTTTTAGAATTAGTGTCGTGCTGTCTGTTTCCTATAAGTGTAAGGTTATCAGATTCTTCCAGAACTGTTCTAAAACTGTAAATGTTTCCAATTTGCATTTCCTTAACACCATAAGTTTTCTATTTAGAATTAAGTTTGAAGAAGTATCATAACTTCCAAATGAGTGAGAACAGCATAAAAGGAAAGTATGTCTATATGAATTAAAACTTAATAGTTAAGTGTAAAAGAAAAATAAGGGATGACATGTGTTCTTTTTTTACAACAATGTGTGAAAAAGCAGATACAAAGAACTGTGTCAGGTTAGTCCTCATCAAGAGCCAAAGTCCCACCAGCATTTTTCTCTTTCTTAAATCCATTTTCTCCAAGGCACAACCGTCTTGGCTGAAGACCTGAGCTGCGTCCTGCAGTTGGTCCATTAGAGCCACTTGGAATATGTTGTGTCCATCCTGGCACACCTGGGCAGTTGTCACAAGAATTTATGCTAGATTTTTTTTTCTTAGAAATTTAATTTCTAGCACCAAATATAGCTGTCAATAAAGAGGTGTACCTTTACAGAGGAACAAGATGGTATAAATTAAAATGGCTTAAAATACTTGATTCGAGATTCAAGATATTACTAAAATAATCAAGTAGTTCCAATTGTTTTTTTCCCAAATTATTAGTGCTCAACAATATTTAAAGCTTGATTGTAAGCTTGTCTTAAAACTGCCATATACTTAAAGAATGAACTTTAAGTATAAATTTGGATGTGTGGCGGTGTGTGAAATTTAGTTTATTAAGTTTGTTATATGTTCCTTTGTTCCCTCTTCATCCACGTGTACCCCTGAGGCAAGGTACGTAACTGTCAGTTTTCTGTCACTCACGAAGCCCGCGAGTTTTGTATTTCTCCCTGTCCCCTGGTTGGCAAAAATTGAACATCGCACCTGTGTAACGGTCCCTAGAATTCCTCTATTGGTTGTTTCACCCTTACCCCTCCCTGACACCCTCTGTATAAAAGTGTACGCAGAACCGCCCTCGGGGCAGTTGCGAGAGCAGCGCAGGCGGGTGACATCGCGCTTGCGGCACAATAAACATCGCTACCTCGCTGCCTCCCACCCTGCCTCTGTTTGTCACTTTAACACCGCTGCCAAAGATCTCTCTTAACAAGAACCCACAGGAATCAGGATCGTCGCTCGGCGCACGAACTGATCCTCGTCCCGTGTCGCGGTGCCCGGGCTGGCCGTGTGTGGAGACGCTGAGGTCTCGAAACACAGCACCATGACAGGGATGTACATAAGAATCAATGATTTGGTCACTTCTTCCTACATGGAAATTCACAGGTCAGATAATAGAAGTGGAAACTTTATGAGCATGCTTGAAAAATTTTGCACGTTTAGCCCGCATGTCTCTGTCTCTTCATGTTTCCTGCATATATTTACTGGAAAATTCATGCAGTCACTTGCAGAAGGTAAAATTACTTCTTGGACTGAAGACATAAAATTGAAATTACAAAAATGTCAGGTAATTCAGAGTATTAAAGTCCTGCCCATTAAGATACTACTGCACTGACATTTTACCATCTTTTTCAAAGTTTTCATGCCCAACCACCGAAGAAGTAATCAAAATAAATCTGGTGTCTCTGAGAACTTTCAGAGAATAATGCTATCTGCCTAATTTAGGAGCTAGTTTGAGGGGTTTTTTAATTTGTTTTTAATTATTAGTACTTATGTTACCTTTGCTGGACTATTCTTTCATTTTAGCTTTGCTCCTTCAGTTGTAAAGGTTAAAAAAAAAAAAAAAAAAAAAAAAAGAGAGAGCATTATTATTTCCTGACTGAATCTCCTCCTCTGACTGTTTTGATGCACAAATTCCTCTCAATAATTTCATGAGCTGACCAAATGACTCTTCTCTGGAAATGACTGATGAGTAGTAGAAGAAAAAGGGTGCTTTAAAATTTTTAATTTGTCAGGAAGAGAAAGACTGATCAGCTCCCTTTGCACATCTGCGGAATGTCACAAACATCGTGTCTTAGAGATTTCTATTGACTATAAAGTAAATTAATATGAAATGTGAGGTGTCTTTATCCACTTTGCATTTGGTCTGGCTAATGTCTGACAGAAAGAGGAGCATACTAATAAGATTTTTGCATAAATTAGTACTGATTTATGGGGATTGCAAGATGGGCATAGAAAAGGTTAAATCCACATTTGGAAGAGTATGTCTAAATAAAGCTACATCTTGGACAATTTTAATGCCAACTTTCCTCTTGAGACTATATAACAAGACATACCAGAATTACTGAATGAAATGAGGACCTAGAACAGGAAATTTGTCTCAGGGGCAAAAGGAGCACATCTTAAGTTTTGGACATGGTTGCATTTTACATTAGGTTATTGCTATACTTAAAAAAAGGAACAATGAAATTAACTCTGAGATGACAGATAAGAGTCTCACAGCTCTACCCACTACCTTCTGGAGAGATTTAGTCCCTGGCTGGCTAGCTTACTATCTTGACAGATATATCTCACCTCCATCTGAAAGGTAAAAAAGCTATCTATGCAAGGTATTTCATGGCATAACAGGCAAGATATCTTTTGTGCATGGGGAGGTGATTTCAAATATGTACAGATTTGGATATAATTCTTTGAGTTTGTATGTGTAAACTGTGTAGGGCTCAGATTGTGAGATTTCCGCTCCAGAGACAAATGCTCTAGAAATTGTAAATGCTCTAGAAATTTTACAAATGCTTAGACAGTCCTCTGTCTTGCCTGCTTCTTAGACAGAAGTTGAGTGCACTAAAAAAAGAAAAGATACTATTGTCATTTTGTTGCCTATAGACTTTGTAGACTAGAAAGAGATTCAGCTAATTAGATGAACGGATAACGAGGACTGCCTTTCCTCTATAGACAGTGCACAAAAATATCAAACATAAGTGCATGTGATCCTTAACTACCTACCTTTTTATTTTAGAGAATTTTGACTGCTTTCAGAAATAAATATCTGCAATTAATTTCCTAGATTATCATTTACAAATTTTAAGTGATGGCCTGAATTCCAAAAATGCTAAACAACCAGATGAATTAATTGCAAGGTTTTAGTAGCTGAAAATATCAGTTTACTATACACAAACATACAGAAGATACTCATATCTAAATGTGGAGCTCACATCTTAAAGAGTAGCATTATAAAACTCCCTTTGGGAAAAACAAAACCCCAAAGAAAGGAACAAGTGCATAGCCAACTTCATTTTCTCAAAATATAGTCTAATATCTCTAAATATCCCTATATTGGATTCTGCTACATGACAAAAAAAATTCTATTTCACTTTTCACAAAATCACAGAATAATCAAAGTTGGACGAGATCTTCAATATCATCTAGTCCAACTACCAACCTCAGACCACCATAATCACTCCTACACCATATCCCTAAGTGTCACATTAACACTCTCTTTGAACACTCCAGAGACTCAACCACTTCTCTGGGCAACTTCTCCAGATAACCAGGACTGCTGACAAATGACAGCTCCTTCATTACTCTTGTGTTCACTCCATTCAGACCCATAGTTGGATGGTTGTCTAATTTGCATAGCAGATTATCACTAGCCATTTACTCCTGGATTAAGGGGTCACTGACTCTGAGTGCTGGGTATCCTGAGGACAACTGGTTTTGGTATTAAGGACAAAGATGGCAATAAGTACCTCAGCATTTTTTCTCTTCTCCTGACACTATGCAACCCTCTGCATCCAGCAAAAGAAGGAGAGTATTCTAGTATACTGATGGAATGTATTTATATACAAAATACTGTAACATATATGTATTCAAAATATAATCACAGAATATACTGAATTAGATGAGACACACAACTCTGAAGAAAGAGAGCAATTTTCTCCTGAAAATGTTAGGAAGAGAATTTTAAAAAGGCAATTAAAACCAGAGAGATTATGTTTGAAATCAATAACCTTGTGTAAAGAACAAAGTTTCTCTCTTTGGATCTCTCTTAACCTTAAGAGATTTGTTATGCAGAGGTTCTACACATGTGGATCAAATTCAACTAAAGAAGAGCAGATTCAATGGAGAACTATCAAATGATTTATCAGAAAAATAGATTTTTTTTCTTATTGTACAATAATTTCTGCAATAATTTTACAATAATTTGTATCAAAGAAATTGAGAATACTATGAAAGCTATATTCTTCCATCTCTTGTTATAGGTATAAAATATGTGAGGAATAAAAATTATTCAGGCATTTAGATTTTAAATTTCTAAGCAATATGTGAATCTGTTGTATATGGAATATGAGTTACTTGTGTAGTTTGCATTTAAAATGGCTTTCTTATTTTTATATAATTTCTGGTCTTTTTCTTTGATACATCTACAAAACATAATATGTATGACATGAAAAATGTTTCATATTTAATGATTTATATATTTCTTTTGAGTCTGAAAATCATCAGGTTGCTCTACATTCCAGTAATTTAAGTGGTTTTTTACACATTTTATACCACATGTTTAAATTACTTTGGACAATGAAAGACAGATTCTAGACAATTACCAGAATCATGCATTATTCAAGTGATAGTTGCTTCCACTTAAACTTTCACTTAAAGTAATCATTTCTACTAAGAGCTTTGCTGAGTATATTTATTGGTGTTACCTGAAATAGCTACAATGATTTTCATTTTCATAATATTTTAGTTTATATTTCCCAATTAGGGCATTTTCAGACACTGATCACTTTAACATGCTCTGGAAATCTGTACATGTAGTCATGATCATATATCACCATGACTGCTCAAGATAAATCCTTACTTAAAGTTTTATTACTTATGAGTGTAAATTCTATTTTATTTCAGGTGAAATTTCATAAGGACTTGGCCAATATCTAGTATCAAAGGGAGAAATGTTCTCTTTCAGCTCCTGCCAATTTTTGCTGGGTTGTCACTAAGTACTGATGAACTGTCACAGTTTCTGGACGTGTCTACTTGTTCTGAAGGCCTTTTATTCATATTTTATTCTAATTTTTTTCTAAATTTCATTGGCTTCTACGATATGTATAGTGGAACGAACAACCTTATGTTTTTGGAAAAAATAATGAGAATGTTTCCTCGGAATCAGTCTTTGGAGGAGGCAGGGATGCATTTTTTGATACGAACTTAGGTATATGCAAAGGCCACACACTTCACACGTCAGTATTGCTGCAGCTGAAAACAAACCATGTCACTAACAGATGTTACTGCCAGACAGATCAATGTATATCCCAATCCTGTTTTGAACATTCTATATTCTTAGTTTCAGTTCTCCTGAGCAAGGCTTAGTAGAGCTGTTTAGTAATGAGAGAATGGTATGGAAGATTTATCTTCTGGTAAATTTAATTTAATTTAAATTGATAATACTATTTTTGAATGTTTCTCTTAGGCAAAAACCTCCCTTTATGCAATTTCTATATTTTGTGTTTTCTCTCTTTTTCTGGTTTTGATAAATAATAGTGAAAAGAGAATAAAAGCAAGGGATGGAATTACAACATAACGGGGATATATATTTTTTCTAACTCAATCAAGAAATGATCCTTCTGTGCTGCAGAATATGTTGTTTTACATTTCTGATCAATTTATTTTTGAATGCACAAGCTCCAAAGGAAACATTGCTGTTCTCACTATCAGTGAGAATGACTAAATAATGGACCAGTTTAAGACCAAGTTACTACACAGCAGCTGGAGATTTAGCCATGAACCTAAAAACTATGATGATCTTAACATTTACTATAACTCCTTTCTAATGGTACTAGGGAAAAATTTAATCCAAGTGGAAGAATTTATAGTACTTCAGTGCTATGCTGTAACAAAGAATGTAAACAGTCTGTACATCTAGGTATTACAATTCATTCAAAATTTTATTTTTTTCCACAGCAAACTTGATGAATGATGCAATCATTACAAACACTCATACCTAATGTCAGATGAAGGCCAGAAATAAAATGTGTGGGTTTACCTTCGCAAATAAGACATAAGAGCCAGAATCAGAGTTACAATTGAACCTGTAAGTATGTCATGTCATAAAGAGGAGGAGTTTTGTAACTTGGGGTTAACTGGTAAATCAAGTCAAGAAGGTGATCTTTTTATAAAAAATAAATATTCACCTTTCTAAGAGAGTTTGAAAGTGAGCCATATAATGGGTGGGCTGTCTCAGAGAAATGTAAGAAGATAAGTTGCTTTGGAGAAAAATGTTAAATAAATGCAGACAAATGGAAGGACTCTGAATGGGAGATTTTCTCCCTCAGATTGGTGTTTTTTCTGAGATGTAAAGCACATTAAAAAAAATTACAATTTTTTTTTTCCAGAAATTTTGCAAGCAAGAACTTTCTCATTAATCTAACTCTAGTAAATTGGCAGTGATTTTTCTTCCTTTTCTTGCCTATGTTTCTATTTTGCTATCATGATGTGTAGCAAAACATCACAGTGTTTTTGTGAATAAATATGTTTGTTTATCTATTTTCTTATTTTCTTCAGCCTGGTCTGTACCAAAAATTACTAGATTCTTTACAAAATGTGTTGTCTAAATACAAATTTCCTTGTTACAAGATAGTGAATGTTTTTATGAGTTTTGAGAGAGATCGAGCAAGTTCATACAGAAGAAACATACTGAGCATTACTGAAAATGTGAAATCAATTTCTGAGTCAAGGATTTCTTGTGTTGCTTAAACTTGAACATTGGGGAAATATGTGGAATTATCATCCCAGGTTGCCAGGTACTCTTTATACGTGTGCTTTTGATTGCAGTGATGGACATGACAGTGGATTTTTTTATTCCCAGCTAAGAAGTTCTTTTAGTCTTTTATTTTTAATTGGTTCTTACCCAAGGGTTTGACAAATAATAAAAGAGACAAGGAGGAGCTTTTCCAAATTGCCAGTTGCCTAGGATCTATCTCAGGTTCTTGAAGGATACTGTATACCTGGACTGTGAAGATCCCTCAGAATCTTGAGGGATCAGTAGACAGTTGATATTCAAGGCATCAAAGAAGTTTTTTTTTCTAGTAATCCGTGTAATAAATAAGTCATTACAGGAACACTGCCCAAACCCTAGAATCCTAAAGAATTCGTTACTTATGAAAGTGGTCAGCTTCAATATTGATTCCCCAATTCCCTCAGGAGCAATATGTTCTGGTGAAGATTTAGTGACATTGTTGTGCTTATTCAGTAGTTTCAAAATACCCTCTCTTCCCCAGTGCTTCAGAAAGTGTTTCTTTGGATTCATGATGCTATGAGCTCTTAGCCCTGCTATATCCTGGGAGTCTTGTGTTAAAAGGATATTTGAGAGTTATTCCAGCTATACAGTGAAGTTTAAACACTCATAAGTTTTTCTCAGTCTTTGCAACAAAGTAATATCTTTTTCAGGATATTTTCTACAGTAATACTGTGGAAAAGCTGGTTTTTTTACCAGATGCTGTCTGAGCTGTATGCACAGTAGTGAAGCCTCACAACTAGAGGATATTTTCTGCTTATGAAAAATGCTTATATCTATAGAAATAGGATTATTGTTGAGTACAAGGTATGAAAGTTTCAGTCATATACAGGGCTTATATGGCACTAGGAAACCCTAAAACCTTGATAGCTCTGATAGCTAACCCTGACAAGACCAAGTGGCTTGAGGAAGAGTTCTCATTACCAAATTCTTTCATGTGAGTAGTTCAGCTTCTCTCTGCCAGCTCCAGGGCTATTTCCTTAACCACGACTTCCATCAGACCTTTGGTTTTCTGTGAGCACAAAAGTCCAACTATGTAAAATTTCTTGCAAAATTTATCTCAGGAGAATGGCCCTTATACAAGAATGAAGTGTGAGGCAGTCATGTAGCAGATTTGACTCAAACCTAACAACTGTATGTCCCAGAGAAGTATATATTTTTTAAAAACTTGTTCAACCTGCATACTTTAGATAATGTTCTACAGTTTTGTATTCAAATCTTTAAATCAGCAAGAAAAAACTGTCAGAGAAAACACTGTTCAAATCTCATTTGCAACATTGCAAACGCATTCCAAACAACCCCCAAACTCTGAGTCAGTAGCTCAAATTTCAATACTTTTATAATAATTAGTGTCTTCTACTAGTGTCTAAATAGATAAGAATAGTATAAAAATTACAACAGTGATTAAGTATTATTTTGTAACTATGCCAGAGAGTACTAGCCTTGTAAAGTTAATACAAATTATATGAAACAGAGCACATTAAAGTTCACTTTTTCTGAGGTCAACACTAGTATACAAATGAGAATCTTAGGTTTGATGTTTGTCATACTATATTTATTCCTTAGATTTTTTTTGTCCTGCTGTTTCCTATGGTTTTGCTACTGTGCTTGCCTACAGGGCAACCATTCAGTTCTTTCCTCGCATCTCTTGTTTCCATTTATACCTAAATTCCTGCTGTTTCTGAAGCTGCCCTCTGATGCATAATTTTGCTCACTTTTTTAGTAGTAAGGGGCAGGAATTTTGTAATTTCTTTCCCTCGGAACACACACAAATGAACTCTCCTGATATTTATTCTGTCATTTTCCCACTGCTCACACATTGCTCATTAAGACACCAACATGCTTCTCTCCCCCACAAAAATGAAAAGAATTTGTATATTAGTTATACCTTATCCAGTAAAAATTAAACAAACACCCACAATTATTCAAAGACAGCACAGACTTGTATATTGTTAAATCACTGATGAATGGAAAAGAAAGCTCCAGAAAATTAATTTGCAGTTTACACATATGGTATTGAATTGCATGTATGAATAAACCTTTATACTAATCATACTATTGATAGATGCTTTTGACTATACCTTCTGTGAAACCAGTTCCTGTGAATTAAAGATTAAATGGATTTGGTATTTGAACAATGAGCCAAAATTTCAACACCTCTCTGTTTCTTAATTTCTCTACAGCAAACTCAGGCTCTCAAGAAATACTTTAAAATGAGACATACAAAATACAACATAAAGAAGCATAAGCCATCTTATGTAAGAAACATGGGGTGCTGATGAAAATGCATTTTAACTTATAAAGCCCTTTGGGATTCTACCAGTTTCACAGCCTTGAATACTATTCTGGGATTAGATACTTAAAACAGTTTCTCTTCTAGACTGTGATAAGAGAAAGTTGTACCCCTGTCTGCTTTCATAGCCTAGTAGACAAAAGTTTCAGAAATTATATTGTATATTCACATTGCAGTTCTTATTTTGTTTGAAAATACTTAACCTCCATCTCCAGAAGCAAATCTTAACAGATATAATATTCAGAGAGGAATGTGAACATAATCTTTTTCTGGTTAAAACTTGAGAAATAAAAAAAACAAACCTCAGAACAGATGAGATACGGAAGAAAGAAATGAGAACTGTTCTGTAGTCCAGTATGAAGAGTATTTTCTTTCAGGACTTTAAATTTTTCAAACAACATATATGTCTTTCTTTACCTAAATAAATTCTGGACACTGCAAAAGGAAAGTGATGCTACTTGTTCCCACTACATTTTAAATAAACTCAAATAAGAAAGTTTCCACCCAGACCAAGTAGTGATTATTAAAAAACCAATTAATTTGTGAGTCTCTTTGTGCAATGAAGATGAGATGGCCATCTAGAATTGAATTTAGAGAATTTTGAAAGAACAAAATCTTAATGAAATTCAGACTTTAGCACTCAAATAATTTTGAAAACATGGGCATTGGAGAACAGCATACTCAGGCTGTCTTTGTAGATCTATGTTTGCACACCAGAGAGGTTTTACTTCAGAAATTAGAAAGAAATTAGGCACTTTGAAAAGTAGAACTCTTGCCCAAAACTCCATCAAAAAAAAAACAAAAACAAAACAAAACAAAACAAAACCAACAACAACAACAAACCATTCTCTTTTTTTCTCACATAATTTCTGAAATGATTCTCACTTCCTTTATGTTTATACTTCCCTCCTGAACTTCATTTTTGGCCAAAATTTCTGCAGCAAAGAGCTCTGGACTTTCCCTCTGCTGCATGTTAGTAACCTTATTAAGATACAGAGTGACTGGAACTGTTTATTTGGTAGTTTGGCACATAACCAAGTATAATCTAAGCTACAGTACCCTCTGAATCAGTTCCAATATGTCATGAAAGGCCAATGTGAGGTCACTTTTTTTGTGCAGACAACCTCCTAGAACTGCAGTGACTTGGTACTTTTGCTTCACCTTTCTCTCAATCTCTTCACATAAACTTCATTATCTTATCTTTCTTCTTTTCCATGTAGTCCTTACTTTCCATTTTCTTCCAAAATGTTTTGATTTTTCTTTTTTTTTTTAATCCATATATTTATCTCATACTAGGAAAAGAAAAAAAACCCCTCAATATTTTTGCTGTTGTCATATTATTATTTCTCCTAAGTTTTATTTTCTCTTCCATCTATGTGCTCAGACTGGAAACTTTTAAGAATCCCTGACAACAAAGAAATGTGTGCTTATATTTATTGTCTACTGAATCATTTCTGGACTTAATTCTCTACTTCTACTACTGAAGTATTCAGTCCTTTTCTACAAAATGCATTTTCTTGTATTTTAAAGAATGTGCCAAGCTAAGAACATGCCATATAATGTCAGTTAGTAAAATATGTGATATTTAATACCTGAAAATACATGGGTTTTTGTAGAAACAGATGGAAGAACAGCTTTAAGCAAAAGGAGAAAATAAGTGTAGCAAAAGGACGTCTGAGAAATGCCAGGAATCTGAGCCCACTGTTTTGCAAGTACTAGGATGATACCTCTTATAATTGTATTAATAAGTTAAATAAGTTTAATGACCAAGAAATCATTTATGTGGACAATATGGATCACAAATGCGACCATAACTGTAGTAGCAGAAAACAATACATAAGAATCAATAATATCTGATAAGAGTTAAAGAAGTCTCTTTGAACTGACATAGCACAATTTCTAGTTAGCAGTTCATAATTATGAGAAAGCAAATTTGCAATACATCTGTAGAATCAGGGTGTAAGGGCTGCATCTGAAAATTTAAGCAGAAGATCTGAAAAAAAAATGAGGTTGTTTCTTGTAATTTATATTCTGATATTGAGCTGTTCAGTCTTTTGATTCTCTTCACAATTTAGCTTGTGAAATTTGCTCAGAAAATTTCCATAGAAGCTAGAAAAGTTGTCAGGCAAAGTTATAAGTGAAAGAGAAAGAAAAATTAGAATCTCATGTTTTGTGCAATTACATGAACATTTTGTTAGTATAACCTTCTGTAACTGTTAAAAAAGGAGAAGATTGTTTTCAGTCTTTTTCCCTGGAGACATTTTATTCATAGAGCAGATTGGTAGAAGCCGCTGTCTTACTAATGCTCTGGTCCACATTAAAAAGCAATGGATTAAAGACAGAAATGGCTTTTTGCCTAAACTGCTTAATAAAAGTGAGTCAAAGACCAACCTCTCTCCTTGAGGCCAAATACTTATCAACTAGTTTATATCCAGACTTGTCTAGCTGACGGCTTGGCCTTTAGAGGGAGAGAAACAGAATGTTACGGAAATTCACAATGTTGCCATGAAATGAGATAACAGAAAGCAGTGTATATGGTGAGGTGTCAAGGACTTCAGTTTCCTCTCCAGTTTTCTCTTGTCAGTTCTGAAGAGGTATGTCCTTAAGCAATATAACTTCTTAAGTCACTTTGTGACACCTAGCATGAGGAGCAGAGATAGATAGGTCCCTGGTTTTTTATTTAGCAGTCTCAGGCATCATCAATTCTGCCTCTGGTCGACTGAGCGAGACATAGCCAATTATTCCTTGCTTTGTGCTTGTCTTCCAGGTTCTATGTATAACAGAGATTTTAGCAGTCAAAGCTTTGAGGCTCAGTCAGCTACCTCTCAGTAATTTCAAACCAGGGCTCTAATTTCAGTTAAAACATAATTGCTGTTGAATTGAGCATTCAGACCTAAAATTGACATAGGCACCTACCTTCTTGAGCATGAAAAGACTAGGACTGAGGCATATATATATATATATGTGTGTATGTATATGTGTATATATATATATGTGTGTGTGTATGTGTGTCACTGAAGAGTAAAATATTTTTGTAGCTGGGATCCATATGACATCTCTTATATGTCTACTCATCAGTTGGCCACCCTATCAATGAATTTAAATCATAAAAGCCAGAACTTCTAAGACACAGGCCTTAGTCCAGATACTTCTGTTGATAAGATGAATTGTACCTTAAATTACTTACTGACACTGACTAGTGTCAGTAAGTAATTTACTACATGACTAGTTCACATGCAGATGTCTACAATTTTATTATCTGAAGTGATGCAACGAGTCCCATCACACAGGATAACTAGTCCGAGATAAGTCATGTGGTGTGAGCACTTGACAAAGCTAGCGTGGCTGATAGGGATCAGTACAATTTCTTTGAGGATATTGTGCTGAAAATCTAATAATGCAGTGAATCCTACCAAGCTGTAAGGGGTGAGAGTCTGTTCCAGGCTGTAGAACCCCTATTCAGGTACCAAAATATTATTTCTTCAAGGGACTGTGATATCCAACTATATCACTCCTCTGGAATGACAGACAGTATGCAGTGCAACTCCATTGCATCTCAAAGAGTATTAGCTACTTTTTTGTGGCAACTAAATCAAACTTTATCAGGTGTTGGTTTATTATAACACTCAGACACTAAACTCTATGTGGGTATTTTATTGCTCCCATGGTCTTTAGCTGAACCTACTGCAACGTATGAGGCCTTGGAAAAAAACCTGAGTCCTAAATACTTTTTAAGATCATGGTGATAAATAGCTTTAAAAATATGTTTCTGAATAATAATGACAGATTCTCAGTTCATATCTCCACTGAAAGATTAAAATAACGGACGAGGGGAAAAAAAAGTCATTTACCACAGTGATTTCACTTGTAGAAGTGTTAAAATGCAAACACTTCACTTGAAAACATTTCTTTTTGAGTATTTTATAGAATTTTATCTAGACTAATGATAATTCACTAGTAATATTGAACTCATTCAGTTACTGTCCTTTCAAGAGATTTTAAAATTATGTGTGTGTATACATATATCTTCATGTCCTTCTATCTATATACATATATAGGGTTAGGATTAGGACATCCAAAATATTAAAAATATCCCTTCTAGATTTTTCCTTTGCTACAGAAAAGGATATTTCACATTTTCCCTGGTTTGATCTGAAATTAAACCTCTACTCCTCAGTTAATTATTTTCCAGAGTAGCTTCAATGTTGAAAAAGAATCAGATTAAATTCCCTTGTAATATCACATACCTTTTATTAGGTTGAACAGTCATTCAAGGACGAGTGAAGTGTCTATTGAAAAAGCAATAAATTATTAATTTATTTAATTCAAAGATGCTTTTTTTTTTTAATCTGACATAAGGCTATTGCATTGAATATTATGTTTCAAGTGGTTTCATGTTTGGCTTCTGTACTTACAAATAGCATACAATGAGATCATGACCTTGTGACATAAAAATAAATAAAAAAAGAAAAAAAGAAAAAAAAAACAAGAAAAAGAAGAAGACAATTGTGCAGATCAGTATTTTGTAAAGTTGTTCTTTTTTTCTAGGATCATTTGTTTCCATGAATAAATATGATGATAGTAAAAATAGAAATTATAAAGACACCTTACTGATATGTGACTCTAAGAAATAGAGAAATCCTTTAATCCAGTTTTGAGAGTCATAAAAATTCAGCTTCAAGTTTTTTATTGACATGTGCATGCATGCAGCTACATGTCTGTATAAATTATTCTCATGTATGAACAGTTTTACTTCACTTTTATTTATTTTGTTGGAAAACTGAGAATGAAGCATTTAACAGTCTACAATCACAAGAGTATTGTAAATGTAATATTTCTCATAGAACAATATTTACAAAAGCTATAAAAAATTGCTTTGTGGGCATGGTATTAATGAAGTTATTGTTGTTTTTTTTTCAGATTTGTGACCTGTAAGCAGTGAGTGTTGCTCTATTCAGTGACTGTGGCACTTATAAATACATGCTCTCTGTGGTTTAATAGAAAGCTGTGGAACTCATGATCTTCTTTCCTTTATTCCACTGCTTATTTTGACAAAACTTCATTATATTTATGTGTTTTTTTCTTTATTGATTCAAATCTGCCAGTGAGCTCAAAAACATTTTTCAGAAATGACATACAGTGAGACATACAGGCACACGTAAATACAAAAAGACAGATCATTACATGAACTTCTATTCTAAGAAAATGCAGGTAAAACCAGTTCATCAGATACATATCTCTGTTTGTTGAAATCTCATATCTTTGTTGAAAAAAATGTGAACATATGTCATTTAGAATGCTTTCAATATACTGTAATTGGTAAGTGATATAACTCTGACATCGAGTGTTTTCAAATTATCTTTCATATTTGGGCCCTCTATATCCACTTGATAGACAGTGCTGTATTAAACAGTTTCTCAAAATAAAATTAGACTTAAAAAATCAGTTTTCTGTCAATATGTACTTCTAGAAATGACAGTTCTAATTTTTCTGTGTCTGTGAATAGTGGATGTTCAAAGATTCTTTCATCAAAAGTGACCTCTAGGACTCTGTATTCTAAACACAGAAAGATTTCAAAGAACAGTCCTCCAAGATGAAAAAAATAATGAAAATAGTGACCATTAAGTCAATCATTTTAAAGGAGAAAAAAAAATTAGAAAAGGCAAAAGAAGGTGTATATATATACATATATATATACATATATTTTTTCCCTCTTTAGTTTTATTTAAGTATAGTCTAAATGTGTCAAACTCAGCTTTGTCTTTCAAAGAAACTCATTTTATCATCAGGTAAAGTTTTGTTAGAGTCTCTTTTTTTCTAAAGTAATATCCACTTTGTTAGCAATACAGATTTGCAAAGCTTACAGATTCATACAATTAGACATAGATTAATGGGATAATTTTATCAAAATTCATCATCAACCAAATATTCTGATGTACTTTTATGGTGAATTTTTAACATTTTTTTCAGCAAAATTGATTTTATTCCTGTTTTTGCATCATCTTTTTTCCAAGTATGTAGCTTAAAAATGGCAGTTTTTGTAAAATCTGAAATTATCAGCAATTTTTTATTAGTGGCTTTTACCTGAAAATTCATACGTTCGGATCTTGTCATTCTCTAGTTTCTGGTCTAATAAATTGCATCTTATATTGCGACAGGTAAATAGTACCTTCTGATTTATAAACTGTGCATAATCATAGTTTATACAAATGGTTACCAAATAATCATTTATGTATAATATATGTGAACACTGAACCAGTATGTCTTACATGATATTTGTTCACAGCAGATAAAAAATATTTAATATTTTTTTGTTGCAAAATTTAATTTATGAGCAGTTCTTGCCTTTACAATGCTTTATTTGTAATTGGGCTGATATTTCAGTGAAATTGTTTGTGATTTGCACTAGAGTACTGAAAGTATGATTTAGACTCTCATGAATTTATGTGGTCTTCTGGAAGAAGAAACGTGAGAGCAGTCTTACAAAATGTTTTTGTAACATGATTTGTATAGGATAGAATAGATAGAAATTTACTTGGTCAAATCATATAATCATGGCACCTTATCTCTAAGGTTTGAGAAAATCCAAACCCAAGAGATCCCTTGAGATATTATTTCTTACATTTCCTTTGTGGACACCATGATTGAAAAAGATTCTCTCTCTGTCCTGAAGCAAACATTGTTAGAACCTTCTCTTCCATGGACGACCCCTGGTCCTTTACTGTGTTTGGCTCTGGTCATGATATGCCATAGAATAGAAAACACAGGAGAAGTTTTCTAGATCAGTCATGTATGGCTGGAAAAAAAACCAACAAATTTACAGAAGGTGTTGCTTACCTCAGATTTTCCTCCTAGCATTTGGATGGCCACAAATTGAGGCTGAAAGGTATTGAGCAGCTAGACAGTGTGGGTATGTGCAACTCTTATGGCACAATATAGAGGTAGTGAAATGAGGCTTGCGAAGTGAGAACACCCCTGAAGGGAGCTGCATGCATCCACATGATCTACCTCCTTCACAGGGTGCCCATGACTTTGCAGTCATATGCTATAGCAAGAGAAAAAAATAAATAAAGTGAAGAGGATTAATATGCCACTTTAAAAAGTCAAACAGCAGATAAACAGACACATTCTTATTGAAAAACCTGCACCCTCCAGTGTAAAGCTGTAATCTTGAAGTTGCTCTGGCAACAACAGGAACATTTCCATACCTGACAACTGAACTGGATGAGCAAGTCAGAATTTTTATTAACATAGCATGTCTTCAACAAAGTCTCCAAGCTATAAAAATCAGGTCTAATATAAATAACATGCATCAACAACATTCATTATTAGTTTTATTGAAACCAAACAGTAGATGTTAAATAAAAATCGATAGTTATCATAAAATCAGGTGAAAGGCATCATGTTAAAGTAAATTTAGCTTGCAATCAATGTACATCTTTAATTGAAAAACATGAAGTGAAATCTCAAATAGCAGGAGGGCAATAGAACCAAAAAAATATCTATATAATGCACTTCAGAAGAGAATGACCCCATTTTGTTGTAATTCTTCTTATAAAAAAAATATAATTTTTGTAATCTGGACAAACAGATGAAATTTATCATAAAACAATAATAACATTAGTTGGTTAAAATGTAGTTTTGAAAAGTTGAAAACCACTAGTTTTTCTTCCTCCACCCATTTTCCCATATCACTTGCAGCTCTGATTTTATTTTGATTCATACAAGCAGGCAAATACCACCGATGACTTTGACTCGTAGAGTTCTCTAAATATAGGTCATTGCAGTCTCTGTTATTCTGCAAAAGTCAACAGAGGGAAAATTATCATTTTACTCCAATTCTGTTAGCCATATGCTACATTAAATGATAACTATAGCTTTAGGGATGGAATTGTTTCTGGTATGTTGCATTTTTCTTTATTGTTTTTAATGTCTTTTGCATTAAGTCTAGTGACTAGGAGCCCCTGCAAGGCGCTGCTACCACTGGACAGATACGTGTGATGCGATATGACAAAGTGGATTTGTGAAAAAAAGAAAAATAATTTAAAAATTTGTTACTTAAGTCAAATCATGAGTTTCTTATCTTATGAATTGCACTAGAAATGCTCATATTTGTAATTTCTTGATGACTGGGACTAGAGGGATTTCAATCTAGTGGAAGGATGGTTCTATATCAAGGAACATAAAACCATTGAATAGTTTGGGTTGGAAATTACCCTAAAGATCATCTAGTTCCAGCAGCTCTGTCATGGCAGGGACATCTTTCACTAGACCACGTTACTCAAAGCCCTGTCCAATGCTTCCAGGGATGGAACATTGATAACTTCACTAAATGCTCTTTAAAAGCATTTTAAAAGTCCCTCTCCAGCTTTCTTCTGGCCCCCCTGAGAAATTGAAATGTTGCTATCATGTCTACTCAGAGCCTTTTCTTCTCCAGGCCAAACAATAGCAACTCTCTCAGTTTATCATCATAGGAGAGGTGCTCCAGGCCTCTGAGCAGCTTCTTGGCCCTCCTCTGGACTTCCACTAGAAGTTTCATGTCCTTCTTATGTTTAGGACCTCAGAGCTGGATACAATACCCAGGTAGGGTCCCAAAAAACAGGAGAAAAAAAAGGGAGAATCACCTCCTTTATCCTTCTGGCCATCCTCCTTTGGATGTAGCTGCGGACACAGTTGTCTTTCCAGGCTGTGTGTCCACATTCACAGGCCATGTCAAAATCCTCTCTCACCAACACCCTCAAATCCTTCTCAGGACTTCTGTTCTCTGCCAGCCTTTACATGTATTTGGGATTTCCCTGACCCAGGGGTAGGACCTTGCACTTGGCCTTGTTGAACTCCATGAGGTTCTCACAGCTTCCCTGGGCTCCTATCCATTTCATGGTTTTATCACACAGTACTCTGCAAACAGATCCCTGTAGACACCAAAGTCTGCTTTCCAGGGTAGGGAGGTTACAGTGTGCCCTCCTCTCCATCTCAAGCCCACCAGTTCATGGTCACTGCAGCCTTGGCTGCTCTTCGGCTCTTGGGCTTCACATTCCCCACTAGTCCCTTCCTGTTTGGGAGAAAAAGGTCCAGTATAGCACCTGTCCTTGTTGGCCCCTCAGCCACTTGGAGAAGGAAATGAAATGTCTCTCTATCAGTGAAATGGATCTTGTGTCACTTGCAGAAGTGAAGTATATATGTATGAACATGTTTGAATGTAGGCAGGTGTTCTGGTTGAGAAAGATCGGAATGAACTCTGAGAATTAAGTCTTTGGGTAAAGACTTCCAGAAGAGTTTTAGGACAGGTAACATCTTGACTTCCTGTGAGATTATTATTATCATCTATTATCATTATTTTTACAATGAGAATCAGCCATATTGAGAATAATATGTCTGCATGTGTATGCACGTGTGTGTGTATAAATTTTCACTTACACAAACATACCCACACACACATACTGTTATTTATACGAGAGAGGAACGTATGTGACAGATGGGAATATCTTGAATTTTGCCAAGTACTCATTATTTTGCAAGGGACTCTGCTGAATCTGTTCTTGTGGTAGAGGGTATTGGCACCAGAATGGTGCTATACTTAATGACACATTCACAAAACTCCCTTGTTCTATAGACTTTAAATTTTAAAGACATCACATTATATAAAAATCAAAAAATGGAGCAAGAATAATCAAATATTTTAGCACAGACATACTATGTGCAAAATTTGTAGGTAATTGTTGTGGTTTAAGCCTAACCAGGTGCTCAGCCCCACAGCACCATTTGTTCACTCCCCTCTAGGGACATGGGGGAGAGAATCAGAGGAGCAAACTCTCTTGAGTTGAGATAAAGACAGTTTAATAGATGAAACAAAAGCCACGCACACAACAAAAAAGAACAAGGCACTCATTCACTATTTCCCCATGGGCAGGGAGTCAGTGATGTCCAGGAAAGCACGGTTTTATATGTAACAGATAGTTGGGAATACAAGCATCATCACTGTGAAAGTCCCTGTGTCCTCCCCTTTCTTCCCCCAGCTCAAGTGGATGGACATCAGGATGAGGACTGGGGGAGCAAAGTCCCTTCCACTCAAAGTAAAGATCAGATTCATGATCACCCGATGTACATAAGTCTACAGCACCAGATGAGACGTGTCCCAGAGTCCTGAGGGAATTGACTGATGTAGTTGTCAAGGCACTCTCAATGATTTTGGAAAGTCATGGCTGTCAGGTGAAGTCCCAGGTGACTAGAAAAAAAGGAAATATTGCACCTATCTTTAAAAAAGGTAGAAAGGAGAATCCTGGGAACTACTGACCAGTCAGCTTCACCTGTGTGCCTGGGCAGGCCATGGGACAAGTCCTCCAAGAAGCTTTGCTGAGGCTCATGGATGACAGAGAGGTGATTCAGGACAGCCAGCACAGCTTCACCCAGGTCAAGTCCTGCCTCAGCAACTCACTGGCCTTCTGTAGCCACTATCAGAATGTGGAGATTTATAATGCATTACCACAGAGGTGACTTTTAAGGAGGAATTTGAAGGTCCAAAGAGAAAGGCATCTGTCCTGAGAACTGACTGCTCTTCAGTACCACATCTGCACAGTCTGCAGTATAACAGTATATATGCATATATATGTATGTTGGAGATCATGCTAGTGTGGACTGAAGCACTAGGTCTTTAAAGAAGTGTGAATGTCAGAAACTTTAGAGTAGAAGTGAAATAAAAACTAAAGAAACCACTGCACTGCAGTTAGATAACCTCAGAGGCATGATCCAAAAAAAAAAAAAAAAAAAAAAAAGGTTTTGTTTTCATGCAGTTTAGATATCCTTCCAGGTAGAAATTATTAATTGCCATTTTTCTGAGTTCCAATGTCCCATGAATAAGAAATCTTGGACTTATTCCAAATCATAGATCACCTGCTGGTTTCTGTACAGTTATATCAGCCATTCCATTCAGCCTGTTTGACTTCTGAAATGCCCTCCGAGGTCTGCTCCCAGAGTCTGCACACTGGAATGAAGACACATGCTCAGGGAATGTCTGCTGGCTGGAAAACTGATCAGTTAAGCAGTCAATGGATGTTTATTCATCTGTCTGCATCTTCACCATTCTAACAAGAAATAGGGACATTAATCTACTACTTGTGGCTCTCATTACTCTTAAAGATTTTAACCTGTAGCTAAAATCTGAAAGTATAGCTGTAAATGCAATATATTATTTGATACTATATTTTTATTTTTATAGTTAGTCAAGATTCTGAAGTACTTAGTCTTATTAGGTCATTACTTCAGATTTCAACCCAACTGAATAAAGAATTTAAAACTTGGCATCATCAACAGCTTTATAATTATGGTAGTTTTAATGAAACCCATTTTGCATGTCATAGTGGTTGAAAACCTGACATCACTTATGTCAATGAGGTTATTGCCATTGATTTCATTACAATCCGCATTTCACAAGTGTCTTTCATTTTGATGTTTAAGCTTTAACTATTGACGGGCTTAACAGAAGCCATAAGCTATATTCACTTAATTTGCTGCTGAAAATAGGTCATCTCTGAGGCAATAACTTCTTAACAATATGATGTTGTGCTTCACATGAATCACAGAATTACAGAATAACAAAATCACAGACTTATTAGATGAGACCTCTGGAACAGACCAGATCATCCAGTCCTAGTGCTAAAGCAGGTTCACCTTAGAGCAAGTTGCTCTGGGTCACATGCAAGTGGGTTTTGATATCTCTGGACAAAGAGACTTCATGGTCTCTCTGGGCACCATGTTCGAGTGCTCTGTTACCCTCACAGTAATTTTTTCCCCCAAATTCTAGTGGAATTTGCTGTGTTTTCATTTGATAGTGTTTCCCCTTGTACTGTCACTCACTGGACACCATTGAAAAGAATCTGGCTCCATCCTCTTGATCCTCCCTTAGGATATTTGTTTGCATTGATAAGATTCCCTCTCAGACTTCTCTTCTTCAGGATAACCCTGCTCTGCTCCTTTAGCCTTTTCTGATAAGAGACTTGCTCCCATCCATTAATCATCTTTGTGTCCCCGCTTTGTGGCCCCAATCTCCAGTAGTTCCTTGCTTTTTCTTGAACTAGGGATCCCAGAACTAGACACAGAACTCCAGACAAGTCCTCACTAGGGCGGAGTAGAGGGGCAGCATCACCTCTCTTGGTCTGCTGGCAATGCTCTTCCTAATGTACCCCAGGATACCATTGGGCTTCTTAGCTACAAGGACACATTGCTGGGTTATGGTTGACTTGTATGCCACCAGGAATCCCAAGTCCTTCTCTGGGGAAAAAGAATCACTGTTCTTTATGAAGGAGTAAGGAATACACTGTCCATTAATATTTCAGAAAAAGAAAAACAGTAATAACATAATAATAATATTAATAAAAAACCCCAACTTGCTTCAAACTCTCTCTACTATTTGTGTGACAAGATAAGGTGAATATGCAGAGCTGGTATTAAAAAGATAAGGCTGGTTACTGCTTCTGCTTTATTGATTTTCATGGTTGTGGGTTAGCAGTCCTGTGTATTATAGTTAAAGAGCACATATGTAGCAGAGTGAAGAAATTATTTATCCAGGCATCTCATAATTATTTAGTAAAAATGTTAAAATACAGCTTAGATAATTTTTCAGAATGGAATGATAAAGATCAAATATTTTACAGCTGCATTGCACTATCACATGTTTGAGAAAAATAGCTGAATACCAAAGTGGCCCATCACTCTAGAGTATCTTGAAGGTTAAAAAACAGTGGCCATGCTATCTTGAGACTTGATGGTCCACATCAGATGGAGTGCTGTGGCAATGGGAAAAATTTTATCACAATTACCAAGTTTATAAAATTTTCTTATTAGCTTCTGGAAGGAAATAGAGCAAAAGTAATTTTCATAAACAATGAATGTGTTTGCATGTGTGCAGATGTAAAGGAGATGTGGAGAAAGTTAATATATTGTTTATGGAATTGGATTGTTTTTCGACCATTTGTTGATAGTGAAACATAAGGAACTGGTAATTTGAGACTGAACATATACAATGATGGAGCTGAAATTGCACTTTGGAATGTGAACAGTCTGTAAGCCCACAATTTGCAGTATTATGGGCAGACTGTAAATAAGCAGGCAAAAAAACCCTGAGAAATGTTTATATGAAATGTACAAAAAGGTACACTGTGATTATTTGATAGTCAACAGAGGTAAATAATTACAATATTTTGGCAATATTAAAATTAAGGACTGGGAAATACAAAAGCTGGAAGAGAACTGGAGTTGATACAAGTATTTTTGCAATGCATTTAAGCAGTATTTAAAATTTGGGAACAAACAATAAAAATGTTTTTTATCTTAAATAGAACCAAAATAATACATGTATTTGATATATCTCAAATTTTTTAATCGTGTTGCTCAGTGTTGTAGTTTTAATTGCAGTGTATCACTGTATGGCACAGTGTAGTAAAAATGTCCCACCATTAATGACATGGTCCACATGATATCTAGATTTATAAAATGAATTTATGCACACAATTTCACAGCTGTGTCATTTTCAGGGACAGAAAGAAGAAATTAGGTAACTCTCGACATTACTGGCTATCCATTCCCTTTGCCTGCACTTAATTAATGGAGGTGAAGTTGTAGACCCAAAGTTCTATCCACTGTTTTGGAAGTCAGATAAGTAAGATAGGTCATGTCCATATATATCCAAGGCCAAGATGTAGGGAACTCGCTCACACAGGTGGTAGATTTTTTCATAGCTAGGTTGGAATCTAAATGTGAAGTAGTTGTGTATCAGTATAATTTCAAACACCATACCATAAATATGCATTAAATGTGTTTTTGTGGTCCTCCTTACATCAATAACTGATTGTGCATATTTGTGTGTGCAAATAAAAATTTGTGCACTCTTTTATAGTGCTGAGACCTGCTGTGAAACATTAAAGCATTCAGGAAACATGGTATTTAAAACCATCTCCTAAATATTTTATTTTATTGTAACTTAAATTTCTTCAGAAGAATCATAGACAGACTTGGCAGCAAGCACCAAGCTGTGTGTGCATTACAGGATGCTTGCAGCATTTAGTTTTATAAAGTAAGTCCCACCTATGTAAATAAACACTGCAGAAGGAACAATATCCTCTGTTTATCATTTGTTTTGGAAATAAAACAATACACAGGCAGATGGTAGCTAGAAGGACATACAAAGACATCAAATAAATAGCTTTTTTTTTACAATCATAGAAGAATTTTTAGATTACAGAAATCCTTTCCAATTGCTAAGAACAGAGTGTTCATATAAAGAAGAAAATTGTGTTAAAAATATAATTAAATTCTTCTAGCAGCCTTCTAGACAAGTGAAATGCAAAGGTGGTAATGGAACACAGCTCTAATAGCCTTCAACATCTGGGGTCTGTGTTGAAAAGCTCAGAGATTTCACCTAACTTAGTCTGAAATAGTTTTGATGGCAACTCACATATGTAAAATAAAAGTTAAGGATGGGAGGAAAACCTTGACATTTAAAAGGGAGGAGACTGAACTCAAGGACTTAAGGCTGCTACAGCCTCCAAGTGTGTCGTCTTTGTGTGATGGAGGGACCATCTGACAGCTATATTAATCATCAAATGCCAGCTATAAATACTATGTGGAGTTTTTTTCTGAATAAACATAGAATATTTTGGGTTGGAAGGGACCTTGAAAGGTCACCTACTCTAAGCCCCTGAAATAATCAGGGATATCTTCAACTAGATCAGGTTACTCGGAATCTCATCCAAACTGACCTTGAACATTTCCAGAGCATCTACCACCTCTCTGTACAACCTACTTCAGTGTTTCATCACCTTTAGTGTAAAAAATTTCTTCTTTATATCCAGGCTTAATTTACCCTCTTTTAGTTTAAAACAATTACTCGTTGTTCTGAAACAGGCCCTACTCAAATGTCTGTTCCCCATCTTTCTTATAAGTGCTCTGAAAGTACTGAAAGGCCTCAATGAGGTTTCCCTGGAGCCTTCTCTTCTCCAGGTTGAACAAATGCAATTGTCTCAGCCTGTCTTCATAGGAGAGGTGCTCCAGCCTTCTGATCATCTGTGTGGCTCTCCTCTGGACCTGCTCTAATAGGTTGATTTCCTTCCTGTTCTGCATGTCCCAGGGCTGGATGCAGCACTGCAGGTGGGGTCTCACCAGAGGAGTAGAATCCCCTCCCTGGCCCTTCTGGCCACACTTCTTTGGATGCAGCCCAGGACATGTTTGTCTTTCTGGGCTGCAAGCTCACAGTACCAGGTCATGTCCAGCCCTCATCCAGCAGCACCCCCAAGTCCTTCTGGTCAGGGCTGCTCTCCATCTCTCCATCCCCCAGCCTGTGTTGATACTGGGGCTTGCCCCAACCCAAGTGCAGCACCTTCCACTTGGTCTTGTTGAACCTCACGAGTTTCACATGGACCCACTTCTTGAGCTTGTCCAGGTCCCTCTGGATGGCATCCTGTCCTTCAGGTGTGTCACCTGCACACCATAGGGTAGTGTCATCAGAAAACTTGCTGGGAGTGCACTTGATTCCACTGTCCTTGATGGAGAAATCAAACAGTACTAGTCCCAGTACACATGCCATGGAACATAACTTGTCATTGATGTGTATTGGAACATTGAGCCATTAACTACTGCATTCTAGATGCAACCTTTCAACCAATTCCTCATCCACCAAACTGTCTATCCATAAAATTCCCCTCTCTCCAGTTTAGATGTGGCAGAAAACCCTGTCAAAGGCCTTACAGACAGATGACGTGTATCTCTTCCCTTGTAAGTCGATATATTCACTCTACTGTAGAAGGCTATTAGGTTGGTCAGGCATATTTGCCATTGAGAAACCATGCAACTTGTCTTGAATCAATGAAATAAATTACCATAAAATATAATTAGTGTAATACCTAAATTTCCTTCTTCTAAACAATATCTAAAACCTCATACACAAGAATATGTCCAGAGAATGCATATGGAAGAAGACATTTGTCTGCCATAAGAGTATGCAAACAAAATATGAAAAGGATATAATTCCTTTGCTTTATAAATAGACATTTTAAAAAATCATAGAGATTATGGAGAAAAAATGTTTCTATATAATCTATTTTTATAAATGGGATCTGTTTTTTTTAACAATTTCTGTTCAAGCATAAGTTCAATCTTATCCTCTCTATTTGTGTTTTCTAAGAGATCCATGTAGCTTGATACAGTGTTCAGGCAGTGTTGATGATCACAGCTACCAAGTGACTAAGACCTTAAGTTATGATTTAAATCAGGAATATATATACAGCCTCAAATTCTGTAACAATGGATGTGCCAACACCAGCACAGGTGTTGTTCAGTTCCTGGCTCAGTTCCTGGCTCTACCAACACAGCTCAGAGCACCCTGTTCCACAGGTTGTCTCCTCACAGGCTGAGAGTTACCTGTCAGAATTGCAATACAAGTCAGCTGAATGAAGGCTTCTCTACCTTTGCCAACAGGGGCATTGGTAATGTCACTGATAAAGGTCTATGATAGTGAGTACAAATCTACAGAAAGCTGCCTCTGAGACAGGTTCCTATGGCAAGAAACATGTTTTATGTTTTATGTTTATCTGTGGCAAACATTATAGCATTCTAAAGAAAACATCCAAAGCTGATCAGATTAAATTTATATTGAAATGTTTAGGTTTATTTTTTTTCCCTCCACAGTCCGTAAAGGCGGTAATGAATACATCAGACTAAGATCCCATGAGTTTCCCACTGAACCCCCACTGTCTTTCATTTTTGTCCAGGATTAAACTCAGTAGTTATACCTAACTACACCAACTATGTACTATTTTTGATTCATAATTTACACGACATGCAATTTTTCTTACTGACTTGCCCTGGAATGCATGGAAAGACATTCTAGCACTACAGCAGTCAGTCTATGTTTCCAGGTCATCAAAATCCCTACCAGTGCAATGAAAACGTGGCCAGTGTTTTTCTCTATTGACATCAAAGGAAATTGCATTAACACCATATTATGTACAGTTTAATGAACTTGGTATAGTTCTGGGAAGGCAGGAGTGACATGTCTTTGAACATAATTTATAGTTCATAAACATATTCATGTTTGGAGGCTCAGTCGGTAATTTGTAGCTAACCAGTTCTAACACCGCTGCCAGGAAAATGATCAAAACAATGAAATTGGCATTGTTACAGAGATTTGGATTATATAGAATTAATGATGTAGAGGGAATTTTAGTGCTTTGTAGAGAGGTCAGAAGCACTGAATGCCTAGATACTACCTATATCCTGCTTAAGCTACTGCCTTTTATCAGGCCTTTTCCTTACTGGCAGCAGGGCTTAAGTTTGAATTTTATCCTTGAACCTAACATCAGGTTCAACAATTCCAAGAGATTTCTGTAAGAAGTTTTAAAGCATTTTTATTAACAAGTAGAACAACAATCAAATTACTATTACATTGTGGTTGACTACATACTCTGCACCTCAGGATCAAAGTCTCCTTTAGCCTTTCATATGGGTGTTGTGTTTTGTGGGGGTTTTGGGGGTGTGTTTTTTTTGTTGTTGTTTTGTGTTTTGGTTTGGGGTTTTGTTTGTTTGGTTTTTTATTATGCTCATTTTTCTAAATAAAACTTCAATAAGAGTGTTCTGTGGTCTGCTCTATACATGATCTTTAAATATTTTCCTAGTCATATGTATTGGGCTTGCATAGCAAAATTTTGGAAATATGGGGGGCTAAAGGGATGGCTTCTGTGAGACTTACCAGAAACCCCTTCTCCCACAGGGGAAGAAGAACTTCCCCTGTGCCTGAGAGAGCCCATGCCAGCCAGTGCTAAGACAGATCCACTGCTGGCTGAGGCAAAATCCATCAGAGGCAGTGGCAGTGCCTCTGGGATAGAACATATGTAAGGGGGGAAATGACGGCACAACTGCAGCTAAAAAGAGGAGTGAGAATTATGTGAGAGAAGTCACTCTGCAGACACCAGTGTCGGGAGGTGCTGCAGGCATTGGAGCACATTCCCCTGCAGGTCCTGCAGGTCTGTGGTGGAGCAGACATACATCTTCAGGCCATATATGACCTCATACTGGAGCAGGTGGATGTCACTAATGGAGGCTGTAACCCTGTGGGAAGCCTGTGCTGAAGCAGGCTCCTGTCAGGACCTGCGGCCCTGTGAAGAGAGGAGCCCATAATGGAGCAGGTTTGCTGGCAGGATTTGCACCCTGTGGACGATCCGCACGAAGGACTGCAGCCTGTGGGAAGGACTCACAGGGGAGAAGTTGTTGAGGACTGTCTCATGTGGGAGAGACCCCACGTTGGGGCAGGGGAAGAGTGTGAGTCCTTTCCGTGATGAGGAAGGAGCAGGAAAGACAACGTGGTGGGCTGACCACAACCCCCATTCTCTGTGCCCCAGCACCACTGGGGAAGCAGAAAACATTGAAAGTGAAGTTGATTCTAGGAGAAAAGAAAGATTTTTTTTTTCAAAATTTGTTTTTATTTGTCATTGCCTTGCTCTGATTTGATTTATAATAAATTAAACTGATATCCCCAATCTTAGTTTGTCTTGACCTTGATGGTAATTGGTCAGGGATCTCTCCCTGTTCTTATCCTATGATCCTCTTGGATTCTTTCTTGCCTTGCAGGCTGAGGAACGGACTGATGGAATGGCTCTGGTGGGCATCTGGCATACAGCCAGGGTTAACCCACCATATCATACTACTTTTTTATAAAAGGTCCATAACGGTCTGCAAATTTCTGCACTGGTTAAACTGTGATGTCTTTTGGAAAGCTTATAAAGAGGAATATTTTAATGAGGTGGAGGTTTGCTTAATAAATAAAATCATAGAATAATTATTGTGTAGTAAACAAAAACCTCAGAACCCAAATATAAACACAACAAAAACGTTACTGGCTGCATATCTGAGAGCTAGGTCACACTAAACCAAATTACAGTCTCCCCTGTTACTGATTTGCTTATCAAGTGGAAATGTGAATACTCCAGTGAGGGTATTTCCTAAAAGTCTTGCTTTCAGCAAGGAAAAGGCTAACTCCATGAGTATTTCTGTGTATGTGGGTGGGAATTTTTAAAGTAGGTTGCATGCCTACATTACAAACCAGGGTGTGCCCACAGGGAAAGCCTGGTATCTAGGGCAGCACCTGGCTGATCTGAGCTGGATCATCATGAAGTGCAGTGCTCCAGGGGTGTAAATACTGATAGCACACTGATGTGAGGGGCAACTCCCACAGAGGAAGTAATTTCCAGAAAACTTGTAAAAACTAAAAGGAGAATGAGACAAGGAATAATAATAAACAAAACTTTTAAAAGTTTACCTTTTTGGTGTTATATAATGTCTGTATTTCATACAAGAGAAAACGCTAAGGAAAGATTGCTAGTTTTAGGAATTCATTTGAAAGCTCTCCAGGTGAGATATTTTGTTAGAGAAAATCTTAATGGCAGCCTCTGGGAGTAGTTACCATGCCTTTTTTCTCTCTAAACACCCAATTTGTTATTAATAGTGTTCTGGTAGTACATTTGCTAAACATACCCCTAGAATTTGCTTTTATGTTAGGCACAAATATGGGAAAAAACTTACTTATGATACTTCTCTCTGGGGAGCAGAATTATTAAAAAAAAAAATCCTATAATAAAAAGAGAAGTCTATGATATCGCTGTAAGTCATCAGTAGATGTAGGGAAAACAGAACATTCTGTTATTATGTTATATATATCATCCTCTCTTCTCATTTCTCAGTCCTTCCTTATGAAGAAAAAGGAAGAGAAAACAGTGAAAGAAGGAGATATTGGCACTGGAAACATTGCTGCCACCATTGTCAATTGCCAACACAGGAGCGTGAACTAATCACAAATCTCTAGCCAGCAGAGAGAAAGGATTCTAAGGAGAGAGTATTTGGGAAAAACATATAGAAAATTATTTTCTCTACGTGTGTAATAATTTACTAGTTTTAAACTTGAAATATGAATGTCAAGGCCACACAGTCTGAAATATGTTGGAGAGCTGCATCTATCCTGTACCCCAGACTCAAAATTAGGTGTTAAGAACATAGTAGTTATTGCACTGGGGGATTTTCCCCTTAGCATTACCATATTCCATGCTTAAAATTTTTAATTTTTTTCAGGAAAACATTTCAAAAAGAAATTACTGTTTTCTGTCAAGATGATAGTTATATTTCCATGGCAAGATGACTGTCTTTTAAATAGAGATTTTACAGATGATTGCAGGCTATCAGGTCCTGGGGGATCACCTTCCTGTAGATTCTTGAATATGTCTATCTTGAGAACATAATTTAAAATTGTACCTTTTCTGTCTTTTACCAGGAGAGTTCTGCAAAGCAAATAAGTAGTCCTGTTGCTGTCAAAGATTTTATCTTCATTGTCTGTTTGTAAGTGTTATAAACACCATTTCCCTCCCACCCCTGCTTGCTGTTTATTGTTGGTACCACCCTGCAAAACTGATTTCACAAGACACCTGCAAAACTAAGATTAAATAAGATCATTTCTTGACATTCACTCCAAAGTATATACTTATCTTTCCTCTACATCTTCTGAATACTGCTTGATCATTGATATAGTTACAGAGTAGAAAAAGGAGGACTTTAGCTTTTAATAAAGCTACCTGAGCAACCAAAGCAAGAAATTATGACTTTGCCAATGAACAGTTCCTCTATACCCAACAGACCTTGTAATTGCAGGATGTGATTTCCACACACTTAGAGATGCTATCTTTGTGAAGAAATATCAAACACTACATATATCTTATATTAATACAAACATCCAAACTTAAAGGAAGGAACTGGATAACTGGTATTTGATTGTGTTTGCTCTTCTTACTTCAAGTATTTTTCTCTCTACCAGGTTAAATTTCCGGGAAAAAAATTAGTTTCTTTTCTAGGCCTATTGCAAATAGAAGTGAATTGTTTTTAACTCTCAAGGATTTTTCTAAGCACCTGTTGATTTGTTCAATATATCTGGCTATGGCCAAAAAAAAAAAAAAAAAATCGAGGGCGCATAACCCTGGTAGTTTCAACAAATCAGCATTTGAATAGACTGGTATTTTGGGATCAAGCATTCTCTTTTTATATGGTGCTTAAAAAGTATTCTGTGTGCTATAACATCTTTGCTTTATGAAAATCAAATATTAGACTATTAGAAGTAAAAGTGATTTTATTCTACCTAGCTAATACAGCTGAGAAAGTGTGAAGAAAACAATATAACAATAAATTGCTCTATTCTTTCACTAGATATAAAACAGAGCTGAACGAAAGGGACTTACTTTACTTGGATTTTCTTCTACTATAGTTTCCAGACATACTGTTCATTGGGTTTGGCCTGTACCTCAAAATCACAATCTAACCCTCAGTGAGCTTCTGACTGAAGTTAATAAATTCAAACAGTACTGCAGGCATTGAGGATCAGGCCTTTTGGATGCAGTTGAAACTGATTTTGATAGTTCATGCACAAACTCAACCAACAATTCTTCATCTAAGCTTCTGCCTCTGGCCCCTAATATTTTCTCATGCAGAAGGCTGCTTTGGAAAAAGACCCCAGAGTTTTACACTGACTGCGATAACTACAGTGGAGATTTTGCCGCCAAGTCAAACTTAAACTTTCAGAACATGGTGCTGAACCCTATTAAACCTTTTTTTTTCTCCCTTTAACCACATTGTTGCCAATCCAGGCCTAGGAATTCCATGCCAGCACAAATACTCTCCATCCACCCATGAGCATTTTACATGGCACTCATTCTCCCCCAAAGTTAATTTCTCCTCTGTATGTATACCCTATTCTTTTCTGTAGTTACACGTCTTCTTTGTGCTGGCTGACTTTGCAAAAGTCTCACTTTTGCTTACATAAAACTCTCATGATTTCATGAAAGAGCATGGTATTGAGAGTCTTAGCCCCCAGTGAAGATGAGCTGCTATCTCTACTGCAGCTTTCAGAAGAGTTCTTCCTAGGGCCATTCTATTTTAAACTTAATTAGATGCTTCAGCTTCTTTTCAAAAAAGAAGCAAGAAAACTGACTATTGGGAGACTGGCAGGTGCAGTGTGGCTCAGTGTCAGGAGGCAATGAAGATTTCTGTGTAAAAGCTGACATTTCAGTCCCTAATGACATTACTGCAGAGGATGAGTCAAGCAGTATTTTACCTTGTAATCACTCTGACTTTGTCTTTTTTAAATAGAAGTAATAGATAACAAAATAATAAAAGCCAGTAAAAAGATATAAAGTATAATAACAAAGAATGAAGTCTTATAACCCTCCCCAAATTGTTGCCAGTCACAAAAGTTCCCTGACAGAAATATCCATCTTGGGTGTACTAGTCTTTTGTATAAAGACAGTTTCTGTAGAGGGGTGTAAATCTCGAGTGTCACATTTGTAAGAACTAGGTCATACCAATTTTAATTTGTGACCACAAAGCTAGAAGGAGTGATGATAACTTGGGCTTAGTGAATATCTACTGAGAGTAAGGCTACAGTTTACAAAAGCACCTGGCAATCCTGAGTATCCAACAAGAGAAACTTCAAAGGATTTGATGTTCAGAACTAAAAGAATGTTCAGAAAATAAAAGATAAGCCTAATTCTTTGTCCCCAGCTAAATATGCACAGAAAACTAAAACATAGAGGTCACTTTTGAAAATCATGCTGAAGAGATTCTGTTTTTAGAATTAGAATCAACAGCAAGACAAGGCAGTTTGTGCTATACTCACAGGTTAATTGTATTTAGTGTGGATCTACCGGGATTATCTCATCCTCAGTACTCAATAAAATTAACACAGTTTATAGAAAAATAACAATAACATCAAGATATGGCCTCACAATTACCTAGAAATGTTGTCCACTCTCAGATGTTCATAGAAAAAGAAAATGCAAGCTGCGTAACATGTTTAATCTGTCAGCTCACACTTGGGACAGTAATAAGCTGCCATTTAGGCTCCTTCTGGCCAAAAAGTAAAAGTGGGAAATTGCAATGGAAGGAATGGAGAATTCTCTTTCTGCATGACTATCAAAGCAATCCTATGGTCACGACATTTCTTAGCTCAGTTGCATCCATGAGGCATCAGAGGACAGAATACATAACACAGACAAACAGACCACAAAAAAATGTCTTAAGCTATTAACTCCAAAAATACTGATGTGTGTCATTCATATTCTTTGTTTTATTTTCATGTTTATAATTTCTTCTTTCACTTAGGTTCCTTTCTTCCTGTTTCCTTCTTGTTCCTCCTATTTCTAGAGGAGAGAAAAATGATCTTTCATTTTCCCTTCCTTTTTTTAACCTTTTCTTTTGCCATAAGCTTAAGTTTTACACACCTTAGGCACTGAGAATAGACTTATAAGAATTTGTCAGGCTTTCTCTTCTACATGCAGAGAAAACAGGGAGGCTTTGGAAACAATGCACATATCTTCCAGGAGAAGAAGGCTGTTGTAGTACGAGCCTGCTTTGGTTTGGATTTATGGTACAAAAAGTAAGGTGTCATGGTAAGACATCTATTTGGATTCCATGTTTATGTCAGAAAGCAAAGTAATATTCGTAGTGTTTATTACTTGTTCATCTAGGAAATCCAAATCTGCTTTCATAACAACTCTGCATTTAGGTTTTTGTTTTCATTTGGGAACACAGCTCTTCCTTAGTCTCTTTTAAAAAGCTGTAACACCTTTCTTAGGATTCAACTCTACTCATTTTTCTGTAAACACTTATACTTCTTTCTAGCCTCTACTGTTCCTTCTCAGTCTGTCAATATCTGTCCCTGAACCTTAATTTTCTAACTACACCTGTGAATTGATGACCTACTTTTACAGTAAACTACCCTATCAATATACCTCAGTTGCAACTCGCACAGAGAAGCTTATGGCATTTCTGTTTTCTGTCAGCTCAGAGTTCCAAGTTATTTCTGGCTTTATGTAGTTCTAAACAAACTCCAATAATGTGCGAAAAATATGCATTCACCCAAAGTTCCGTTTCAAAGTTTAGTTTTCAAATATTCAGATTAAACAAAGATCATCGTAAAAGTTATCAGAAATGACTAAGAAGGATTCTGGGGTTTTGTTATGACAATTTATCCACAAAGACTTTCTCTGGCATCTTATCTGCAGCAGAGGATACATTCACCTACAATAACTGTTATTTCACCAATATGTTCTATATGCTTCTTTGTCTGAGAAACTCTTAGGCTGACTCACTGCACTATTTTGTGCTTTGGACCCCAAAATATATTAGTACAGCCTCTGAAGAACAGCTACTCTTTTTTTTTTCTACAGAGAGAACAACACAAATTTCAGTCTACTGGAAAGTAATTTCCCCCTCCAAGTCAAGGGGCAAGTGACAATGCAAAATGAAGACTGAATAACAAGTTAGACAGATTATCCATAGAAACACAGAAAGAGAAGAATTTAATTCACTTTAAACAAGACAGAAATTTAAGAACAAATTCTACTAATCTGTAATGTGAAGGTTATAACTTACATTTCTTACTGAGAAGATAAAGAAAGTTCTGGATTATTGAAAATTCACAGTGTAAGAAATGCAGAAAGAAAATTATTCAGTGAAAGACATGCAAAAGAGTTTTGCAAGATTTATTTTTCATGTAAGCAGAATTTAACAGCTATATCCAGGATATTGTCTATATGAATTATCTTGCTGACTGTCCAGATATACTTCCATTGTCTCTCAATGAATAGTGTGCAATGTAGTATTTTATTTTGAAAGGTATATTTATGTCTCCTTTGGGGCTGCTCCTCCTTCTTCACCTTGGTTTTCCTTTTTTAGATTTTTCCCTCCTAATACTGCTCTGTGTTTATGTTAAAGAAAGAAAGTTCAAAAAATGTTCCCTTCCTTCAGATCCATAGGGATTCTCAGCTCATACCAGAATTTTTACCATACTGTGAAGAACTTTGTCTTCTGTACAGACAATTTTTTTCCAGTTATGAATGTTATTACCTTGCCAGAAAAAGGACAATCATCACCTGTTGCAACAGCCCTCTCGTTAAAGGGTAGAAATGAGCCGAGATACAGACTTCTTGTTTATAAAAGCATGAAAAGTGTGCTGGTTTATTCCTCTTTATAGCTCAGCCATCCTGACTCCAACTATTCACTGACTCTGGCTGCAGCAAGCTCCCTGCTGCAGGTTTCCCTTGCAGCCTCTGACTGCTGGTTATTTCCTGCTAAACTCTGACTGCAGGCATTGGTTTACAGACTCTGACTGCAGGCTTTTACCTGGCTAGACTGTGACTGCAGGTTCCAACAGCAGGCTCCAACTGCAGACCCAGACTGACCTCACAGCAGTGAGTCTCTCTCCTTAGGTTCCTTCTTCTTCATGACCCTCTCATTTTCCCTCTTTCTCAAGGTTCCTCCTCCTTCATGAACCTCCCCTCACCAGTTTACCCACTCCCTTGTATCACACTTAACTTTTTTGGCTATAGCTGTGACCCATCAGGGGTGAGGCTGAATTGGGTAATTAACACAGCTGTTGCTTTTCAGGGTCAAGGTTACCTGTATTCCCTTCTACAACCAACAAGCTGTTTCATTCTAGTTCTTAATTGCATGCAATTTGCTTTATTTATCTAAGTATTCTTTATTCTGCCTTCAATGTTTGGTAGACAAGAACCCCATTTTAACCAGATTAAAATTTGCTCGAACAGCACAGAGAGTTAGAGGCAGGCCTCATGTTATAATGGTATAGGATGGCACTGACATGTTCTGCTGTGGGAATAGAACTGTGGCTGGGGGCTGGAGTTCAGACAGTCATTCTTTTGCTTTCTATTCAGGAAATTTTGTCTTTTCCCTTCCAAAGTAACAGAGGCATCATCTTTCTTTATAGTTTCCTCATTGCAGATGTATAGTCCTCTCTATAGCTGCCACTATGCTTCCCGTGCCTGCAGATTTTAAAGTGATTATTGAAAGAAATGAGCAAAGGTATCCTTTTCAACGTCTCTCATGGTGGCATGCTGGGGCAACACAAGGAGAATGCTTGAGGAGACTTTCATACTTCTATATAACATCTTCTGGGCTGAATGAAGCTGGTCAGCCTCACTGGCCATTTCTTACGTCCTTTGGATCACTTCAAAGCATCAGATGAAACTGAGCAGGACTCTAAATAAAGAGTGGCGGTAAAGATGTTTTATTTTAAAGAGGGCAATGTTTTTCAGGTGAAGAGGTGCCAGAATACCTATGTTTCACATAAAATCAATAGAGTTTATTATTTATAGGCTGTCCTTGAGGTGTGCATAAACCTTTGAAAAACTTCAGAAAATATGCTTTTGCTTTCCTCATTCAAGTTGCTCTGGATATTCTTACACGATTGCTCTCAACATCTGCTGCTAACTTTTTGTCTCAATAGTTGTCAACAGCAACTTAATTTTTTATCAGGTTCTCACTGAACTGAAAGCTATTATCAGACCAACAGGTGCAGAAAACTGGAGAAAAGGGAGAAAAAATTCCATGTAGGTCATTGGTACAGAAACTATATTATTAACCAGAAATTATACGACCTATAAGGCCTTCGGTGAATAAGGCATACTTAATTGATCATTTTCATTTACTTCATAAGAGACAAGCTACACATCCCATAACAATCATCTAGGTAGGAAATGAATAGAGCTGGATTAATATAAGCTTTGCAATGCAATTGTCTTAAAAGTAAAGCTAAGGTACTATTTAAGAAACATGAAAAACCTTTTTCCATTTCCAGGGTTATGGATATTTTATACCTGTTTTCTACTTGCAATAGTGTCAGTGTGTGCTCAGTTATAAATACTTACATGACTTGAAGTAAAAAGGAAATAAAAAGAGGTTTAGGGATTCACAACAAGATACAGTGAAAGTAAGTATATTAACGGGGTTGAAAAAGGGTTTATAAAATAACATCAGGTAAGACAGTGAGTCTTTCGTATTCATTTGGGATATCCCATTTTAGGTCAGGCATGCTGAATTACTCTCTTCTTTCCACTACAGAAATTTGTAACCTACTCCAGAAACACACATAGAATTGAAAAAAAAGAGGTCAAAAGTAGCACAGCATACGTCAAAGGGATTTGAAATGATAAGAAGACTGTTAATCAGCCCCTGGTTGTTTACTGACAGCAGGAGATCTGAACTACCCATTTAGCAGGTTAGGAGGTAATCATGCACAGATAATTGCTGCTCCTCCAACACCACTTCTTAAAGACGTGGATTTCTACTGAGTGACTGTGCCCTGTTTCAGATGCTTCAAGTCTGAGTTGCAGGAGTCTGGCTGCTGTAACTATAGAGGCTTCATGAGTTAACAGCAAGTCACCAAAACAAAAGGAAAAATAAAGTCCTAAAAAGCTAAATACCTCAATAGCAAATAAAGAGATAATCCAATCCTGAGATATAGAAAAAGTCCTAAGGATCAAAATGTGTGTTCCAATTACATGCTGCCTGCAGGTGCTCAACAAGAGATGAGAACAATAAACACATCAAATCATTGGAACATCTAGCAAATCTGATGTCACTTCAACAAATACTACCATTGAAAAACAAAACAAATCATATCTTAAAACCAAACTCTTGAGTGGACAGAAAGCAAAGAATTGAAACTCACACATTTCACTTCCACTCTAATCAAGTCAGAAAGCTCAAAAATATCTAATTTCCTCCTGCTTACAATGTTAATTTGCTTAATGCACATGGTATCTGTAAGGGTATGATCTTCAAAATTTTCACTGGTATAAAATAGGATATGTTAACAATAAAGGCAAAGCCTGAGTTACAGACACTTGTTTTATGCAGATCTTTAGTTAGCCACCCAGTTCATCTGTATAGATATGAGTCAGTAACCTGGTCAGTTCAGGAGACTGCTTTCAACTAGTCTTAAAAAGGGGAATTAGTTATTTTCAGAGATCGGGCATAATCAATTGCAATTTGTTTCTGTCATTTTCATGGGTATGAATTCTGTGTATATGTTTCTGTGAGGGCTTTTCTGTGGAGGTCCTGAGCTGACAGAAATGAAATGAAATAAAACCACATAAGAATTATTTGGAGAATTTAAAGTATACCAGACCTTGAAATGAACTGTATAAAAATGTTTTACAGGAAATATAAAACTATCAAAATACACTAGTTTCCTTTTACTGATACTGTTATTATTCCTTTCTTGCTAAGATGAAATGTTTAGATATTTTCTAGATAACTTCATAGAAAATAATTTACTCTGAAAAAAATGATAAAAAAATACATCACAGAATTGGATTGTACTAAATGACAAAGTTTAATTTCTCAGCACCACACCTATATTTGTGAACTGAATCAATACTCATCAGCTCTCCTACTCAAGGGAAAAACTTGACAAGAGAGAAGCTTGGTCTGCTTATAAAAATACTGAGAAAGTAAACAAGATAGCAGTTTCAAAGGACTTCTCATTACAGCTACTTCTAACTATGTGGTTTGCATTTTTTGTGGGTTTTGCTTGCTTGTTTTTGTTCTCTCCCTGACAAAAATATCAAAATTACTGAGGAATATTGACTATTGAAATTTTTATTCAAAAATCAAAGTGTACTCTCCTTATCTGGAATATATCAGCTGGGAAAAGAAAACTTAAAGCTAAGAATTCAGTTTAGTGCTTTCACATCTTGTGGTGAAATGAGCATAAATAAAACATTTTAAGGTGTACAGAAAAAAAACAGTTTAAAACACAGTTTTCCTTTAAAATTTCAACAAAACAGTTTTTTTAACTAATTTTAATTCGCTTACATGAATTCCATGTAATGTCATTAATGTTACTTTGGTTTTTTATGCTTTCTATCAGATCATTCATGTCTTTGAATGTGCATCCTTTTAAATGTATTTACTCTTTCAAATCTGTGATTTCAAATCAATCCTTTTTTTTTGCCTTGTTTTGTAGAGCTCTCTTGCATGATTTACTGTGATCTCTTATAAAGTGAGAAAGCATTTCCATATTGATAATTTTTTGTCTGAATTAAATGTTTGGCCTCTGCAAATACTAATGACTTTCAACTTCATTTTCTGTGAGCATTTGTTCCAATAAAATCTGTTTGTTCAAACGAACATGGAGGGCAAATAACAAAGAACAGAGACCATGGCCAAAGAAAGTCCATTAAATAATGCAAATAAATATTTGTCTATGTTTTTCTTTTATTTTCTAGGCTTTTCTGTCAATACTACATAATGTGGATCATTTATGTTGCTTTTATGGCAGGTAAAATGAGACATTCACACTGTTCAGTTGAGTTCACCTGTCTGAGAGGTCATACCAGAAGAAAAACATAGAGAATCAGTCTCTTGATGCTGAAAAAAATCTTCAAAAACCAGTTAATATCATTATGCTTATAATAACAAGAAAAAACTTAAACCAAAGTATAATTAGATGTGAATGTATCTGCTCCACTGGTATCCACCAAACCTATAGAATGGGATTCTCTACAGACCTCTGATTTTGCACCACTAAGTGATGTTTCAGGAACAGGGATTAAGATGCAACCTCAACAGGTTTTCAGTGGAGATAGTTATTCAGGCACACACAGACTGAGATTTTAAAACTCTTGGCATATGTCCAGGATTTGTCTCACACAGCCACGTGCCCTGTGTAGATCTAATGGAGCTCACTCCAGCTCCACCTCTGCCACTGCAAGCAGATTTTTCTTTGGTGTGTGCTGAATGCCTGTTATTCATATAAGTCTCATTCCACCATGCTGCCAAAATGAAGCCAGACTGTGTCCACACCAGAGATATGGAAAAAGCTCAAGTCCCACAACAGGAAAGTAGCAAAGGAGGCTCACATATTTCTTCAATACTTCACATGAATATTAGAATGTTCCAGTTTTGTTTCTTGTATTGTAAGACTGTGGAAGAAAGGGTTCTGTATAATAATAATAATAATAATATTAATAATAAAACTTAAAAAAAACAACAACAAAGTAGAATTTAATGGTGAATTACTGCTATACTGAAGTCAAAGGCAAATCTCCAATTCTCCTCTTTTCCTTGTGTTTTTAATTTAGATCAGAATCAATGCCTTTATGCTTGTAGTAGAACATGCCTGGCACTGAGAACATACATAATTTTCATTTATCTATTAAGAAGAAAAGTAAATTGTTGAGCCTGCATCACCCTGCATTCTTGTTATCAGACTGACTTGCCTTTTCTTGGAATTGCTCCACAATTGAGATTGCAATTTAGTTTTTGATTGAATGTTTTGCACATTGAATTTCACTTTAGATTTTCTCTAGCTGTTTTAAACTGAAGCATGAGTTCAGTTTACTAACTATTTGAATAAAATTGTATGCAGAGCAACATCTTGGGTGACAGAAGCTTAAGGAGGGTAGAGTTACTGAGAACTCTCCTAGCTGGCCTCACTTACACTTGGATGAATACATCCAATCATCCTCTTAAAGAGAGCTCTACAGCCTAGGGGATGATAATTGAAACTGCTGCCCTCCCAGGCCTTAGGGAAGGCTAACTGCAGGAGAGAAGATGTTCCCTCTCAGCAGTCCATCTCAGGATGAAAAGCACAGGTGAAAATTTAAGGAGGGCTCTATACAGTTGCTCTATGCAACAGAAGTTATGATCTAGTCTGTTCGCAGATATACAGCCATTTTTAAATGCAATAAATTCACTTTTGCTGTCCAAAAGGATGGTCACACTTCTTGCCCCCAGCTACACATTCCCATTTGTTAGCACTTGTATTCATGAAGCAATGTAAATTGATCTACACCACATATAAATCAAGAAAACAAACAAGCAGTTTTGTACCAGATCAGTGACATAATCTGTTTCTTTGGCCATCTGGTTAGAAAAAGGTTTTTACTCTGTTCAGATAGGGGAATCAGATTCCTTCTTTTGGCTGCAGGACAGATTTATGGTGAATTAGAGTGATAGAGTAGTCATAGAGTCAGCATGCTATTAGTTATCAGTCACTCAGCCATTGAAGGGATCCACTCTTATGGGTCTTTTATTAGCCAGACAGAGAGGATCTCACCAATAGAGATTCCCTTTTTAAATTCTCACAGAATATACAAGAATCCTCAGGCTCCTGAGCCTAACCCTGAGGAAAAATTAAAGACAAACAGAGACAAATTTTCAAGTCTCAACATGTAAATTGGGATTAAAACCATATTAATTAAAACAAAAAGTTTCTAAATAACAAATGAATCCTGTTTCTCCTTTCAGGAGTTCCACCAAGGTCATATAAGTGCATGGCCAGGAATTTCATCACTTTTTTCTTAAAGCACTAGAGAATTGCAGACCTTTGAAAGTAATGAAAGTGCTACATTGTCTCCACTTTTATTTCATCTTTTTCTGATGTGAAAGCCTTCTCTGAAGACTGAGGTGTTGTCTGTTTAGGTGTAATCTGTCTACAGCATGAAAGGTCATAAGTAAGAACTTGGGAATACAAGGCACTACACAGCAAAAAGAGGAGTGTTGTGAGGAAATTGCTTCCTATGAACCTTTTTATGAAATTGAAAAAGACATCCAAGTGTTTTTAACTATGCAAAAATGTCAAGGAAAATAAAAGCCCTTAAAACTAAGGCATTAGCCATTGTAACCCTGAAGGGGAATGTAAAGGAGCTGGATCAATCAGGAAGATGAATCTGGTCGTATATTTATGAGTACATAGTCACATACAGGCTTGAACAAAACAGTGGCAATTTTGCAAATCTGAGTCCTCTAATTCTCTGCTAATTGGTTCTGAGAAGAAATAATTTCGTTGCACCCAAAGAGTTGAGGGTACCAATCGTCCCTGAAAAGCTATGAACTTACAATCTTAATTCAAAGACATTCTTTGACTGTTTCTTTTGCAATTCCTCTATCCAGGACAAAGAGAAAAGAACTTTCTGTAGAATGTCTTACCATTTATGTTAGTGAAATTCAGTCATCCACAAAAGATTATGCTCTTCTCTCTCTTAAAAAAGTGCTGTCTGTCTCAGCCCTTTTCTGACTTCTTCTAAGTTCTTTTCTTGCCCTTATCTTTGGCCACTTCACTTTAGTCCGCTGTAATATTGAGAGGCTTCTTTGAGAGAAAGCAACATAAAAAAATACCTCATTTCCTTTTTCTTGATTAATTTTGCATCCCACAGTACCTATTTGCCTTGATGGATCAGAATATCATTTCCCAGGAAATGAATGAATTTAAACAGCACTTATCCTAAGGAGACAAATAGCGTAATTGTTGCAGCATTTTTCAGGGGTACAGGGTTTGCAGGCAGATGGTGTGTCCATTTTAGTGTTTCAACACTGTGCTTTAAATCTTTAGAAAATTTGTGCCCTCATAAGTTTAAAAAAAAAAGAAAAAATAGTTTGTTGTGGGGTTTTTCATTTGTTTGTTGTTGTTGTTGTTGTTTTGCCTGACTCATGAAGCTTAAGACAGTTAAATATCCACCCTACATTTTTTTCCAGATTGATAAGCACAAATACACCCTAGTATACTCCTAATTTTTTTTTAGTAAAAGAAAGACAGAGTTCAAATAACCACTAGAGAAATTATAAATCAGAAGGACAGAAGGATGTCCTTGTTTTATCAAAAAGCAGAGTTTTATACAGCAACTAGCTAAAATTAAGAAGGAGTCAAGAGAATTACTTCAAGCTTAGGCATAGATAATAGGTGATAATAATTAATTGTTAGGAAAGGAAGAAAGAATTAGGTTTTTAACATCCCAAAGAACTGAGACAGGTACTCAGGAGAGATTACAGTCGGAGAGGCAGAAATTAAATGAAAACACACAGAATGGGGAAAAAATAAAGTGAGAGAAAATATTGACTAATAGAAAAAGTGAGGTATTGGATAACATCAACACTTGTTTACAGATCTTTACTGTGTAACTCATTAGACTGCATGTGCAGTATTTGTAAATGGGTTGTATGTAGAGGAGTGAGAAGAGAAAAAAAAAATAGTTGTCCTTTGCATAGTCCTGTAAGAGGGTAATCCAAATTATTTTTCAAGAAGCTAGCTAAATTTGTGAAAAAAAAATTAAAACAAATATGAAAACTTTTCATCTCTGGGAGTCAAACTGCATATTTTATTTTATTTTATTTTATTTTATTTTATTTTATTTTATTTTATTTTATTTTATTTTATTTTATTTTATTTTATTTTATTTTATTTTATTTTATTTTATTTTCAAAATCTCCAATACCATTTGACATTAGAAACTGAAAGAGCATGAGCATGCAGGAAGAAATGACATGGGTAGAGTAGGTACTTTTTCAACAATGGTTGAACAGTGTCAATTTGAACACTGTTGAACAGTGGTTTCTGAGAAATGAATGGCAGAGGGGGTTTTGGAACTGCAAAGAACTGGAAGCAGAAAGGATAATTTTGACAAGCAAGTGGTCATGCTGACATTGAAAACTATTGCAATCCCCTATTTTTAGGAAACATAATTAAACAAGAAGTAAATCAATTCACATCACACAATGGTGAACGTGTGTTTCTTTATTAAATGGTTCTGTTTTCCTCAGGTAGTATGTGTGCCAAATGATGTAATTGTTACCATGGGAACTATCCTTTTATAATAAGAAATTTAGAATAAAGCTCTGAGAGCTTCTAAAACCCCACCTGGCATGCATGCATTATTTTTCTACTTCAAGAAGTATAAATAAATAGTAAGGAATAAATAATGCTCTTCCACTTGTATCCTTAAGTAGCACTTAAAATAGACCTGATGATAGTGGTTTCACTGTTTCTGGAATAGGTGTTACCTAGTGTGAGCTCCATATACATAATAATTTATTTAAAACTGAATAAAAAAGGAAAATGTTGAGGTAAAAAACACAATTTGGACAACTGCTTTGGAAAAATGGATTTTATAATGAGCTGCTTTGGAGAAAAGGGAATTTCTGAAACATTACAGTTTAAATAAACTACTTTTCTAGTCACAATAATAAAAAAAAGAGTGTTGTATTTATATATTAGAATCAGAAAAGTGTATCCAATACTCCTCCTCCTTCTAGTCTATTAACCTGACAATCTTTCTTCTGAATGCTGGAAGAGGAGAGGAAAACATTTGTTGCAAAAGCACTTGAAATACTCTTCTGGGAATCTTAATGTTTCACCAGTACTAATATTTTGCAAATGTTGTAATTTTGTGGTAAAATAACACTTTTTTTTTTTTTTTTTTTTTAATTCAGGGGAAATGCTTAACCATGGTTCTTTCACTTTCTATTTTACACCAGCAGACACATAAATCACATTTCCATAACTGGCTCTGAGAATCAGAAGTAAAACAATAGTGCCTGACATTTCTTTTTTCCTTTGTGCTTTACAGCTAAATGGAATCAGATGTGGTTGATTCATGCTTAGAATATGTCTTACCCCAAAATATGATTTCATAAAATAATTCATTAAATGAAAGTATCTAAAACATTTTTTAAGAATTCTTATAGAACTGCTCATTATTTGAAATCTTCTGTAAGTTGAAAATAAGTGTCTTTCCACATGGTGCACAGTAGATTCCAATATAAAAGGACAGACTGCAAGGTCTCCTCCAGGCACCCCTAAACGATCAGTTAACATTTTTTAATATTTTTTTTAAATTTTGTTTAATATATGGAATACAAATTTTCATTATAAAACAAATTCATGTGAAAAAGAAATTTTTCTCAAGTTCCTTTAGTTCTGGAAACACCGATCTTTTACAAAGTCCATGACTAACTTGTGGAAGTAAATCTGAGGTTTTAATTAGAATGTGCCTTACTCCCACAACATCTTTCATTGCAAGCACTTTACTGACATTTATTAATTAGTGGTCAGATCTGGCAACCCTTATTCACCCGCATAATTTTTACTTGTAATTGCAACCATTCAGACTTTTTGCATGACTAAGATTTACGGAGTCTGTGCCTGTCCGGTAGTAAATGAAGCTCAGAAACATATCACTGAGCAGGGCTTCAGGAAACCCATTGAAAATTGGCTTGATAGGGCAGCCATGGGTAAATAAGGCAGTTATGTGTCCCAGGAGGTACCTGGCTGTAGCAAAAGAGGCTCAGATGTGCCTCTTTCTAGTGCCAGAGCCCTGATGAACCATGGTGCCTCCTAATGATGTGTTCAGAACAACTTTTTAACCGAGCATAAGGGCTCCCTGAGAAGGGAATGGGATAAAGGAAAAAAGAAAAGAGGGACTAATTATGTGACTATGAGATAAAATAGTAGAAAATGAGGAACACTATGTGTGTCACAGAAGCAAATCTATAAAAATTCCTGTGGGTGTTCTGTGCTGGGATTTGACACCCTCCAGGAAGGGAAAAACACCCCATGGTGGCTCTGACCCCCGACATCACACAGAATCCCCTCCAATCAAGAATCCCCTCCTTGGTGGGGTGAACCAGCTTGGAAAGTATCAGGGAAAAGGGTGAGGAGATCCTGCAACTCAAGGAGCATTTAGGATATGGGAGTGTAAATAAAAAGGTGAGGGAAAAATGTAGTTACCACCTGGCACAGGATCCTGGCACACTCGGAAGACCCTTGTTCCTGACTCGCCCTCTTATTGCAGTGGGAAGCAGTTGGAGAACTTAATAGGAAACAAAACCATGGTATGAACACAGTCCTGCTCACCACTTTGCTATGTTGTTTCCAGCTGATGTGCGTCCAGTGGATCAGGAATCAGATCTCAGCATAATCTCACCCATGGGCTTCTTACCCTTTTTTCAGGTAAAAAAAGGTATTTGTACACTGGATGAGGGCAGGACATGACCCTGCTGACAGGGAGCTGGTTAAGTATGAGCTTGCAAAACCCTTTTCATGGAGATTTCCTGGTCTGGCTGGATCTTTTACAGCCTGTTCAGGTGTCTAGAAGGACTGTACAGAGAGGCTATACACAAAGAAGAGTGGGAAGAAGTAGTGGAGGGTAAGTGTGATATATCCTCTCTCAGGACATGCACAAAATAGGAGAGATTACTGCACATAAAGTGCTCCTTACTTCCTTGAGCAAATTTTGGGGAAATGGAACAATCAGACCATCCAGTGGACTCTTCATGTAGCATGCAGCCAACCTCTTTCTGCCTCCCATGACTGTTCTTCACACACCAAGGAAGACTCTACCTTGTGCACACAGGGTTCATGTGGCAGGTGTTTGACTAGAAGGTTTCTCCATTTCTCAGCGTGGAGGACTTGATCTCTTCTAAGTGCTTCTAAACCCCAAGGAAGTCCTGGCAGGAAACAAGCAGTTCAGCAATATCCAGAGAAGACCTCTCAGGCTGATGGCCAGAAGCTGCTGAAGCCCTTGCAGCCATAAATGGTGCTAAGTTTTTTGGTTTGTGATTACTTATCAAGACCATGTTGTGGCTCTTCTCAGCACAGTTGCCAGCACCCTTCCCATCTCAACAGCCGTAATAAGACTGTAAATTCAATTTTCCAAGGTCCCTAATTCTGCTCTGAGACAGGAGTTTTTATTCTTAGATTTGTGTCACAGGCTGTCTCCAGCCCTTTACCCTTCTCATTCCCATGTCTATATATCTGAGAGACCTTGAGGCAGCTATGTGATTCACAAATTGCCAGCAACAGCATTGGATCCAGAGTCCAGAGCAAGCAGAATGAGTTATAGCCTTTTAAAAAGTGGTTTGAATACATTCATGTAACACTTTGTACTTATGTAAATGGTCTGCAAGATTTTAGCAGAACTACTTAGGAGTAAAAATTGTGAGTAAGAGTTTGAGCATTAATCATTTATCAGTAAATGTTGGGTAAATGCTTGTTTTCCAATAAGAAATTATTGTCAGTAAAGACCTGAGTTCATCCTAGGAAGTACAGAATTTTTCTTACTAAATTACCTAGTTGGGATTGTTAGACAAAGCTTCCTCTAGGGAGAGAGGGCTAGGAAAGGAGAGGATGGCATCTACAAATATTTATTTAGGCCATTAACGTCTAATTCTCTGCCTGGAGAAGCTTCTCTGTCTCTCCTGACAGGAGGGAAGCTTCCAGTAATTAGGCACCTAACTTACACGCAACTGCAAAGTGTGCTGAAGCCAAGTCACCATGCAATCAATTCTACTCCATGTGTCCAGGCCAGCCTCTCGTAAAATCTGTTCTTACTGTAACCTCTGCTGTAACCTCCACTGCCTCTTCTGGGCCTGGTTGTCTGTATTACCCTTGCCTAGCTCTGATGTAGCTCAGCAGCAAAACTTTGGTCCAGACTTTTGAAGAAATCTTTAGGTGATGAGAAGGTTCAGAGTGGGGCTAAGTAGGATAAGAGGTAAAATTACAGGCAGAGGCACTATTACAGATACTGAGTCTGTGAGTATCATAAAGATTCAGGAAGAAAACTGCCAACTTGGTTGTCATTACAGAAAGAAAGGAAAAAATAATGATCCAAGGAGTTACTTGATGTCATTAATGTCAGTCTGTTGTCTGTCAGTTGTCTCCATGGGGTAGCAGTTTAAAGAGGAAGAGTACCTTGAAGCTAGGAGCCAAGGGTTCAGCACCTCAACAAAACTTAGCAACAATTTAGAGAGCTGCTGGGGCTGTTGCGTCTCCTCTCTAATGCCTATCTGGGCAGTAAACACTTTTCTGCACCTCCGTGGATGTTGAGCACACTAATGTTTATCCCAGGAATTCGAAATATCTAGGTGAAAATTTCATGTATTATCCAATAAATTATTGCTGTATGCCTTTGCCTGCATATGTCCTGCTTGCAGACCCCTCTTTGGGAATAGTTATATATCCCCAAATAAAATGATCCAAAGAAGGGCAGCAACTGATGTAAAGAGTTGGTAATTTTGCAACAGCTAATCATAAAGAGTCACATTAGATTCTTGCTCAGTAAGAGTCAGACTTTGACTGTGAAACTGTCTTGATTGTTCAAGTGTCATGGTTTCCTGTGTTCATCTGTAATTTTCAAAAAGCTTTTCTCCTTCTCAGTAGTAATCTTTTGCAAATGTTGTGAAAGGTCATAAGGCATTGTATTTAGAAGTCAGAAGAGAGATTGGTCATTAGAGACATTTTCTTTCAAAAATATAATTGAAGATATGAGGGGAAAACTGTTTCATAGCATATTGTTTTCTAGTATGATAGCAACACTTATATTTATTTTCATTATTTTCTTCAGTCTCATCAGAGATCCTATAAAATTTACCATTGCCTTTTCTTCATTTCTTATTTTTACACCTTTCAGTATCCCATAAGGTTCTGAATACTTGTTATATTTTCCAGCTCTAATTTCTAGCTGTTGTCCTAATTTACATTATTCATGCCATTGCTTTCCTTTATCTTCCTTTTGATGAGATTAAAATGAAAAGATGGATTCAAACAGGTTAATGATTTTTTTGCTTATTATTATGAAATAAAATCATACTTCACTACTCACAGAGAAAAATAGATTTTTTAATTTAATACAGTGCTAATTGAAAATATTTCAACGAGTTCTGTCAAAGACTTGTCACGTTAATACAGTTATTTAAGAATGTCTGTCATTCTCTTTCACCTGCCTTCATGTATTGTTTTAAGTCCTCAGTGAGTTGTAATTAATAACTGAAATATGTCAAAACTCAATAGTTTTTCTACCCTAGGTGCTTTAAGAAGATTCTCCATATTACACTGACCCATTACATTTTCTCAGTATTGAAAAATACAGAATTCTCCTGATTTGTTTTTTTTTATTGTAAACTGAAACCACACAATTTTTGTGACAGACAGCAAACGCACCTAACCAATGAGTCTTGTTAATAGTCCTGACTTCTGTAAATGTCATTATCTTTATGATTATAACCTAATAATTTTCCCTGTATTAAAACTTCAGTTGGAAACATGACTTGCCTAAGATCAGGTTAAACCAGTTAAACAAACATCAAAAATATGTTTTATATTAGTATAAAAACAATCAGATTATTTAGAATTTCCAAACAATCAGATTATTTAGAATTTCCAACTTTGCCAGAGGACTGGGAGGAAGAAAGTGATCCTTCCTTCCTTTCTTTCTTTCTTTCTTTCTTTCTTTCTTTCTTTCTTTCTTTCTTTCTTTCTTTCTTTCTTTCTTTCTTTCTTTCTTTCTTTCTTTCTTTCTTTCTTTCTTTCTTTCTTTCTTTCTTTCTTTCTTTCTTTCTTTCTTTCTTTCTTTCTTTCTTTCTTTCTTTCTTTCTTTCTTTCTTTCTTTCTTTCTTTCTTTCTTTCTTTCTTTCTTTCTTTCTTTCTTTCTTTCTTTCTTTCTTTCTTTCTTTCTTTCTTTCTTTCTTTCTTTCTTTCTTTCTTTCTTTCTTTCTTTCTTTCTTTCTTTCTTTCTTTCTTTCTTTCTTTCTTTCTTTCTTTCTTTCTTTCTTCTCTCCTTCCTTCCTTCCTTCCTTCCTTCCTTCCTTCCTTCCTTCCTTCCTTCCTTCCTTCCTTCCTTCCTTCCTTCCTTCCTTCCTTCCTTCCTTCCTTCCTTCCTTCCTTCCTTCCTTCCTTCCTTCCTTCCTTCCTTCCTTCCTTCCTTCCTTCCTTCCTTCCTTCCTTCCTTCCTTCCTTCCTTCCTTCCTTCCTTCCTTCCTTCCTTCCGCCCTTCCTTCCGCCCTTCCTTCCGCCCTTCCTTCCGCCCTTCCTTCCGCCCTTCCTTCCGCCCTTCCGCCCTTCCTTCCGCCCTTCCTTCCTTCCTTCCTTCCTTCCTTCCTTCCTTCCTTCCTTCCTTCCTTCCTTCCTTCCTTCCTTCCTTCCTTCCTTCCTTCCTTCCTTCCTTCCTTCCTTCCTTCCTTCCTTCCTTCCTTCCTTCCTTCCTTCCTTCCTTCCTTCCTCTCACTTTCTTAAAAGTAATTGTACAAATTTCCAGAGCCCTCCACTCTCTAAAAAATATTTTTATCAACCTTTGAAGTGAAACTACCCATCTTCCTCCAAAAAAGCAAATATCCAGAAAAATCGAGTCACTCTAGTCAATTTTTCATCACGAGAACAAGTAGGCGATAAGAATGGAGAAAATACTAGCCTCTCAGGTGAAACTAAGAAAATGTCTTGAAAATTACTGTATACCATGTCCTTGTTAGAAATTCTTTCCTTTGTATGGTTTCCTAGTCAGGTGACTTCCAGAGAAAAAATAATCCTTTCTCTGTCATTGGTCAGGCTTGGCTGTGGGTTTGATCCATGCCTCATGAAGTGCCTCCTGCTGCTTATATCTTATGTTTCCAGGGGGCTTTCAAAGCCAGTGTCACTTTGGTGCTGCTGAAAGGTTTTCCTCTTCCTCCATCTTGTCCTCCTATGCTCTGGCATCACAGGCTTGTCAATTATTAGCTGCGTTTTTGCTCCCAGAATAGGTGCAGAATAGGTGCAGCAAGCACCTCTGTCTCAGGTAGCATCAAGAAAATGCACCCAGCCTCAGCTGAGTTCAGATTAACACACTGAGAAGCCAGTGAGTCTGAAGCCATGGTGCAGGATCTTGTGTTGGGTGCATTTTCCTCTGTTTGCCCTGCACTACCTCCCCAAACCATCCCTCTAGTGAGCAAGCAGAGGTGCTCCAGAGGAAACAGCAAAGCAATCTTTCCTGCTTGGCATAAGATCCTGCCTTGCCCAGTACAAAGCACAGAGTACCCACACATCAAAAGGTAAACAAGCACCATATACCACTAGCAAATTTTATTACGATTTAAACAGGCATAATATATGATATTTTAAAAACCATTTTATAAGAACCTTGTTAAATAAAATGGAAAATCCAATTTAGGTTTTTTTTTCTTTTCATTTTTTTTCTTTTTTTTACAGAAACAAGACAGAAGAATTTAGGCACAGTGAAATTTTCACAGTGAAAATTTGACACCACCACCTAGTGCTAATTTGACACCACCAACCTAGTGGTTGGTTATATTTTCATTAAAACAATTTTTCAGGGTAAATTATTATTGTTTTCATTGTGTATTTTTTTAATGACGAATTTGAATAAATTCTGGTCATTTCCTTGCGATTCACTTCTGTGCATTTGACAAAGAATATATCCTTAGCTTTTTATATTTGGACCAATGTTCTACTGAAACTATAAGTGTACCAGAGATGTTGTTGCATTCTTTCTCAAGCAGAATATGAATAACAAAAATTGAGAATGATTCAATGCATTTTCTTCATCTATAGTCTAAACCACTTTCCTTTAGTTTCCTTTCCAGAAAGATAAATGAGCTTTAAGAATAAAAATTATAATGCTTAGGAGAAAACTATAGTTTTCTGTGTGGGATCTTACAAAATAGTATTAAATACTTGTCCTGTCCAAGGCAGGTATTGGTAAGTATGGCAGTGAATGGGACAGCCAGAGCTAGCAGAGAAAATTATTTCATTTTCATAAACCAGAATCCTCACTGTTTTCTGTTCTGTAGAGATATCCCAAGCCATTTTTTCTTCCATTTTGGATTCACTTCCTATCAGAATCATTGCAGATATTTATGTGCAGGTTTTTTCATTTATAAGGAGAAATAGACAGAAGAGTAAGATTAAAGAAATTAAACTGGGATATAAAATAAATAAAAATAAGCTAAATTACTTTTGAGAGAAAAAGATAAAGAAAGAAGACACAATTATCACTCTAAAAAATCCCATGATCATGGACTGATAAAGGAGAAGAATTTCATAAGTGTCAGCACCCTGAACCCAGAGGGACCAGGCCCAATACTTCTGACAGCACATTTTTGAAATATATATGTGATACACTGTGCATATTTGGTGAGTTCTTCTCCCAGAGGAGAAAGCTGCATCTATACCTTTGGCATAGAGGTTTGCTGTCCTGAATATATACTGAAGGTGTTTGTTCTATATAGTCACCTCCTACAACCCTGGAGCTACCCCAAGCTGAAGTAGATTAATACATTGCCAATGAAATCAACAGACCTCTGCCAATTTACATTGACTGAGGTTCCAAAGTTGCTGGAGGGGAAAGAAATGGCCCAGGTGTCCCAGAAAACAGAAAGAAAAATAAGAAAATGCAAATGACTTGAAGGCACATCAAAAACACATGACTATATCAGCTTGCTTCACACCAGGTTCTTACAGAAAATATTGAACTGCTTTACAGCAACTGCAGTACATCCATGAAGGATTGAATTGCTATAGTTAGCTAATTAATATAAAACAACAGAATGAGTTTCTATAAATGTACATTCATTTACTTGTGACTTGCTGCCAGATACAAATCAAATCATCAGTAAAAAAAACAATAAAAAATGAGATGACCACACTTTAGGATGAATTCTTACCATACTCTGTGTGTGACCTCGTTGTTCTCAGCAACAGTCAGTTGTTTCCAGAATAAACACAGTACTCCTAGATAAGCAATTAACACTCTGCTTTTATAATTTATTGTAAATCATTCCTTCACCTCCTTTCCAAACACTGTCCCTATATCTATCTGGATAGAATTGTTCACCAAAAAAGCTGATATAAGTTTAATATATAATACCTATAATATATAATGAAGCTTGAGCATATAATTTGCTTTATGGCTTGGACTGAATTGTATTGCCTTATATTTATGACAAGTTTCTAGGGAATTATTGCATGATGTTGTGATACAACAGGTCAATTGAATATCTTACTATGGAAAAATTCATCTGGTGTACTGGTCATAATCTCTAAAATTTTTTTATGTTATATTGTAAGTATGTCATTCAGCTTCCAGCTAGATCAACAGGCCACAGGTCATTTGTTGCTTCTGTGCTGTATCTGCTAACCTTGCCCTGAAGTTTCCTTCCCCTATGGAGTGTTGAATGGCAGTGGATGGCCACAGATTGGCAACTGCATTATGTCCCATATCTCCATCAATTATAATCAGAACATATGCACTCAGCTCACATGCAGACAGCTGCATTGAAAACAAATTAATTTAGGCTTTTGCATCTTGAGTTGATGCCCAAACAGAAGTTAAACACAATACTGAAAAGAATTTAAACAATAGCATAAAAGTGCCTTCCCATAGAGCAATTTGGGCCAAACCCAGATGCCTGCTAGTTTAAAGGGAGTTAAATTACTTGTGAATAATTTACCCATGGCTGAGTGTGACTAATGAATCTGCTAATAATGTAACTGAGAACAGAAAGGTGTGGCCAGAAGGGTCACAAAATGAGGCTCAGTTAATGGCCAGGGCAATGATAACTGGGATCTCCATAAGCCTATAAAAAAGTGGATTTAGCTCATCCAGTTTTTAGGCATTGAGTAGACCTCTCTGTCTGAGTTAGACTCTAAGCTTTTTTATATACAACAGAAAGAAATACGAACATTTAGGGCAAAGTTCATCTTTCCTAGTTTATTAGTCTACATTAGGTAGAAATAAATGTCTTCCTAACAGGGCCTATTTCTCTTCACTGGCAATAAAAAGAACCTAGGGTGACTAGTTTAAATTCAGGCATCTACATTGGATCAGAGGACTCCCACCTGGGTGTCTGTAGATAATAATGTGTCTTATATCAGAAAGAAGCTCTGCACCATCTGCTCCAGACAGGCTTGCTAAAGCTCCAGCCCCACCAGAGGTAGCCTTTATCGACATGCCAATTACAGGAACAGCTGCATTAGTCCTTAAATTTGCCCTGCAGCTAGAGATGTCTAATCCCACCCATTTATCTCATTATGACAAATATTTTAAAATTGTAGCACCCACAAGAAGACAAAGGGCAAAGAGATTGAATAAAAATCCCATAAAAATTAATAATTTGTTCTCTTCAGCCATCCCATCAACACTTGCCATTATAAAAAAGACCATGTGTGGAAACAAGCAGTATCATGAGGGAATTTGAGAAAATATTATGTATCCAAAAAAAGAGACTTAAAGAAGGACTTATAATTCAGATTAATTACAGCTAAACTTATCAACAAGCATAACAAAAAGCAAATTGGAAAGAGCACCAAATGTAGTGAAAAAATATGTAAAACATTATCTTGTTTTGCTATCAGGAAAGCATTTAGCAAAAGGTATTTGTTCTGTCATTGCAGTCTCTCAGCAGCCAGAAAGTTTAAACCTGCTAGAAGGTACCCAGCCTGTTGTTTGGCAACACAAGTTGCCAAGGCAACAGAAGCCAGTGACACTTTTCCTTCTTCCTAATGGATTCTGCCACTAAAATACGGAAACCGGGGTCTTGAACTGAAATGATGTTTCTTTGGAAGACATTTTATGATGCCATGAAATCCCTATTTCATTATAGAGGACAGAGGTATTCTGAAATATTAAATGTGTTTATTTTGCCAGCACTTATTGATGTGTCACAGGGCATTGCATTTATTGTGATGTTACTTGGATGGATGATTGGAATTCTGACATACTGGTCAGAAGAACACCGAACACTGAACTGTACTGCTATTCTTGCATTAGAGCCCTCTATGTGGGTAAAACCAGGTAAGATATAGACAATAGCGATTAAAATATCTCTATAGTTAATGATTTAAAATCTATTTATAAGATTTTGCACAACTAAGTGCACATGTGGAAAACCAATAGCATTTTTTGTTGTCCAGTTTGCAATGTTTAAATAACAGCTTCAAGAGATAATGCTTTTTAATTTTAGTTTGATACAAACAAAAAAATTTCACTGAAGCATGGAAAATACCTTAAGGGAATAATCTTAACTATCTCAATGTGAAAGAGAAAAATCTTAACTAGGACCCTTCCTCCCAGTGTAATGAAACTCTTGATTTGTTCCCCAACTCTCACTCCTTGCTCTTCTCTCCTAGCTGTAACTTTGCACACATTCCCCCTTGTTTAAACCCCACAAGATTTTCCTTTGTGAGTCATTACTCGGCTCGATGTAGAAATTCTTTTGTATATTGCTTAAAGCTATTCTCCCATTGATCTCCATAGCAGATGGACTTTCTTTCCTCTTAATAAATGTCCCAAATGTTTCCATATCCTTTTCAGGATTAATTTGCAGAGAACAAAATTGTTCAATTAATTTAATTTTGTACTTTAAAAAAATCTATAATTTCTATTAAGGCCTTTACTTTGAAAGTATTCCTATGTCTTTGTATATTGAGAGGGAAATCAGACTTTTGCATCTTTCTATTAATACACAAATAACGCTTAATTTGAACAAGTTTGTCTTGAGATTTTAAAATTTTCTCTCATTTTACTTAAGATAATTGCTGTTTCTGTATTATCAGCTCATAATGTTATACAATTCTGAAGAAAAATTCATTGTCAAATGCATGAATACAGCCCACATTTCTGACGTTAGATGAGTCACTCTATGTATAAGCATATGGAAGCAGAAAATTAGTTTGCTGTAATGTGATAAAAGCAAACCTGTATCAAACAGCAATAATTATGTACACACGATACCAAATTAGTTATTCCAAATGGCACTACAGGCAGTATGTAACCCCTTTGCATGTCACAAAAGCTGAACATACTGTTTCCTTTAAAGCTGAGACCTCATCAATATCACTTACTTGACTCTAGTTCCCTAAATGAAGACAGGGTCTTCATGGAATAAGGTGAAAGAGGACCTTCAAGTGAATTGTTGTCGGTAAAAAGGAATGATGCACAAATAATTACACAAGTATTTTCTTTCTAATGTCTTAGAAAGTAGAATATCACACAAAAATCTATGAGTTCAGAGCAGAATTGCAGAATAGAATGCTTGGAAAATTAATTTAAGCTGTACACAGCAACATAGGACAACAGTAGTTCAGAAGTCTAAATGACAAAGTAGAACTTGGAAGACTTTTACAATGATTAAAATAGTTTAAACTTTAGATATGTTTGAAATTATCTGAATTTTTTTTCTATGTCAGATCTTTATACAAATAACCACATATTTATTAAATATCAGTAACACTATCATTTGTACTTGCTTAAAATTCACATACAATTTTATAGGTGTAGTTGTTGAGGTGTTAAGTAGTTGAACACAATTTTTGACCCGAATGGAGTACAGTAAAACATTAAAGAGTGGGGGTTTTTTGTTGTTATAGAGTCTTTGTGCTTCAAAACTGCTTTCAGGCACTGTTTGCTGTAGAAAACCTGTCCAGAAAGCATCACATGTTCTGTGCCCTCCAACAGAATGAATCAATCTTTCAAATTCAAACAATATCAACCCCTGAAGATACATTTATCTGCTTACCCCTGATGGAACACTGGGATATTACTTTCAACTTACTGATTCCTTCCAAACTATTTTTTTCTTGGAAAATAGATGTATCTCCCTATATATTTTATTTGTATCCCCCATAAACAATGACAATGGAAATGGCAGTTTCAGGCTTCCAAACTATCTAGCTGAAAACCTTTTAGGCAGGAAACTGAAAGTAGACGCTCACTTTAATAAGGAATATTTGCTTATAGTCAATCTAAAGGACCCTTAGCCAACAATAAAGAAAAGTTCTTGAAAAACATACAATAATAATAAAAATAATAAAGTGTGGGTGATGTGACAAGAAGAGAGAAATAAATGTTAGCAATATGAGGAATTGAAACAGTGGCTTGTATATGAAAAAATGCTGCCCTATCAAGAGTAGATGTCTGTATGGAACAATGAGGGTAGAACACTGAAAATTAAATTAGAATGTGGGTTCTGACAACATCATTAAATGAGGAATGGACACAGATTCTCCTAAAATAATTTTTAAAATCTTATCAAGGTTATTTGACAATATTCTGCATATTTGCCATGTGATACATTTGTTCCATCCTGTGGGGCAGAGTGAAGATGTCCTACCCTTGTTGGCACATGGCTTGTGAGCACTTTAGGGTCTCACACTAAGCCAGAACACCTATCCACTCTTACTCTGAGGGTATGTTTTTCCACCTCCTCTACACACCAGTGTATAAACAAACTGCAACTGCCCTTCCGTCTCCTATTGTTGACTCCTCTTTTAAATCTAGTTAATCATGGACCTTGGCTATCATTCCATTTATGACTGTGGAGACTGCTTTTATATATTTAGCCACAACAACCCAGGACTTTGCTCAGACACAGTTTATAATTCATTTTTTAGCTTACAACAGCTGTTTAGTGTAGATTCTTATCTCCAGCTTCATGCACTACATTTGCTTGAAGAACAGGATAACTGGGCACCTAGAAATTAGAAGAAAACAATAAACAAATAATGAGAAATTTTTAAGAGAAAATTAAATGTTTTTTCTCTGGTTATACTAAATAATTAGTGATTTAATAATCTAGAAAAAGAGTTTTTAATTATCCAGAGTAATTTTATTTCTTTCTTACACATTGGTTTTCTCCAAGTAGTTTTCATAGTCTTAGTAAGCAGGAAAAAATAATTTATATACATTTTTCTCTTTATATTTGTTCATGTATACACCTATTTAAAATCACTTGGCTTACCAGGCTGTTTTTTCCAACATTATTTAAACTTTAAAATAAGTTAAAGAAATATGCTTATGTAATCTACTTACTGGTCATAGAATTATGTGAATCTTTCTACTATTGTACACAGACATATTTGAAAGCTCAAAGAAAGTTTTGAAGTCTTAAGTAAGAAAACTATTACAGGTAGATAAACTACAAAATTATGCTCAACTATATGAATATGTAAATGTAGACTAATTTTTATTTAAAAATTGAAATAAACATTTTGTTACTAGTCTTGGAAGTTTTCACCATTTTGAAACACTTATAGGATAACAGATAATAGCAAATGTTATTCAAGTACAGAGAAATTTTAGATTGATTTAATTAACATAAGGTCTGACCTTTAAACATAAAAGTATTTGTTAATAATTATTCCTGGTTCTTTAAATATGAAAAGTTAAGATTTTAGTAGAACAAAAAACTAACACTTTAAATTGATCTCACGTAGCTAATAATCCTGCAACTGTATTGACTTATAGGCATAGCTAAGGTCAACTACTGAGTAGTTTATTTCTAAAGAATGACTATGAAACTGGGCTGTTGGCTGAGCTTTATTTGTATTGTTGTTTAAGAAAACTTCATCAATTTAAAATGCTGATTTTTATCATAAACCACTACTTTAAATCTTTAAATTAAATTATGTTAGAGCATGCTTTCTGAAAGCCTTTTACAATTGCTTTAGTATCATTGTGTTTTTTCAATATGAACTTATACATATGATCCTACTGTCACAAGTTAGGCATAATTTAAGCATGTTCTTAATTTAATACTGTTTTTGACTTTTTTCATCAGTGGTTATACTCAGTGTCCTTTAGTGCTGTAGGAACCAGTTCTTACATGGAACTACTACAACAGGTAAAATTTTCACACCTTGCAAAATTCTAGACATCCATAAAGCAAATAAAATGCAATTAGCAGACATTGATGGCTTAATGTAAACATTTTTAGTAGTATGCTGTCTCAAAAAAGTAGAAATTTACCTCATCCAGCAGTCATTTAGACCAGAAGGCAAAATCTTTCAGTTAAATTACAGATATGTTTCTGAGTGAATATTTTCCCATTCATGAAGACATGGTAAACTTTCACACTATTAAGACATAAAAAAAAGTTTTATATTTTAAAGGGGCTAGATTGACTTAGCTCTTCCATAGCATATATTTTATATGCCTATGAATGTCTGTTACAAACCTAAAGAAAACCTAGTCTTTGAATTGCCTGTGCTCTATGATACAGCTCATATATCAGAGAAAGATGAAGAGGATATCATACCATCTAAATCTATACTTACAAGGGAAAGCATTTGTAATCCAGTCTCTGACCGTCTCTCCCCTGGGCTGTTCCATGGAACATCTGTTGAGGGGCTTAGTCTGATAATGCAGTGCTCTTAGGGCTCTGCATGTATTAACTGTAGTACTACTAAAACATTGTGTAATGTTCAATTATAATTTTGAACTATTCCTCTTCAAAATTATTTTAAAAACTCTTACAGCAGAACATAATATAATTCTTTCATCAACACCACCAGAAACATTTACTGAAAGTAAACAGGTTTGGGATGAACACTTAAAAAAGTTAGGCTCATGGTACTTATTTACATAAAGAATTAACTGTGTGTGGCCAGAGAGTCGAGGTTAATGGCTCTATGCCCAGGTGGAGGTCAGTGACAAGTAATAACTCTCAGGATTTTGTCTCGGCACTGGAATACTGGTGCCTTTCAATATTTTTGTCTGTAACAGAGACAGCCTTGATCAAGTGCACCCTCAGCGGGTTTGCAGATGGCATAAAGCTGAGCAGTGTGTTCACACAACAGAAGGATGGGATGTCATCCACAGGGACCTGGACAAACTTGAGAAGTGAGCCCACAAGAACTTCATGGGGTTCAGCAAGTGCAAGTGCAGGTGTTGCACCTCTGTTGGGGCAATCTCAGATGTGAGTACAGACTGGGAGATGAACAGATCAACAGTGGCCCTGCACAGAAGGGCTGGGGACTCCAGTGGATGAAAAGCTCTGCATGGGTCAACAGTGCGCACTACAGCTCAGAGGGCAAGCCACATGGTAGGCTGCCTCCAAAGTGAAGTGGCCAGCCTCTCTGTCTCTGTGAAACCCTGCCTAGAGTACTGCATCCAGGTCTGAAGTACTCGGCTGAATAAAAACATGGATCTGTTTGACCGAGTCCAGAGGAGGACCATGAAAATGATCTAGCGGCAAGAGAATCCCGTCTATGAAGACAGGCTGAGAGAGTTAGGCTTGTTTATCCTGGAGAAGAAGAAGCAGGTCCAGGAAGACTCCTTTGGGGTCTTTTAATACACAAAGGGAGCTTATAAGATCGTGAGAGTGGGAATTTTACACAGACAGGTTGTGATAGAACAAGGAGGAATAGTTTTGAACTAATAGTGGAGAGATTTAGATTAGATACAAGAAAGACATTCTTTACTGTGAGGGTGGTGAGGCACTGAAACAGGTTGTCCAGAGAAGCTGTGGATGCCCCATCCCTGGAAAGATTCAAAGCCAGGTTGGACAGAACCCTGAGCAACTTGGTCTAATAGAAGGTCTCTGCCCATGGCAGGGGGCCTGGAACCAGACAATCTTAGTGTCTCCTTGAACTCAAGCTGTGATTCTATTATTCTTTGTGTCTGTGGGAAAAGAAGAGAAAAAAACAAGGTTGAGGGAATAAAGACAATAGAGTGATAATTTTGAAGCAGTATAAAATCTCTGTTGTATTATCCCAGGTCGAAAACACACTTGGAATGACTAGGGCTCTGATAATCACATTTAGCTGGAGTTTTCTTTCAATGTTATTTACATTAATAAACATTCTAACTCACTTGAGTACAGCTGATCTATGTATTATCTGAGTTACACTAAAACAGTTATTGGAATGTAATCTTTGAAATCAACTTACAAATAGGCACATGATTATTATTTCTTTTTATTTTCCTGTTTGGTGTATAACAGTATTTTGTGTGATTGAATTGCCCATTAATAGTCTCTCCATGCTAGTTTTGTAAACAAGAAAGACTCTTAATTATGTTTTATCTAAACTGTACTGAGATACTACAAATTAATTTGCTACTTTTAACAAATGGTATTTAAAAAAAAAAAGAAAAAAGGATTTGATGTCAAGAATGAAAGGTTACTCTTTCTAAATATTATGAAAACTGCAAATTTTTGCAAGTGTGTTTTGAGTGAGACCTTAATCAAAAACAAGTCTGAAATAAATTTACTAGATGTTCCTAAATATATACATACGGTTTTTCATTTAATTGAAGGTTTCATTTATTTATTTATTTTATATATATACATATATATGTGTATATATATATATATCTCCTTGGTCAATTTGAAGGATATTAAATTTATATAAGAGCTATATGGGTTAGTAAAAATTTTTTGTGAATATTTTAGTTGTTTGAGAAATGTTTAGTATAAATAATCCTTTTTGTGATCCTTACTTACACAGAGAAAATTTTTGCTTCACACTTGATCTCATGTACTTCCTCATCAATAAGAAATATTTCTGGTTGTGACTGTTTGTGACCTTCTTTTTCAAGAGGCAGCACACTTCATCTCCCCAGATAGCAGCATATTATCATTATTACTCATATATAGGTCAGATAATTGGTGCAAAAATTTTGGGTGTGCTTAGGTGTAGAATTTCCTAATTAAAATTTCCAAAAACTGTAAAACCATCTCCAAAATACAGAAGGACAGGTAAAATAATTAACATTATGAGAAGATTTCTGTTGCCTATCAATATAGGTTTCTGGTACCAAATGTTTACCCTATTATTCTACTTGACCTCTAATTTGAAATACTGCGGTTCTTCTGAAAGTCATATCATATGTGTTAAGGCTGTAAAATTAACTCAGACATCCCTAAGTACCTTAAATGGCACTAGTTGTTTTATAATTCTTTAAGCAATCATTCAAGTCCCAGCTCAACAAAGTTGCTGGAGCATAGGATTTATATTCTGAAGGATAGGCTGCTTAAACCATTTGGGATGCTCTTAGGGATTTGAGATAGGGACTTAGATCAGGTAGATACAATATTTGTATCAATGACTTTGATGGATATGTAAGTTACATTCATTTTGTAGAATAATCATTAATTCAATTAGAAATCACTCCATGTCCCCTCACTACTACTTGGTCATGGCTCTACCACAATCCTTTAAGAAGAAAATGCAAACCAAGTTGTGATTCAGCCCTGTTTAACCTCTAATTTTCTCCCTTTTCTGTGAAGGATTGATGCCACTAAAATTAACATTACCGTTTGTGCAGTATGGTGCTCATTTGTTCATATCCCAATGAAATGCTACAAGCAAAGACCGACCTGCTCATTTCTTTACCCCTCCTCATTTCTTCCTGCATCAACCAAGTGATTGAAAACAGCCATCCCTTGAATGTTACAGTCTTCCCCCTGGAGCCCCTCCCAACACTTGAGTGCTCTTAACATCTACAATTATTCTTGATTTCCTGCTTTGAATAAAATTTTTAGAGTCCTGAGACTGTATTAAAATTTCCCACACATAACAGCTAGTCTATGTGAAAATATATCAATCTGAACTCTTTGGAAACAGTAAAAGGAAAGCCTGAAAGAACAGGAATATTTTCTGTCAAGTGGAAGGAATTTTCCAAAGGATTGCAAAACTACACAAACACAAATCCTTCAATCCACTTTTGGCTTTTAGTTTCAGTCCTATCAAATTTTATAAGTACTTCAGTTTGGAATTTAAAAATAATGCTTGTTCCTAGTATTTTCACAGTTACTTAAATCACAGGGATCAAACTGAATAAGAATCTGTAAAAAATTAATATTTTTGATCCGTTTCATCTTTCTTTCATAAGGCTGCTTTGCCTGCTCAAAGTAAATTGTTTGCTATTTTCTCAGTAAATCAGTTCTCACTTGTGATAAATTGATGTCTGGCTAACCACAGTATTATGTGGTAGGTGACCCATCTATCACCTTTCTAAGACTAAATTTGAAATAATCTAAAAATAGAAGATGAAGCAGAATACATAGAATATATTGTACTGGGATATCGTATCTGTCATTCTGCTTTTTCAATAGAATCTCTATTTTGGGGAAACCAAGTTAAATCTCTACATATCTCATTTGTAAACAGATAGTATTTGCTCTCAAACAATGAAATGCAGATTGCTAGAAGCAGGCATCAAGATGTTATTGAAAAATTCCCAGCAGAGTTGAAGTTTTACTCAGAGGCTTGTTACTCCAAGCAATCTCAGCAGTTCCAGAAATAGATCTGCTTGTGGCAAGATAAATAAAATTAAATTATTTCTGAAGTCCCATTTAAAATATAAGCAAAACATGAAAAGGGAAAAAAGGAAGAAAAGAAGGAAAAAAAAATCAGAAAAGTAAAACAAATACAAAATAAGGAATTGTCAAGAAATGTCCCTACTAGCTCTTTAAATACAATTTTAAAATTATATAAAATTATATAACATAAAACAAACTGAAAGACATCACAAATTTCTAACTCTGATTTAATGGCTGTCAAATAATTTGAAATAGTTGCAAACTGTATCTTTCAGAGTAGAATATAATAATATAAGATGAATATCAAGAAATACACTTGGACATCATACTAGGCTCAATTAGGTTAAAAAATATCAGGTCAGATCCTGTAGTCCTTTCAATTTTTTTCAGCAGGTGAGTAAATGAAAAGATGAAAGAAAAGACTTTCTCAAAACTAGTGTAAAACTGTGGCTGAAGCAATTACTTCTGTTACTCTTTGTGATAAAAGTAATTCTTAAAATGAAACATGAAGTTCTGCTCAGGATCAGTTCCTGACTTATCTTGAGAAAGTTTGGCCTGTTTCGGATGTATTTGATTTTAAGTTTAAATTCACATGCAGATCAGAAAAGTGATTAGTAACCTTAGGAAAGTGATTAGTAACCTTGTCAGAGATAAATACTTTTCTGTGGATGAAGAACTGTTGTCAAGAAATACCTAGAAGCCAACTGGATTTTAGAAAAGCAGAACTTCAAATCCCTTGAACGTCAGCCAGATCTAAGACCCTTAACTTGTGTAAGAGTTATCAATTCTCTTTTAAAATATACACTTTCCTTATTTATGGTTTGAATCTCAAAAGAAGTGTTCATAGATAAAAGTTGCATATAGGTGAAGCTTGATAAAATAAGGGCCTTGTAAAATAGTAAAGTAGCTCAGGCCTGCTACTCCTGCTAAGCAGAAGAGGACAATGGGAAAGTGATTCAGCTGAATTAAAGGTAGAAACATAGTTATATAAGCATTACGTGTTCACCTCATGGTGTGTGATAGTTAGTTGGATTATATTTGTTATTATTTAAAACTATCTAGCAGATAATGGGCTAACTGCTTAAAAAGGTCTGGTTTTTTGCAATAAAGTGGCTTTCCCTTGCACCTGACTGGGGATTCTGTGTCGCTTTGCTTTGTACAGATAAAGAGAATCGTTTGACTTGGAAGTGACTTTTAAAGGTCATCTAATCCAACCTCCCAGCAATGAGCAGGGACAACTCCAACTAGATCAATTTGCAGCTTCCCTCACGTTTTCTCTTCTTTAGCATTTGTTTGGTTAAATCAATGACAGAGCTATTGAGGGTGGAAGTGGTCTCTAGAGAGCATCAGCAAAAGTTTGGTATAAGATTGCTTTTCCAGTTAGGGGAGAGATATTCCCATTTTTCCAAATCTATATATTCCCAATGCAGAATATCTAACCTATAGGAAAAGCTGATTAAAGGATTTAATATTGATTAGGTCCTCCTAAGTACATACATTTTCCAGGCTATAGATATACATTTCCCTGCATACAGAATTTATGACTGCTTTTTGTAGATATGAAAGACTTTGTAGCAGAAAACAAAAGGAAGACTTTTGATGCTCTCAGAAGGAATCCAAGTTCTGCTATCTCATCAGTTTTAGGTATCCAACTGAAATAATGTACACTACAAGCCACAGGGCTTTCTGCTTGGGTCTTTCTTATTGACTTTCTGAAGATGATTCCATTTTGATAAAATAATTATTCAATCAGCAACAGGAAATGAGCAAACAAGATCCTGCAGCATGGCAGACATTACAGGACTAGCAAAATCAAGTTCCATTAAATTCACAAACATTTTAGACTAAGGAAAAATGGACAGCATGAATGAAATCTAATTACTTCCTTCAGAAAGTACAATATAAATTAATGCCACAAATTGTAATTAATTATGACAGATGTGCAGTCTTTGAAACAAGAGAGTCTCTGCTTTCAAACTTGATAATATCAATAAGAATATAGTACACCAGTATTTTGTTCATGCATTTGAGTGTATGATTGTTCACATACAAACATCTTCATAAATTTTTGGATTGACCCACACACTCCCCTCTCCATGGAAATGTTATGCTTTTACATTATTTTTATCCTAACTACTTATCACTTCATTTAATTTAAAAATATTACCTGCCACTTCAGACAAAGCAAGTTTTTTTGAACAATAAATTTCAGGATAACACCACATAGCAGCTAGCACTATTGTACTATGATTTTCAGACTATATTTATGATATTTCAAGAGCTAGGAAAAACTAGGCATATAACACTTTTAAAATTCTCTTTTTCACGAGTGTTCATAAGTTGAACACCTTAGATCTAGATTTTAGAGCAATTCAAACAAATGTGAGTCATTGTAGTACTCTGGTTAAATTATTTCATTACCTCAAAATAGAAATTTGTTACTAGAATTGTATTACGGCACAAATTTTAGACTCAGTCTGTTCTCCTTAATGATATCCCTTATTGACTTACTTGTTTCATTGTCATCCTAATTAATAAAAAACCCAAAAGAATCTTATTGACCCCATTTTTGAGGAGTGCTACATAAGTAACAAGAACAGCTTATTATCTTACTTTCCTCTTGGTGTCATGAAAACATCAAAAAAAATGATGAGCATGGATTCCTCTTGGAAGTAGTCCCTGTGATTTTGACCCTAAAAGACTTTCCACAGTGTTGGAAACCTGTCATTACATACCATTTATATTTTTTTTGCAGCTTGTGACTCTATAGTAAGCTCAAAGGGCAATATACTGCTACAGCCTTAACCAGTCTGAGTCTGGTGCTGCTGGATTCTTTGTTATTTGAAGCTGAATACTACAGCTGATGTAAACTGACCTTCTATGGGCTTTTTTTTTTCCCCTCATATGGAAATGCTTCAGTGGCTTTCCCTTCTTGAATTTCAGGCTGCTACACAAACGTGGCACATTTTTTTATATTTCTTCAATATATATTGTTTCTCACATAGCACTAACAGCAAGGAACTTCACAAACTATCTGTGGTCTTTGAAAGTGTGTGGGGTTTTTTGGATTTTTTTGTTTTTCTTTTGTTTAGTTCTACAAAGGACAAAAAAGAACATTGAAGGGGTTTTTTTACTGTTTTTTGAAACAAAAGATGCCCATTAATGTGAATTCTACCCAAAATACAAAATCAGAATTACTTTTTTATAAAAAATTAAATCTATATATATGTTTATTGTGATTGTGGTCTTTGAGAAATTTATTGGCAACTTTGGTCTATAACACAAAATGATCTCACAAGGGATTATAAAGAATTTTTGTGAATTAAGGCTCCTGTAGATCAGTGATGAATCAGGAGTGACAATTAATTTTGTATTGTTTTACCCCTAATGTGGTTTTCATTTCAGTAGCTTCTTGTTGCATAAAGGTTCATTGTTCTCATATGTTCCTCTGTCAGGTCCTCTTTAAGCTCAAACTTTACTATACTTCAAAAAAACAAACAACACAACCACCAAAAGTAATCTTAACTACAGAAGGGCAATGGCCCTTCCATCCTTCTTTAAAATATTGACTGTTTGAGTTGTCTGGGCAGAGTCAGCAGTCAGCAGCTAAGCTGGCTCTTTTCACAGTAAATGCGGTCTGCAGAAACTGTCAGAAGTGGAAAGCTTCTTGGCCATGCAGAGAAACACAGACCAGGTCACCTGGAATCAGCCAGTCACAGTCTGCAGCTGTTAAAAGAGTCTGGAATAAGCATGGAATGTGACTAGGTATATGGAATTGAAGTTAGAATAGGGCTATATGCATGAAATGGAGGCTTCTCTTTGTAATTATAGTTGTAATACTCTGGAGGACTAAATGAGGACTAAATTTATGTATGCTCTTAGTGCTCCTAGTCACCAGTTTCCTGGGGGGCCAGCAACCATCTCAATAGCCTCTGACAAGCATTGGGAGAGAATCAGATCCAGAGGCATGTGCTGTGCAGGCTCTGTGTCCAAGCCCAGGTAATGGAGGGATCCACATCACATACATATCCATTTATTCATTTGCTTTTATAGATAGATACAGCTGGATGATACATACATACGCATGCATACAAATGCATATATTGGTATCCTTATCAGTGTCAACTGATAAGGAAATGGCAAGAAGCTGCTTCCTAAGTTAAGGTTGGACATTGAGAAAAGGTTCTTCACACAGAGGATGGTCAGAGCCAGGTTTCCTAGGGAAGTGGTAATGGCATCAAGACTGTCAGAACTTAAGGAACATCTGAACAACACACTTAGTCATGTAGTCATGTTGGCTTAATTTTATGTAGTCCTATAAAGAGCAGGAAGTTCAACTTGGTCTTTAGTGGTCTCTTCCAGCTTAAAATATTCTATGATTTTATGCTTCTATGATACATATAATCTTTTATATATATGTATGTATATATATGAAAAGGTTTCCCACTAGAAAATCATCAATCCTGATCAGCCATGAAGAGAAGCAAAATGAGTGTGGCCTTGTTCTTTTGGAATTTTCCTAGCCTTCTGATTGTTTACCTTCTCGGAGTCAGTTTCTCATGATTCTAACAGTCTCTTAATGTAAATATGTTGTTGTTTAAATTTTGGGGGGGTCCCCGGGGGAGGGTCCCCCAAGAGACCCCCAGGTCCTTGGGGTCGTGGTGTTCCCGTGCTGGCAGGCAAAGAGACTCAGACGCCGGTGGGGTGCTGATGAGGTGAGGGTTTATTCACTGAGGGAGAGGGGAAGGGAAGGGGAGAGGGGAAAAGGGGGAGAGGGAAAGGGAGCGTCTGGAGGCCTCCAGGGGGAGAGGGGCAAAGAGGGCAGAGCCTTCTGCCTTAGCATTCTTATCACAGAGGTTCAAAGGGGCGCGGTAACATTCTCCAGCCAATGAGGTTACAGATACAGGATACTGCAGGGAGGGTATAGACTTGGGATAAACATTTTCCAGGGGTAAACCAGAGCAAACCATTTCCATAAAATGCAATCCCACATAAATATAGCTCTGTTTACCTAACGGTTTTTTCTTGTTTACATTCCTTTCTGGAGGAAAAGTTGATTGACTGTCTGTTTGACCAGTGTGGTCGAGGAAGTGGTAACTCAGCCTCCAATGCACAGCCAGTGTCAGAAATGTATAAATATTAGAGCGAAATTAAACTTGCTCTCTCTCTCCCGATCGGAATTTCGTGTGTCCGTGCCGTTTATCTCGTGTCGTACAGTGACAAATGAGACCATTAATTCTTTTTGTTCTTGTCTGACTGTGGAGAGAAGCATTCTATCTCTCTTAATTTGTGGGGCCATCAGCATGTACATATGTATTCTGCTCTATGTACATTGTATGGATTTTTTTTTCTGTGCCTACTGGGCACACATGCTCAGTCTTGCTCCTAGTTGGACATGGGGGCATGGAGCTGCAAGAGTCTTAACAACAATGAACTGCTAGACAAGACCTAATGACAGAGGCCCACAGGCCAGGTGGGTTATGAGAAAAGAGGAGGAGAGCACTTCAAGCAGTCTCACTAGTCACAGCTGATATTGTATCAGAAGCTGTCATCATCATCCAGAGAAAAACTGAACTCCCACTTTGAATGGTTTCCTTATAAACATGAGAAATCCAAAAAGGTGCCAGTAAATACTGCTCTTCCTGACTGTCCAGTGAGGGCCAGTGATGTAAATGCTGCACCATGGCACCTGCATAATTATAAGAAATAACTCTTTTCTAAATTTTTATAATTTTTTTACTAAGCTGAAGTTGGTAAAGAAGATGAGGAGGCACAATTTTAAAAGAGAAAGAAAATACATGTTTTTTTTCTTTTGGATTCTAATTCCAAAAAAAGTCCTTTCTCTTCATTTGGACTAATATTTTACATTTATATATGAATATGTAACTCACAAATCCAAAAGGAAACTTGCTATGAAGTTTCTCTGAAAGAGTAACTAATGTTTGGCAATTTTCTAGGTAACTTTTTCTGCTGTGTCAGACTACTTAGGGTGAATGTCATTACCAAGGTATGTTACCACTCATGCATTTCAAAACAAAATTGTCTCTACTGCTTAAAAGAAAATGGTGTCTTTAACCTTTGTATGTATGAAACATTGAATTTTTTGAGAATCAAGTATTTCTTTATTTTTTCATGCTAAAAACTCATTTATGAAGCTGAAGGATACAGATTGTGTTGTCACCTCTATATTTTTCTACCAATTTAATAACCTTATCCTTCACAAAGCCTATAATAAATGCATTATTATAGCAGAATTGGTTCTGAAATTTTCACTGCGTCTTGCAGCTGAATTCTCGACATATTTGTTTTATGGACTTGGCTTTCCGTCTACCTCTGTCTCTCTAGGGAACTTAGAATTTTATTTTTTTCCTAAAACTCTTTTCAGAGTGATCTCTTTATGAAGTAGAAATACAAACCAACTTCTCCCCTGCAAGAAATCAAAAAACCCACAGAAATATGTGGTTGGCAGAACACAAAGAAATAGTTATATAAAACAAAAAACACAAAAAGAAAGATATGATGTAATTTAAAATGCAATTTCCTTTTGCATAAATCCTCACAGAAGAACATAATGAAAAGTTTTTTGATGTGGTTTCTGTTTCAAGACAAGCTGAAGATCAAATTTTACTATCCTTACACTCTTAGTTTTAAAAATTAAATTCTTACCAACATAATTGTAAATTTTTTGGAAGTCCTTCAGTCCCTAAGTTTCACGGTTGGCACACCTGAAGGACAGGATGCCATCCAGAGGGACCTGGACAAGCTCAAGAAGTGGGCCCATGGGAATCTCGTGAGGTTTAACCTTCAGTATCAACACAGGCTGGGGAATGAACAGATGGAGCAGCCCTGCTGAGGGCTTGGGGGTGCTGCTGGATGAGGGGCTGGACATGACCCAGCCATGGGCACTCAGCCCAGAGAGCCAAACATGTCCTGGGCTGCATCCAGAGCCCCGTGGGCAGCAGGGCCAGGGAGGGGATTCTGCCCCTCTGCCCTGCCCTGCTGAGACCCCACCTGCAGGGCTGCCTCCAGCTCTGGGGGCCCCAGTGCAGGAAGGACAGGGACCTGTGGGAGTGAGTCCAGAGGAGGGACACCAATGTGATAAGAGGGATGGAGCAGCTCTCCTGTGAGGAAAGACTAGGAGAATTTTGTTTCTTCAGCCTGGAAAAGAGAAGACTTCCATGTGATTTGTTTGTGACCTTTCAGTACCTGAAGGGGGACTACAAGAAAGATGGAGAGAGAATCTTTACCATGGTATGTAGTGACAGGACAAGGGGGAAAGGGTTTACTGAGAGAGAGAGGGCAGTTTTGATTAGATATTAGAAAGAAATTCTTTGCTGTGAAGGTGGTGAGGCACTGGAACAGGGTGCCCAGACATGTTGTGGTTTCCCCATCCCTGGCAGTGTTCTAAGCCAAGGTAGATGGAGCCCTAAGCAACCTGGTCTAGTATAGAAGGTGTCCTTGTCCATGGCAGGGGGAGCTGGAACTAAATGATCTGTTGGGTCCCTTCCAACTCAAACCACTCTATGATCTTATGATTCTAAATTTCATTGTTAGTTACATATTCTGTTGTGAAAACTATGGCATGACCTTATGGGAGTCATACTCTAAATAATTAATATCCTGTATTAAAACTCTTTTTGCGTTGTAAAACAGAACATAAGTAAAAAAAAAAACCAACAAACCCACACCCCAAAAACCCCAATAAAACAACAAATTAGGGGAAAACACACAAAAAATAGGTAAAAACTATTCTTGCTTGGCTAAGAGATTTAGTTCTATCTAGAGAGTTTAAACCATGTACCAAAATAGCCAATATATGCATTTTGTGTGCTTTTCTTATATAAGAACATCTACTTTGTATCCAAACATAAAACTACTGAAGTTTTGAAGTTTTTTCTTCACTGTAGTTGAACAGATGTGCAGATGCACAAATCTCTCTTTTGGCAAAAACATAAGGCATGGAGAGAGATGGAAGAATGAGGGAGAGAGAATTTTTACTATTACTTTGACTATCACATTATAAATATACTGTATTTTAAAAAGACTGCAGGGTAAATACAAATTCTCTAGTTTCGCATTATAAGAAGCTTGCTTGATTTTTTATTGGATCTCTTTTCTTGCTATGAAAATGACCAAAATCGAAGATTCAATTTAATTTGTATAGTCAATTAAATTCTGAAATTTTGTATGAATCTTCAAAATACCCGTAAGCTGTTAGATGAGGGTTGTACATTTGGAAGGACTACTATATCTCGTCCTCCACAACCCATTGTGTTGAAATAACCAGAAACATTGGTTTAACTTCCTTCTCATTAAAGCTGATATCTTCCAATGTTTAATCTGTAGCATCATGAATACTGCAGTACCACATTTTGTTTACTATAATATAAATGTTGCATACAGTTTGAATCAATAATCTTGATATAGAGAGTGATATAAGTGCTAAAATTATTTCATTTCATAAGTTCTCACTGAAGTCAATTGAATACCACTGCACACAGTAAGGAAAATAATTGACCAGTGTAAACTTTTATAAGCTTGTCACCTATTTTTTTTTGTCTTTATTTATTTGTCTGTCTATCTATCTATCTATCTATCTATCTATCTATCTATCTATCTATCTATCTATCTATCTATCTATCTATCTATGTCTGTCTATCTATCTATCCTCCCCCCAGGAATATCTTTAGTAGGTCTTATCTATTTTTTCCATCATAGCTCTAGGTCTGTATATTAAAGTGTGGTAGTTGGCACATACAGCCATGACTTAGAAAATACTCATATATCAGTGGAAAACACAAGAGAGACTGATGATGAAATCTTTATGGAAGTATGCAATAATCCTTGGCAAAAGAAAAAAGTTTAAGTTTGGGGCAGTATAAGACAGCTGCAAGTGCTGATAACTGTTAGAAAAGTCCTTCGGTTCTTTATTTGTCTTGGTCATTTATTTGCTGTGTGACCTTAAGCAATTGTGTTTTCCTCGGGTTATTTTGGTGTGTTTTTCACATCTTTAGGGCAGCGATCATTTCAGAAAGCAAATCACTCTCTTCAGCTCTAATCATATCATAGGGGCTCTAGAGCCACAAAAAAGGTGGCTTTTTGTTTGTTTATTTAGGATTTTTTTGGTTTGTTTGAGGTGTTTTCTTGTTTTAAGAAGTTAGAAAAGATGATACTTAACTCTTTATTTGCTCTAAGGTGTTGCTAACATAGAATTAACACTGTATTTAATTGAAATGTATTTAATTGAAAACAAAAAATGCAGAGTATGAGGAAGGGTTTTTGCAGCTTCCATAGCTAGCTAAAATTGAGGATGTGGCTACTGTGATCTAGTTACACTACATGGTAAATTTCAAGTAATGATTATTACTTTATGTAAGGATATACAATAAAATCTGAAATATCCTAAGACCTCAATCCAACAGATCGATTCATTTGTTTAAGTCATGAACAGTTTTGGACATTCAAATATAAATATACAATTCAGCACTGAAGTGAATTGGTGTCTGATTAGTGCAGATGGTTTTTAGACCAAACCCTGTGAATATGGTAGAAAAATAAAGATATTACTTGTAAAGAAACAGTTTTTCTGAACATTTCCTTAAAATCAGCTATATACAAGTCCTACAGAACAGAAAAGGCAAACCAAACCAAAACACTGTTTTCACTTGCACTTCTTCATTTGGCTTTCTGAAAGAGAAAATTAATATTACGTATGAGTAAGAACTAATTAAATTAAGCAACTGTGACATTTGTGATAATGATACCAATTAACCAAAAGCAAAAAGGATATGTTCAGTGAAATTCAGAGCCAACATCTGAAATATCATTAATATGAGACTTCTTAGTGGTGTCCTTTATTTAGAGCTAGCGTGTTTATGCAGAAGTGAGTGTTTCAAGGGTAAATTTAGCACAGAACAGGAGGAAGTTTATTGAGACTTGTTCCTATTAATAGGAGAATTCTGATCTATGTATGCCTGACATTCATTTGTCATCACTGCTGAGGTCTAGCCTCATGTACCTTTAATCTACTCTTTCAACAGTAGAAAGCCCTGGCTGAGTTCAAGTTTGTACACATGCAGCAGAATCTCAGACACTGACTATTGCCTAGTAAACACAAATAAACAATTATAGCACATCACTATCAAATCACACATTCTGAATATAATGGGAATCTATACTGAAATCACAACATACAGTGGGTTATGAATGAGCTGCAGACCACTTCTCATAACAGTGTGGACCATCAGTAATTTGCAGACCAATTAGACTGTAATAACCCAGTGAAAACTGTCTTGTTTGTGTTATATGGAGACAAAACAAAAATAAACTCTGTAGACCTATTTTCCCAAATGGCAACGGGCAAAAAACAAGGTAGGAATAAAATAACTAGACCCATAAACTATTTATAAAGACAAAGTTTTAGAATATATTTTTCAGTATTTAAGTTGCTCTATTATAAACTTTTTCATCATTTAAATTCCAAGTCAGGTAGAAGTTGCAGAAGATGAATATTTATTCAAAGATTCATATGAGTATTTAGGCAGCCCTGAATATGTAGGTACTTGTTTGAGTAACTGGTAAAAGTTTTTGATCATAGAGTAATTTCACATGTATTTACTGTGAAAAGTTAAAATTAGTTTGCCAGAAGTCTTTGACATGTCAAAGAAGACAAAAAAAGGATGTTTGGGGTATTTTTGTTAAATTTAATTTCTCAGGTTCTACTTTCCAATAGTTTTAGAACCAAAAGTTTAATATATCTATGAACCTTAAGTGGTCTTTAGATCATTGAAGACTATGATCAAAGCCAGATAGTTAACTTCTCTTTTGTTTCTGGTTTGGTTTTACACATGCATGTCTAAAAGACCATAATGTCCCATTTAAAGCCATAGTAATATACTGTATTATACAAATAGCAAGCATGCTAAAGAAAGCACTATACAGAAATATATAGTTACATGCAGTTTTTTAAAGACACATCTGCAGTTTTTTTAAAGAGACATCCAACATTTATACATCTAAATAAAAGTTGAATATTTACATAGATGTGAATTTAAAATGTGAGTACATCAAAATACTTCTTTGCACTTAATACTTATTATAGTCATGTCAATGAAGACTGATATTCTTCCATATGATAGCCAAAATCAGAATTAGGACCCTTCTGGGATTTCACATGTGAAATTTCCATAACTTGGAAAACTGTAAAGCACAACTCCTTTAGGTGTTAGTGAAGATCAACAGTGTCAGTTGCTGCAGTCTGTTGAACTTTGAATTGTAGCTATCTGATCATGTTTCTGAGATTGAAATTAATTTGAATAGTGTTGTTCAGAGCACTTATTTTATTAAGGTATTATGGTTTTTCTCAATAAAGAAAAGGTGGATATCTAGCTTATTACACTTACTGAAGCCATAGCCAAATGAAAGATGCTATCAAATTTGCATACAAAAAAAATGCTACATCTCTTTTAAATATGTATTCCCTTAATATATATCTATTTACATTTTTTATATATAAACTTGACACAAAGCTCCAAGATAGGTCTCATTTTGGAGGTTTTTTTTACATTTTCCATTATACTTTTACTTCAGTTCTACTAAAGGCATATAATACAATAAATAGTTTAAATAAGACGGTCCCTGGAGGGAACATGATTCCTGGAGGGAACATAATTGAGTACAATAAAATAAATAAAGTTGTAGCTTGTGACATTAAATTGGATGCTAACAAACTTCTAGGATGTAATCTTCCACACAAAAAGAACATTTATTTTTGATATCATCATGACAATATGGATAAGTAACCATTAGTGAAAATGTAATTATACTTTTCATGAAAAAAGAAAGAAACAGACACAATTGAATGTGTATGTTAATTTCAGTTTGTGTCTCAGACCTTGTAGAACTGTCTATCAAAATTCTTCTTTGGTCTTTGTGGAAATTCACATACCTTTATTTAGGCTCATGTTGAATTTGATATTTTTATGCAAAATCCAGGGACTGCTAGGAGACACATCCTTGGGTGAAAAAAGAAGAAAGAGGAAACAACGGTGACTGTAAAGGTAATAGAAGCAAGTTCGTAATAAAAACTAACAAAAGATGCATTTGTTTTTCTGCTTTGGTTTTTAAATTATGTGTAAACATAAACCTTCTTAAAAATGTTAGTTGCCTGACTAGGAAATAAGAGATGATATTGATTGGTCACTGAATCATTAGAATGAAGAGTCAAAAAAAGTGCTTTGTTTCATATTAGACTGTGACCTTGATGTCATCAGTGAATGCTAAGGGACAATTATAACTCCCATGAGGAATCATTTTTCTGCTAAACAGGCTTCTTCTGAGCAAATCATGCTGATGCATCCACTGGGCAAGTTTGTGAGATGCTGCATGGCATCAATAAAAGTGAAAGTCTCTCCTTGTGCTCTCTGGAGAGGGTGTCCATAGAAGACAGTGATATCTCAAAAGATCAGTGTAATTCATCTCATTTTTGTCCTTTCAAATCCTTTCACCCAGTTGTTTTATGCTGGTGAGACACATTTTATTATTAGAAGAGATTATAGAAATCAATGATTCTTACTACAGTATAAGATTTCAAGATATGCTTTTAATGAATAGTCATAACCTTATTTGGAGGAGTAATTGTAATACTATTAACACCTTGTTTTTTGGAATGTTAATTCTGGTAAATATTTTAGAACAGTTTCATTACATTTTAAAAAAGTAATTGATAGCAATTATTACTCCTGGAATGGTGGCTTTTATATTCTAGTTGTGTAGTAGTAGTATATTCATCTATCTTGACGTGGATGTTGCTAGACTGTAGCTTGAATAAAAAGATAGCAATAAACTTCTTGGTTCGATACTCCTTTGTCTTTAGATTTCCCATAAAGTCTTATGAATAGACCTAAACAAGTGTAGTTTTGCTGACGTCAACCATGACAGACTCAAACTGATATCTCATGGATTTTTTGATAGGCTGTATTTCATGACCCCAGATATCCTTATTTGATAGGATGTATTTCATGACCCCAGTATGCATAACAAGACTTTCATACGTAATTATTTCCACAACAGGTCTTAATTGTCTTGGTACTCAGTAACCGAATGCATTATTTCTAAGTGACTGTGATCTGCAGCACCACAAAGACCATCATTCCCAGCAGAATGTGGCAGAAACATTGATACCTGTTACTTCTATACAAGCAAATAGCTACAGATGGTTTCCCAAACAGTAAATAAAAAATACTCCATGTGTACTATTACTCCATTTTTTTGCCAGCTAAACTTACATGTTTATGTTAATGTGATGCAAATGCAGATAGCCTGTTAAAAAAAATGACCACATAATTTTGTTAGCAAACAGCAAATTTTGCTTACTGTTGGAAAAACAAGGATAATAGAGACAGGGATTGCTTATACTGCAGTTCAGACATTTAGTATTCTAAATATTTTAATAGTGGAACAGGCTGCCCAGGGAGGTCATGGAATCTCCCTGTCTGGAGGCATTCAGAACCCACGTGGACAGGTTCCTGTGTAACCTGCTCTAGGTGACCCTGCCTTGGCAGGGGCATTGGACAAAATGATCCTCAGAGATCCCCTTCAAATCTAATGGTTCTGTGATTCTGTGAAATAAACCTGTATTTCTACTGAAAAAGGAAGCCAAAGAAACCTTTATTCTGGTAGCATTGTAGCAACACCCCCAGTCAGGTTTGGAGTGGCACTCTTCCCATTGTCATCACTGAATGGCTATTTCTCATCTCTAGCTCTCACAGTTTCATTCCTAGGTGTCCTTTAAGCACTGGTGAATCTACCAGGAATGCTCACAGGAAGACATTGGTTGCTTAGGGATTCTCCAAATATGAAGTTACATATTCTTAAAGATAAAAAAACTCAGATTGGTAAATTTTGTGAATCATAGTTTTCCACCAATCACCAAAATTTGCTACCTGATGGTGCATTTAGACACACACCTAAATCTTTTTCTGCTAGCATTTCTGGTGCCTGTGTGATTGTACAAAAAAAAAAAAAAAAAAAGGACTCTATCTTTACAAACCTACCAGTCAAGATCTGGTTCTTGTTAGGATGCTTTTCAAATCTTATAGCCTTTTCATGTCATTTTGACTGATGGAAAATATTACTTTATTAAATGCTCTGGAAAACATTTTTATTAAAAGCAGAAAGACTACTTGTTTGTTTAAAAATGCATTTGATTCTTGGCTTACAAATTATTATGAGCTGCTCAGCAAGAAACATCACAGGAACTTTCATTACCTGACCACTCTTATAAAGGCTATTTTTGCATATTATACCAAATGGAATCTGTGTCAGCTATAAAATCAAAGAAACATTTGGATTGGAATGTGTCTCTAATAACAGTAATTATATTTAGCACTTACTTTGCAATTTTCATCTGCAAAGCACTTACTAACAGCATTAGATACCTAATTCTCACAGAACCTAGCAAGGTAGGCAGCTATTAAACCTCCCTGCAAAGGGATGCATTATTGGCTGGCAAATGATCATTCAGTGAATAGAATGGAAAAGAAAAGAATAAGCTATTTCAACTAATCCAGAAGTTTTAAGGAGAAAAACTGTAATACTTTTAGGAGCAAGATAAAGTACAGGAAAATAGTTCTGTTTCTTAAAACACACAAAAAGCTTAGCTTAATCAACAATGACTTACTGTACTCATAGTCATGTGAAATATTGCCACAATGCAAAAAGTTTATTTTTCAACCTACAATTTTGGTTAAATTTTGTGCACACAATCTTGTTTCATGTGCTCTGAGATGTCCCTGCTTGAGCAGGGAGGTTGCACCAGATGGTAGGTTTTTCCAACCTTATCCATTCTGTAATTCTGTGAATATGGAAGGCAACTGGAAAACTCTATCTTTACTTGATAGTCTTTTAGTTTCTACAAGTTCTCCAGTATTTCATTGTTACCTTAGGGTGGCTCATCTCCGAACAGTACTATCCAAAATCCACCCCTCCTCTTTTTACACTCTTGGCAGTTACGAGGTTGTTGGCTGCTCTCCAGAGTAAACCAAAGGAGATAAAATCTGCCTGGATATTTATTAAAGTATTCATTTTTTTCATTAACAGTCTATAGAGATTGGGGGTGGGAAATAAGTAAAGTAAAAAGCTATGAACTTATACCTAAGATATAATAATAATAATAATAATAATAATAATAGAAGAAGAAGAAGAAGAAGTTTTAACAACTAGCTAGGACAATTTAAAAATCTGTTTATCTCTCTTAAAAAAGTAAAATACAGAAAAAATTCTTAGTTGGTAGAGCAGTTTTTCTCAGGATATTTTTTTGTATTGAAAAGTGTTGATCCATTTGTGCTGGAACGTTACACCGATTAATTTTTATAACATGTTTTTTCTGGGGCTTTATGGTAGTAGCATCTTGAAAGCATTACAATTCCATATTGAAATTATATTTTTTAATATAAGTCCTATAAAGACAATACAATGTAAATATCTTATAATTCTTTCTCTCAGCCTTTTCCTGCCAGAGCTATCTGCATACTAGTTCCTCTTTGCTACAATCCATGATCTCCCATATACTGCTCTGATTTATGCATGCTTGCATTTCCTCGTGTTTTTCTGTGCATTGCTCTTCATCTTGCTCTTTATCTTGCTCTTTATTTTCAGCTTACATGTGCTCTTATTTTTTTTTTTTTGCCCACTGTACCCCATTTTGTCTCCTGTAAAGTTTCTGTTTCATTCCCAGTGGCATGTCCTTTATTTGCTTCCCCAAGTCTGCCACCAGCAGATATTCTTTAACACTTTAAAGTTTTCATTCTGCTTCCACTAGTTTTCTTTTCCTTTTACTTCACATATCAGAATGTTTGATTCCTCGTCCCTTGATGTGACTTTCTATCCCATAGCAAAAAATTAAAATCTAATTTTGTTCAGTCTATATATTCATCTTTCTTCTGATGCATTGAAACTTCCACTGTAGTAATCGAGCAAGGCTAAAGGAAAATTTTCTGAACAAAATGTATCAAATAGTTAGACTACATCTCTATGTCTACTATGAGTACTGTTTACTATTACTTTTTCGCACAATTGATTACGATTGGTTATGATCATTATCAAATCAAATAATGGTTATGTCAAATAGCAAATGAGTGGAAGTATACATCAATGCTCTTTTCATAAAAGTTTGAAAATTTATTCTTCTTCTCAGAAAGACAAGAATTCTTTAGATATAAGGATTAAGTCAACATACACCCAGCATGTTTTTCTGCAATCATTGTGATGCAACTGATTTTAAGAAAGTATATTCTATTCCAAACAGACATAAGAGAATCAAATAATGCAAGATAAGAACAATATATGAAATAAATTGGGCCTATACTTGTGCACAAAGCAGATGATGAATACAATTTAAATTAGTGTTCAGGCATGAAGTCAGTAATGGAGATGGTTGGAGGGTGAAGGAATTAAGAAAGCCAAATGAGGACAAGATTTTCTTTTTAATTTGATTTCATGTGAGATAGAATATAGGTAGGGTAGAATTACACTCTTCCACCAAACGTTCAAAATATTGAGGATTGTATAAACAATGGCCAAGGTGTGCAAATTTAGAATTTATAAATAAATTTAGATACAATATTAGAACAGTTACAAAGATCACATCCATTAAGTAACAAAGCTGGACAAACAACTTAGTCAACAATTTATTCAACAAATATTTTTATTTCTTTTCTGCTTAGGAATTTTAGGAGATTGGAATTTCATTTACTTCAAAGTCACTGCTATAAAATACTGTCTGAAAATATTAAACTTTCAAAGTGACAAAGACAGCTAAATCTGGGTTTACAATTTCTTAAGTCTATGATCATTTACACTTAAATAAAACAAGATTTCATTTACCCTGTAATTTTAAAATATCATCATCACTCATTTCTTCTTTTCTTTTGAATATTCTGAATGAGTAATCTTTTGAATATTCTGAATGAGTAATCTAAAATCACTAAAATTTGTTCCTGTCCATAAACAGCATTTTTATTTGTCTCTGATCTTATTAATCTTTTCTTCCTCTGCCAGATTTTTAAGAACTACTTTTTCTTATTTTAAAGCCACATCATTTCCTTTATAAATGTTTTTCACTAAGGAAAATCATAGTCTCAACTCTTGTTGCCTTTTGGATTTTAGAAACAGGCTCTTGTATCCTATTTAATTTATAACATTTTTTAACCTCTCTCTCCTAAACTATTAGCTCTACAGGGAGAAAAACTGCACAAAGCAGAAATTTCTCTCCCTGCTCAAATAATCGCAAAGAGTTTGCTTGTTTTACATGAAAATATAATCTCTAGAACTGAAAGGCTTTTAGATGCTTAGAAGTTTTTTGTTCTATTGAAATGTACTTTTCAAGGAAATCATGCTCAAGGAAATTTTTTTCAGTAATTTAGATCAAATCTTTGAAAGATTTTAAACATCAGAACAAATTAAAATAGAATTTTTGATTGATATAGATGTTAATTTTTATGGATTGGTGTCAGAGATTTAATATACATAAACACATCTTTTATTATGTAAAAATATAATGAATTTTTCCATTATCAGAAATTAAGGAATATGTTTCTAAAGTAGTATAAATTAGATGAGATCAAGCACAATTTTCTGATAAATGTGGGTTAACCTTTTTTTCTTTTTACTTGCTTCTATTTTCCCTTTGTATTTCAACTTATTCTATTACATGTCAGAAATATTCCTAGAATTTTTTTACTGTATTTATTATTTTGGGATATTTTTTCTTAATTTCTGTTGTTGTTGTTGATTTTTGTATGTTTATTTATTTGTGTTTTTTCCTGTTGCTTGAGCATTTCTTGCGAGATGTAGATTATCTTCTTGCAAAAGCAGCTTTTACCAGCACTGTTAATAGGATCATCTCGGCAAATATTTTTTATCAAATGTTCAATGATGTGACTTGGTATTAACTTTAAAATAATATTCATCTGTGAGTTTCATAAATGTTAATTTTAAATTTTAACTCTTTAAGTGCCAGGCAGTTGAAGTGATCTTGGTGACTATCTTTCTTTCTGCATCATATTTTCAATGTTTCCGGATGTATTTGTGGGAAATGAGAATAAAGGGTTACTTTTGGTCAGTCTTCCTTTCTAGATTTTTGCTTCTTGTTTCTCTGCTTCCCTTGTAAATGCTGAAAATTTCAGCCTCTGGTCTTTTGATCTCAGGAGTCTCCTAGATGATATTAGTCAAACATTAATTTTTACACCAGATTCTAGGTAAAAAAAAGATTATTTTATTCTGGGGAGATATTATTTTTGTTTTGAGTCTTTGCTTCTTCCTTGGGGAACTACAATCTTCTCCTCAGGATTATCTGGACATTTTCAGTCATGTTACCTGCTATGGGAATTAATGCCTCAGAACACTATCAAAGCCCAGTAGAATGTATGAGTTCAACTGCAAAACCTTTTCAGTTGTTGTTCTAAATGTCTTAAGTTCATGCATTCTGGCATAAGACTTGTGCTCTATGCTAAACAAGAAAAGTTTTAAAAGACATGGAGTTAATACTGAATAGAGCTTTCAGTGGTAAATTTTAGAGGTTCATTTCACCTAACATTTATGTGTTAGATATCTGAGTCTGAGCAGTCCACCTCAGGCTTCATTTATGGTTGTTGAAGATAAATATGCACTTCCAGAGGGTGACTGCTTTGATCTAATTTGCTCGCCTTTCATAGGGCGAGATTAATCTCTCTCTGGAGATGTCTTCTTTTCATTGGTGATAACACAGGCCCAAGATGACTAGCACAGCACTAACCACTGAATTTTAAAGCACTGATGTTCAGGCAAACCAGTCCTCGCTGACATTTCTTTTATGACTGTCTGCACTTTGATATACTAACTAGTCCTTACAATTCAGAAAGAGTAGGGGATGTTAAATGCCTTTGAAGTCTAACTCTTTTGATTGCTGTAGATTTTCCATTTTTAGAAATACATAAAATTTTTAAAAGGTGCAGAAATATAGTTGCAATCCTGGAAACATGGTGGAATGACTTGCACAACTGGAGCGCCACAATGGATGCCTAGAAAGTTTTCAGAAGTGATATGCAAGGAAGGTGAGGTAATTGTGGTAAGTGTGGTAGGTGGTGAGGTAATTGTGTTATGTTATGTTAACATAACATAAAATATGTTATGGAGTGTTTTGATAGACAGTGGTGATGATAAGGTTGAGTCTTTGTGCATAGGAATCAGGGGAAAGGCCAACAAGGAGGATATCCTGGTGGGAGTCTGCTATGGACCACCCAACCCAGATAAAAAGGCAGATGAAATATTTTCTAATTATAATATGTAAAATAAAATGAAGACTCACAAACGCTAACCCTTGCTCACGTGGGGGGCTTCAACTTACCAGGTTTCTGCTGGGAAAACAAATACAGTGGAGAGGAAAGAGTCTAGGAGGTTCCTGCAGTGTGTGGAAGGTTTCTTCTTGAGACAGCTGGTGAGGAAGAACACTATGGAAGGTATCCAGCAGGACCAGTTGTCTGTGAACCAAATCTTGTGAGGGGAGATATAGATTGGCTATAAGGAAACTTTTGTTCCCTGGAAGAGCTATCAAACATTGACACAACTGTCCAGCAAAGTGTCTGAGTCACCAGGCCTGGAGATATTTAAAATATGTGGAGGTGTCATGCTTAGGGACATGGTTTAGTGGTGCACTTGACAGTTTTATGGTTGGACTCAATGACCTTAAAGCTAAATGATTCTGTGATTGTATATGAGGTTCATTATTAATTTTCTATTCTTGCTGTGCTTTACAAACAGTGATTTTAAAAAACAAAACTAAAAATCTCACACACACACTCACATACTCACAAAAGAGGTACCTTCCTCACTCTAAATATTGGCTTAGGAGCCTTTCAGAGGACTGACAGCACTTCTAAACTTTTATTGAATTCCTTTCCTTAATATTTTATTATTATTTTTTAAAATTTTAGGTTTTTTGTTTGTTTGCCCTTTTATTTTAGTAGACAAGATTTCTTGAGCATGACATTCATTCCTTAAATATAAGGTTGTAAATATAAGGCTAGCTTGTCTAGCTAGCCATCCAATATGTATTGTCTTAGAGAGCAAATACTGCCTCTAGACAATTAACAGTTCCAATTTGCAAACAGTTTTGAGATCATGAAAGATGTTCCCTAATTCATATCACAAAAAAAAAAAAAAAAACCAAAAACAAAAAAAAACCCAAAAAAACCCCACAAAAAAACCAAAAAAAAACCAAACCGTATTTAACTTCATATAGCTTCTATCTTTAGGAATAGTTCTTAGCATAACCATAAATATTTTCAGCAAAAGCTTTCTTAAGCTAAAGAATAGTATTAATGTGGCACTTCATATGGTATGTTACAAACAGTTGTGAAGAGAAGACTTGAAAAAATAGCAATTTAAGCCAAGTGTTTTTTCTATTAATATCAACTTTACCTGGAAAATTAGCAGAAGAAAACTTGAGGCAAAAAAAGTTTATTTCAAAATTTCCAGTATTGTATTGGCATGTTGTCTTTATTGCTATATGGGAAGTTTATGAATAAATTTGACACAAAATTATTGAAATGCCACTGTTTCCTCTAACAAATACATAACAGCAGAGACACTGTGAACTTCAATGAATTACATCTTCCTATATCATGCTTTTCTAGGATTGCAATGAAAAAGGAGAAGAAAAATCCCTCCTCATTATCAGGGTAATTAGTTCTATAAATTCCTTTATGTCTTCAGTGAAGAAATAGGGTAATTACATTGTGAAATTTCATTTTCCTAAGGGGACACATTAATTTATAGGCACATGTAATACTTGTTCCAGCACAAGGTTTCCACATTCTGTACATGTACTTCATTATGTAGAAAAGAAATATTTAAAGCACACAAGATTCTATATATAGTACAAAGTGTGGTGGTTTTTTGTTTGGTTTTTTTTTTTTTTTTAGGCAATGTATTTTTAGCACATCTCTTTGATTCCAACCTTCATTAAGTACACTGTAAGGCTTAAAACAGCAAAATAAGTTATTTTTCTTTTATTCCTTGAGAGAAGAAAATATTCAATTTCTACATAGATATTAAAGTTCATAAAATATCATTAAAAGCAGTAAGCGTGGTGGCAATTTAATTATTACAAAACACTGTGGGTAGCATCAGGGCCCATGTTTTATTAAATTTTATTTCATGGGAAATATACTGTGGTAATTACTAATACAGCTTATCTATCTTTCTATTATTTAAAGAGTAATATCACATCTGTTAAAGGTTAATAACATTATTATTACTTAATTGACTAGAATCTATTAAATAATTTGAGAACTCTGAAGTAGATACTAGTCAATCTGAACAGACTGTTTCTTTATGTCTTCTTGTTATATTCAAAATCTTGTGAATGGGCAAAAAAAGGAAATGCTTTACTAACAAAGATGCTGACGTCTGAAATCTGAACAGTACAACTCAAAAATCATTATTAGGCTAGATGTGATTATTACAGAGAAAAAAATTAATTGCAATGTAGTTTAAATGATTGTGTACACATTCTTTACATTGTAATCTTTTTTTCTGGTTTAAGACTCACCCTCTTCCTGCTACTCGTTGGCTTTATAATGGCAGCAGTGGTGGGGATGCTCTGGTGTGTCCTCAGTAGCTGGAGCCCTCTGATGTGAGGAACGTGCTGTTCCTGTTAATGGCTTCTTCCTCACCCTAGGATACACTTGTGGTCCTTTTCATATGTTTATTGACACACTTCTACACTTTTTCTGTTTCTTCAACAACTTAACAGTTTCATCTTGTATCAAAATTACTGTAAATTACTACATATGTTGCCCTTTACATATGTCATATAAAGTATTTATTTTCTTTTTGTTGAAAAAATCAGTTTTGCTCCATGTCTGGGTTTCTTTAAATGTCCATCACTGAGTTTTTCATAGTTGTGGAGTCTCCACCTTGTGCCCTATCCTTTAAAGTCCCATTGCTGTACTTCTCTCTGATACATCCCCAGATCCCATCTCTCAAGGTCATTATTGTACCAGACCTCTGTCTCTCTGCTCCACATCGTTATGTTAGAGTCATAAGCCTCTCATTGTACATAGAATATATATATATATATATATATATATAAATATATATATATATATATATATAAAACCTTACTAAGACAACAAAAGTAAAATAAATTAGACATGGATATCTGGTCTATAAGAGAAATTGTTGTTACAGATAAACCAAGTGAAACAAAGCTGCAGGCAGGTCAAGACAACTTCAGAAAGGGCAGACTTGAAAAGTGTCAGCCCTGAAGCCAGAGCCAGGCAAAGAGTACAGAGCTTATGGCCCATTAATAGCAAAGGCAAAATGATATTAAAGGGCTGAAGAGTTACACCATTAAATTTAGCAAATAACTCTGCCTGCAGTACTGACTTTCCCTGGGAAGAAATTAGGGTGGCTTTATGCCTCTGTGCTCAGTGAGCCCAAGTCTGTTTCATACAGAGTTCCCTGTGCATGTGTGATAAGGCTGATCCATCAGGTTTTGTACACAGTGCCTGCTGGCTGCTATGTTCAACCTGGATACATGGACCCTAAAAGTTGTGTCACTTTCAGTGGTTTTTGGGGCAATGAGTGATTGGGCTCTGACCATTATTGGTCTTCCCTTGCTGCAGACTCAAAATGCTGTTTAGATTCTGCCCTTACTGAGTAATGTGAGGTTACTGAGTAACATGAGGTTACTCTCTTTCAAAAGAGGCTGAATGCTACCCCAGCAGCAGTTGTAAGAATGATTAGGACAATTTCCTCATCATTAAGTGCACACAAGTAAAACAGATGGGCAGTAGACTCAGGGACTTTTTTAAGAGTCATCAGATTATTAGATTTTTCATCCTATAAAGGAGTCAGGGGTGCACACATTTCTGGCTGTGTTCCTGCTTCCTAGCCCTTATTTATATAGCTCTGTTCCCATGCTGTCTTGCTCAGGGGAAGACACCTCTGCAGTGTACTTTTTAAGACAGTTTATTTCATAAGGGTTAAGAGACTAATAAGGGCAACACCATCTGCTGTTTTTGCAGCAACATATTTTAGTACAATATATTATAATGCAAATGGCTTTAGCACTTTATTCAGGTAAGTAGGCAAAATTCACAATTTATCTTGGAAGGGAAATATGATCTTCTGTCAGAAGCTGTCTGTTGTAGTCACTGTTGGCCAGCACTACATTGCTGGCCATATTAAATAGGTACAACTGATTCCAGAAAAACCTCTTACTGAGAGCTAACTTGGGTATAGAAGTAGAGAACACTGACTAACATTGCATGGTTATAGCCTACAGGCCTCTGTGGGCATCTGCCCTGCATAACCATTGTATAACCAACATACGGATAATTTCCTGTACGGCCAATGACTTGGAAGTAAACATTCATGTGCTCGTCTATCTTGTCTCCTCCAGGACAGAATTGATAGGATAAATTATGTATTTATGTCTCCCTTTGAAATATCTTGAGATTATATCTAATGTTATGCATACTCATAACTGTTCTGCTAAGTTTTTTTCTGTTAAGTTACACAGAGAAGAACCAAGGGTCAAGGCCAGTCACTTCCAAATTATTGCCATGTTGAAGTGGGAAATTGATAGTAAACTTCTCCACAAAGACCTAAGATGTAGATGCAGAGTTTGAATGTTTAATATTTTCATCAAGTGTGATTGTTAGAGTATGGTCAGTAGAAGAGCAAAACACAATAAAACAGTTGAACTGAATCAAGAGACAGTGAAAGGATATTGTTGTGTAAGACACCATATGTAAAGTGTAAGCAGTACTGTTGCTTGTACTTACAAAATTAGTAGATAAGTACTTTTTATCATGAGAGGCCCGATTGAGCCAATATATCATGTTTTTATAACATATATCAGTCCAGACCTGTCAGAGAGCCAAATGATCACCCTGTTCAGTTTCCATACATTGCACAGGTCCTGACAGGAGCAGAGCCTCATACAGAACAGTTTATCACCTCCGGCATCTCTACAATTTGTGAATAGTTATGCTTAATTCAGCAATTAGCCATATACTCATGAATTATCCTCAAGAACTGAAAATCTGAATGGAGTTTTCAAAGGATATTATTACAGGGATTCTCATCTCTAATTAGAAAATATTTTTATTTTTGTTCCTAGATGTCTTCATCTTCTGAATTTTCAACCATCAGTGAATAATCAGAATGATAATCACATGATCAGGAAACTAATTTTGCTTCTCCCATTTCAGATATAATATCTAATGTGTTATTAACTCTGTAATGATAAAATAGTTTGCCTTTAACATTCTGTATATATAAAACTTAGCACGCATCCACCAAAAAAGAAATTTGATTTTTTTTAAAGAATCTCATGAATGTAAGGGCTAAGATTTTCAGAATCTCATTTTTAGCCTTTGTTTAATCCAATTTGTTGTAATCAACAAAAATAGCTCTACTTATCTCATTTGTGTCATAGAAGTATTCTTTGAGAAACAATGCAAATGTCAACTGCAACAGTGTGACTCAGAAGCATGGGAAGCATCATCTCAGAAATGGCCCATAACTATGAATCCTCCTCCTGAAACAATGTAATTTTAGACATTACTATCCTCCACCTTAAATCCGGAACTCGTTGTTGTGGTTTGGGAGCACAATGTTATAGGTAATCCTATTTTTCATTTGTTTGGGGTTTTTCATGATGAAGGGAAATGTACAGTTGCAAAAGAGAGAAAAGCAGGTCTATAACTATGTTCAAGCTAAGAAGATTGTTTGATTCTTCAAAAGGTTCAAAATAAATGTCATTTCAGTATGTCCCACTCAGGCATCATCTTGAGGAAATGCTATATATGCATACCTTTTCCCACCTTTCCTTCACTTCTCATTTACTCTTCATTTCTCCTTTGACAAATGGAAGGCAGAATGATTTTATAGGTTTATCCAAACAATGTCTCTCTTAAAAGATTAGAAATGAATTCTACAATAAAATTCATTCATATTTCATAGTCATTTTATTTTGGAGCATCAAGAATGTTAGAAGCTGAAACTGCTTCCAGGAAAGCACTGATTAGATGTGATAGTCGAAAAAGTCATACTGGCTAGTGGGGGTAGCTCTCCTAAACTTCTGCTGATATTGTTTAGGAACTCTGAGTAAGATAGGCCTGAAATTATCATGAATAATGAGGAGCTTGAGCCTAGTTCACTAATTTCAATCATTGTCCTGAAAAATGTTGAAATCACTGATTTTCCAACTCATGCTGGGAATCAGAATATGACTGGGTTAGCAATTACCACTGTTTGTACATTTACTGTTATTAAAAACAGTATGCATTGTAGAGATAGAAAATGAGAATATGAATGTAGTTTGGGTATTTGGATTTTTTTTAGAGTTACTCCCCACCTCCCAAATCCATTTGCAGAAGCAATTATATATAATTTTTGTATACAAAGCAATCTATACTTTCAGCTGAACAGCATGTTTTGTATTCTGTATCAGATTGGTCAAAATTACTTTACAGGTGCTCTAAACAAATTGCTCAAGTGCATTTTGCATCTGCTGGATTTGCTGCTGGCAGTGATCTTTTCCACTGCTCCAGAAGCATTTGAGTTTTGTAACTTTCTGATTCCCACCTCAGGAATTACATTTCAACAAGAAGCTGATGCTGTTAATACTGATTCTGGGGAAAAAGGCACAGAAGAAGAATTATTTTTTTATGTACTGGGTCACCAGTTTTAAATCCAGTCTTGTAATTCCTTCTGATACTGGCTGCTCTCAGTTCCTACAGCTAACGGGAAAAGGTGTACTATAACTTTTAGTACTCCTAAGACAATCAATCCCATGGCAATTTTTGATTTAATGATCTAGCTATGACAATCTACATTTTGCCAATTGGCAATCTCCAGAGCTGTACACTCATCTTGAAGTAGGTGTAGCAACTGGAATGACCTTCTTGATTTGTGTGAAAATCTTAATCCACTTTAAGTAGATAAGAACAGTCTCCATTACAACAGCACCATTACAACTTCATGGGCTGGCTAGCATAGTTGCTCAGTCTCAATGATCTATGTTACTGAGAGATATGACAATGTAAAAAAACCCCAGTAAACATTGCTAGGTCATATACCTTAACAGAGTGCTTCCTCACAGAGCTCACACACTGGAGGTCAGGACTGAAAGCTAGAGAAGGCTAAATATAAATATGTTAAAGCATAAATAATTTATGCTACCATAGCAAGAACATAATTAAGGTGACACTATGTTTCTTCCAGCCAGGAGGCATCTTTGTGAAAAGATAAACAGGAAGTCAGGTGAATTTATTCCCGGACAAAGCTAACATGATCACTCATAAATATTTGCAAAAGGGTTCCCAAGATTGCTTACTGTGCTGTTATGCTGATAGTCATATGAGGAAATTGCTAACAATATTGCAACAAAAGGATTTCATGAGGTTTACAGATCAGAGATTTACTTGTCAATGGATACGAAGACCATTTTACATTTTGCTTTGATTCTTTCTACAAAGCATTTTGTTCATGTTGTGTGTTTGATGAGGTCTCTCATTAAAAGTGTTACATTTGAAATTCTTATTGAATCTAAATTTATTGTAATGAAGTGCCTATCTTGTACTGAATTTTGAAAAATAGTTTAGTGAGTGGAAGTAAGTGGATTTTTCTAATACCCTCTCTCTCAGCAATTTTACTATTAAAACCAAATAGTTATTCTTAGAATTGAAACTATAGATGTAATATTTCATAAAGTTCTGAGAAATGTGAAACTCAATAACCAAAAGCAAAACCGGAAGTCAATGTTTGCTCCTGATTATGTTGCTCATGAAGGTCTTAGTAATGAATTGAGGGTCAAACTGTAATAATAATAATAATAAAAAAAAAAAAAAAAAAAAAAAAAGGATTGACTATACAAACAAGTTTTGTTTTGTTTCATTTTCTGTATTAGGCACTACTTTTTCTAAGAAAGAATTTGTTCCTTCTCGGTGGGAATAAATTATTCATGAGTAGTGTGGTGAGACCCTTCAGAGCACAGAAGCAGACCCAGCATTCCCATTATGTTTCAGAACAGAGAGGAAGAAGTTGGTTGGACCACGGCAATAACAACGCCAAGGTTGTGGGTTCTATCCCCATACGGGTCATTCACTTAAGAGCTGGACTTATTCCTGATCTGGAATTCCAACAAAGAATCTCCCCTTTTTGCTTCTTCAATTGCCTCTTCCAGGAAGTTGTCATCAATGCACTCCATGAAACTCATTGTTTCTGCTCTGTGATGCTTCCCTCCCAGTGGATATTAGGATTACTAAGGTCTACCATGAGGAGTAGATTCTGCAAATATAATGCTTCCTTCACTAGCTGGAAGACATCTGCAATGATAATGCCCACATCGATCTGATCTCTAATCCCAACCCATTATCTCTCAGCTTGCTCAACACCTGTTCCTAGGCAGAGCTTCCTACACTCACACCCTTGTCAGAAAGGGAAGCTTTCTGTCCCCACTGCACCTCTCTTTGCAGTTCAAGCTACACAGGAACTATTTTACTGATTATATATCATGAGAAAGTCATCTCACATTTAAATAATAGAATCAAACATTCCATAGCACAGGAAAGCCTGTTACTTACCTAAAGAAGACTCATGTTGAATCAAAGAGCAAGGATAACTCTTATTTTACAAGTTTTTCAAAGAATTCCATGAGATTTTTTTGGTTCTTGAGATCCTACTTGATTGCAAGTAAATGGAGATTTATGCCTACAAGAGATAATCAGGCAATCAGTTCAGTTTTATATGCTCCTGAAAGCCGATGTTTCTTTTGTGGATTTCAATGTAGTTCTGTCATTCTGAATAAGAGACATTAGGTGATATCAGTCAGCAATGCACCTCAATTTAAGTTGTTGTGATGAAGAAGAGAATTAAAAAGAAGACAAATTGCTACGTTTCAACTCTGAGGAGAATTTGAGAATTATTTTTAAAAATATCTTTAAAGGAGATATTTAATAGATTATGATTTTTTGATCTCTTGACTTCAGATAACAATGTAGAATAATTATGTACTAATCAGTTTAGAAAGAATATAGAAAAATGTATGATTTTCATGAAAAACACATTAAGCAGAAACAAAGAAAAAATATTGATGCGTGTTCACAACTTTACCTAATAATTTCATGTCTGTTATATGGGGAGATGTTGGAGCCATTTAAAATGAATCTTTAGGCCATATTTAAAACCCTTTATTAAGAAAAATGAGATGAAGGTAATAACTAAGAAGGTTATTTTCATTTAAATTGCCATAAACAGATGAAAAAAAGATTGGCTTATTGTGGGAGGAAAATCTGTAAGTTTCTGTGGTTGCTGCCTAGTAGATATTCAAGGCACTGTGCAAATTGTTAAAGGAACAGAAGCTGCTGACAGTTGAAAGCATCCTTTTTTAATAGTAGCTAAATTCCATCAGGATGGGTTATGTGCTTTGATTCTTGCTTCTTATAAACAGCACAATGTTTAAGTTCCCAATACATGGCATTAGTCCCAGACTTTGAGATGGGAGTGAAATCCATTCAAAATCAAATCTGTCCTTGCCTGTGACCTGCCCCTTAGAAAGGACTGTCATTTCAACTTCTTTCTTAGTAAAGATGTAGAATAAAAGCAACTAATATCCAGGTGCTTTGCTACACTTGTATCTGAACATTTCCTCATTTTCTATATTCCCAAGTTGTGAGGGAGGATTTATCTACAGCAAAATATGTTGGGTTCTCATAGGGGAAAAGAGGGGACTTCCAAGACTGTTCTGTATTGCTTGATCTATTCAGTTCTTGGGGTTATTTTAAGAAAAGGATTGCTGTTTATTTAAAACAATTAAGACATTGGGTACCTTGTTTCCTAGATAACAAACAAAGTAAAAATGCTGCACTGCATTCAGAAGTTTAGTTCTTGAAGCACATCTAGGCATTTTGAGTGCAACTGAGGTTGGATGAAAACCAGAGACCAGAATTTTTTTATGATGTCAGGTAACAATTATTCAGGACAACAGTTTCCATAGTGTCCTAAATTCCCTTAATCAAATGGATGAAGATAATTAAATATTTAATCTGAAAAGAGGTTGTAAATAGATACATGATCATTTCCAAACAAAAAAAAGATCGATCTACTGACCAACAGCCATCAGGCTTCACATAGTGTCAGAGAAAAAGACTATATTGTCAGCTGAGATCTGCACGTTATCCTGCTCAAGCTTCATCAATAACCTTACTGCCTCTGTGTGTATATAGATATAGATACACATACATGTTTAAATCTCTCTCTCTCGCTTTCTCTTTATATATATATATATATTTCAATATCTACAAAAGAGCCTTTTGACATTGCTTCAAAGAAAGAATTCAGGCAATTTATCCTTCAAAGGTGTTTCTTTGCCAAAATAGGATGCACAACAACTACAGGATGTAACTTGAGAGCTTGCTCAAGTAAAAGAGTAAATTTTAAAGGAAGGGGTATTATCTTCTCAAGCTCATCTTTCAAACCAAATTTTTTTAAATCCCTATACTATGACAAAGCAAATAATGATGTACTTTTAAAAAATCATCTGGAGGAACTTCATCTCAATTGTAAGAGGTAGCAAATTCTTCATAAGTGGTAGTTTTTCTTCCTCAATGTATTTAATTACAAATAGGCACGGTGATACATGATCAGCAACACTCTCACTTCACACACGGTACTTCAACTGTTTACATGGAGATGTTTTGCTTTTCTTTTTCATAGAATATATTGTTAAAACAAAACCAAAAATGTATCTGACTAGTGGGCAACAAATGAATTCTATGAAGATTTGTTTCAATCTGCACATAAAATTGGCAATACATCACATGAACTTTATTATATTTTTGTTTGGGTTTATAATTTGACATATGTTTTGTGCTAATTAAATACCAATTTGATACTGGATGGTATTTTATGAACATGAAAAAGAATGCTTAATATTTAAACTGTAGGACTTTTATAATCAACAGATATTATACAGTTTGCTAAGTTACAAAAAAATAGCAGGAAGAGAAAAAAGACATATTACTCAGACTACTTTTTGTGTCTGCCTTAACCATATGCTGTCTCTAAGTACTGAATATTTGATAGCATACAGTATGCTATCCAACAGAATAATAATATTTTAGTCTGATATCCTTTAATTTCTAAGGAATTTCATACCATCCTCTGTAGCTTGTCCCACTATTAATGCATTACTTCTTTTGATGGTCTGTATGCTAAAAGATGTAAGGTTGCTAGCTGTTCAGATAGTTAAATAATACAAGCCAGATTCTGAAAAAGAAAGCTATATTAGATTCCAGGGCTTTGATAATTAAACCACATTCACAAATTGCACGTCAGTGCCCATCTCCATTGTGCAGTGCGACACAGGCAAGCAGTTCTAATCTGCTGTTGCCCAGATGAATTCTAGAGCCTGAGTCAGTATCTGCTCATCAAGACCGCAGTGGAATATGCAAGTTAACAATCAATGCCAAGTAGAGTACACAGACATCATCTTGAATAATGCAGTGGCATCTCTTTACGTTACTGCCCTGTCATGTTGGAGGGTTGCTACTGTTGGAGCAGCCTGGAAAAGGTTTGGATCCTATGATAATATGTAGGGAAAACCCACCCTCAGGTCTCTTTTGGAAAGAGATTCTGTGAGTTGATTTTCTAGCAGGGAATATTCTGTACAGGAAACAAACTCAGTTATCCAATAAGAAATGGCAGAGTGGAAATGTGTCCCACATGAAGAGTCCACTCATCACTGAGCTACAGAATATTTTTGGGTTTTTTTTCCTGATACATTCAGGGTTGAATAAGGTACATACAATTCTACTTATACAAGTTCATATGCATGAGGTAGTGCTTACATATTCAGGTATCTCAGGATTTTGACAAGTTTATAAATGTAATGTTCTAAGTAGGTTCTGTGGTGACAACAGATTGACATACAAATTTTCAGAATTCTGAGCCTTTGCTGACTGCTCACTAGATTGCTCAGTTTGTATTTCAGATCTCAGCTGAGTTATACAGAAGCCTTGTTAGCTCTTTGGATTTCATCCTGAGCTACTAAAAAGAAACTCCTTGAGGAACAGCTTTTTTACTATCAGCCTACCAATGTAAATGGCATTCCTACTTTAGGAACATTAAACATAATCTGTGACTCTAAGTCTAGAGCCTTAAATTATGTCTGAGATTTTTTTGTAGTGTTAATCATTAGCTGGAGGATTCTGCCTCCCTCTTGACTATACAGGGACTGTAACTTTCTGCACTAAAGTTTAATTCTTAATTTAGGAGTGCCTATAGACAAGTGACATGTTTCTGGTTTTCTGTGTGGGGATGTGTTAGCAGTTGAAATGATTTACACTCTTTGGAGGTTAAAAAACAAAAAGGGAATTCTGGTTTTAGGAATCACCAGAAGCCTAATTTCCTTTGCCACTATCCATGTTTCTTATCAGATGCCATTATATTGAGTTGGAGTCCAGAGTTTTAACAAAGAACTTGTAGTTGGGCACAAATAGAGTATTGCTATTGTATCTTATATATTCCATTTGCAAAACTTTTCAGTCCTGGTGTTATTTATGTCTGATGTCTCTTTTCACACCTATAAAACTGAACAGATTTCATAAGAAACAAAATATACTTTGCAGCTAATCTCTCAAATATTTCTGTGTCCATTCTTGAGGAAATGAATTATAAAACAAAAGGTGGTTATAAACTTGGGATCATTATCATATATTTTCCTTTTACTAGGGAACAGATTATACCTTTTGAATTGGGAGAGACATTTTAGGGTCAATAAAATCTCATCTTTTCTCCCATATGATGCTACAGAATTAAAAGCTCAGGAGGAAAGTGTAGGAAAAAACCCCCAAACAATCAAAAACAACTGCAAACTTCTTTCAAGAAAATCTGTTTGAAAGTAAAAATAAATCTGAGAAAGTTTTCTGTAAAAGAAAGTGTTATACTCTGTTAACTTTAAACATAAGTGTTCAATATTGATGATTAAAAGGCTTTTACTGCTTGAAATATTCATTAGAAATGAGGATAAGTATAAATATACTCTAGGCAGTATTATCCATTTTTATATCATACTGTGGAAGAGAAGAGGTGATAAAGAACCCCAGGATAACTCCTGAAATTCCTGAAGTTTCACAGTTTCTTTATGGATTTAACAGGTACTCGAAGGGGAAAAATATATATATATTTGTTCTGTCTTATCATAGTAAATATGTGTATTCTGAATATTTTTAATAGAAAAGGTAGAAGGTAAAGGTAAATTATGTCATTGTTTCAGATAAAAAGCACACACAGAAAGTCTATGTAATGTAACTAATTTTGGATGTAGGTTTCAACAAAGTTTTGAGTTATATGGAGTTAGGTTTTTCATCAAATAACTTCATGATGAAACCCTCATTCCTGACACTAACAATATTAATACTAATAGCAGAACTAATGCCAATACTAGTTCAAAATATAACAGCATTAGAAAGACATGCTTGCAAAAGGAAAATGATGTGTAACTGAATGAACTCCAGTGAAGGAAGAAAAACTGTTGCTTGTGTAAATTCTGCAAGACTGATCCTGTGAAACTGTCTCCAAATTATTTAGGTCTTGGGATAAATTTTCCACAAAATCACCTTTTTTTTCTTTGTGTGGTTTTTTTTTTCTTTCCTCCTCCCTATTTTTCTCTCTTTTCTTTTCTTTTCTTTTCTTTTCTTTTCTTTTCTTTTCTTTTCTTTTCTTTTCTTTTCTTTTCTTTTCTTTTCTTTTCTTTTCTTTTCTTTTCTTTTCTTTTCTTTTCTTTTCTTTTCTTTTCTTTTCTTTTCTTTTCTTTTCTTTTCTTTTCTTTTCTTTTCTTTTCTTTTCTTTTCCTTTCTTTTCTTTCCTTTTCTTTCCTTTTCTTTTTCCTTTCTGCCTTGCCTTGCCTTGCCTTGCCTTGCCTTGCCTTGCCTTGCCTTGCCTTGCCTTCCCTTCCCTTCCCTTCACTTCCCTTTCCACAAAAAAGGTTAAGAAGCAAAATTCTTCTGTACTTGACATTTACAAAGATCTTGGAGTCTTAAAATTTTGTGACATTCATAATTGCATTCTAGGGCATCCCTTGGTTGCTCTCTATGGATACACTGAATATTGGTTTATGGACTGGAGTTGGATTTGGAAACAAGGAGTTCCTCTGAAGATATTCCTTTTTAGAGTGGAGTGCAGTTTATAATCAGGGTCCTATTTCTGTGGATATTTGTGAAGAATTTGATTTTTTTCTTTCTTTCTTTAGGAAGATGTTGTGTAGCTAAAAATCAACACTACTGATCATGAGCTAATTTTATTATTCTTACCAAGGCTTAGGGGAATGTTTGGCATCCATTTCAAAATACCTAATTCTCAATTAATTTAATAAAAAATAAATGTCCTAGCATTTCTCTAAGTACCTATAGACATTTGTCTGCATATTTAAATATTTACATATTTTGGAGGACGGTGACAAATGGGATAAATAGTAACCAGTCACAGTAAATAGACGAGGTTTGAAGAAGAACATACAGTTTACAAATTCCTATTAATTAAAATTTAAAATCTCATTACTATTTGACATAAACTTAGATAATAAAAGGATTGTGAGAGATGGAGGCTTCTATTAGTAGGCACTACGCATCACTACAAGATATGTAGCAGAGATCCTTAATATATAGATGTGTATCTTCACGACATGCACCTAAATCTTTGTCTGAATCAGTTTTTCCAGAAAGTCTCTATAAAGTCCATAAACAGAGGTAGTTTGTTGCTAAGCTATACAGATATGTTATCCTGATAGGTATCTAAACATAATAAGACATCATTTCTCTCTAGGTATCCATCTATTCCTACAAGTTATGTACTAATCTGGTGACCGCTAAACCACATAAGGCATTAACACCAGGATCATTCCTGGCCACCAGATACAGATTGACCTGCAAGTAGGGCAAATCCTTTCTAGACTGACTATACATGTAATATATAGGACATGCTCCAGTTCTTTTTGGTATCCCCATGTCTCCAACAATTAATCAATATTTAGGTATTTTTGGGGCTTGTGTTGTTTGGGTTTATTTCTATTTGGTATCCCTGAGTCAAAGTGAACTGTGTCATAGCCCACCAGGGTAATTTCTGTGGTAGAAATCAAGACCAAAGTCAGTCAGACCAGCCCTAAAAAAAATTCTAAATGAGTAAATGTGGTGAAGGAACAATTTGCTGTGCACCCAAAATAGTTACAACTTTCTGAAAGGTTTACTTTTTCTAATGTCTCTGGGCCTTGGAAGAGAGATGCCTATTGTTTAAATGTGAGCTTTCACCCTATATTTAATTTATAATCAACACCAAAATCATGAATTTCAAAGACACAGCATCTCTTAATTTAATGCCAAAGTATAAAACAGAATCCAGTTTTTCTTCTGGAGAAAGGTCTATTCCTTGTCTTTTCTAATTAGGAAAGGAACTTATGGAGAGCAATTCAGTTAAATATATCTGTATGGTAGGTCTCTAAGGCTGAATGAGAAGAATTGTACATTGACATTTTCTCTGAAACCTAGGTATTCATGTTCTTCCTTAGTACTGGATCTTCAAGGTACAGGGAGTTCACAGGTTTCTCATGTGAACTCATTTGAAACACCATATTGTCATAATGCAATTCATTCCATGCATGCTCCTCTTGACAACTTAAAACTCCCTTGTCCTGTAAAATATGATTCCAAACTTACAAAATTTTGCTTGAGGTTTAAGCAAATTGGAAATAGATTGCTACTTTTATGGTCTTATGGTCTCTGTCTCAATCTCAGCAGAACAATAAGAGAAGATGTCTTGAATGGCATGCAAAATAACAGAGACACAGAGAATAGCTGAAGTTGTAAGGGACACTTGGAGATCATTTAGGCCAAACTTCCCTGCAAAAGAAGGTTGCTCAGGGATGTGTCCAGTCAGATTATTTTGAGAATCTCCACAGATGGAGGCTCCACAATGCTCTGCGCAACCTGTTCCACTTTTCAGTGACCTTTATAGTTAAAAAAAAAAAAAAGCAAACACTTTCTTGTTCAGAGTAGTCTCTGAGTACTGTAAGTAATTGTACATTTTTATTTCTGTGTCTAGAAAATAAAGACATGTCTAAGGTAACAAAACAAAGGCAGAGTAAATAGATTCATGTAGCCAAAGGAATAAACTGAAATTCTCTTGGTTTCATATTGCAGTGTAAAAAATGAAATGTTGAATTTCATTTTTGATACTTGTTGAAAGGCTGATTAATCTTAGTGTCTTTGGAATCTCAGTCAGATTGAAAATTTTAATCCATACTGAAAAAACAATAAGAGTGTGTCAGAACTTGACTATCAAATACAGTCAGTTAAAATTAACAGAGGGAAAAAAAATTCAACAGACAATAAATTTCCATTAAAATGTACACTGAAATTTGTTACTATATTGACCATTAAGGGTCCATATAGTAACAAATTGGATTGGCTGAAAGCATTGTAGTTCAGTAAACTAATTGAATTTGTCTGCTTGGTTTTGTAGTTTGAGTTCAAAGACATACAGAGCAGTAGATATCATGGGCAACAGAATGAGATGTAAGAATAGCTGGGGATTTGAAAGAAAGGCAGCAAGGTTAGAGTTTAATGTGTTATAAGTATATATAGCAGAAAAATAGACTTGAAAATTGCATGTACTATATCTATTTTTTTTTGTGCACTTATGGCTTAAGGTGCGCAATTCTGAAAGCTCTTGTTTTGAAAAAACCCTGTCTTTTAATAGAAATGTAAGCCACATAAAAGGTAACATTAGATTTTTATATCTATATGAAAAATACATCTTCTTCATGGTCTTGATGTGAGAATGAAATATGTATACATGTAAATAGTAAATCCCTTAGTGTGACTCTCAAAACATATACTCTTTTGAAAATCAAAGTTTTGATCAAAATAGTAAAGAAAAACAACTACAGAAACCTTATCCTCAAAACTTCAAGAAATTATTTATTAAGCAGCACACAAACATTTTCCTAGTAGAAAGAAAAAAATTACTCAGGGAGAATTAGCTATGTGAATATTGACTAGATCTTTGAAATTATGAGAAGGTTTTTGACAAAATACCAGAGAATTAATAATTAGTCACACTTTTATCTTGGGATTTACAATACAATTTTGTTTAATTACTTCTGATGTTTCAGTATCATTCTAAGAACTACAAGAGACAAAGAATTGGAGGGTACATGCTCTTTTCAGACTTGTTCTCAAGTGGAAAATAATATCTATTAGAACTCGTAAACAAAAGTTGATATTCTTGGCATTTCTACATAAAGGAGATCAAGGACTGAGCTGGCATAGAAAAGCCTTGCAAAAGTAGCCCTGCCAGTTTAACATTAAAAGACTTTGTGAAATGACTTACATTGTTACAGTTCAGTGAACCACAAGTCATGTATGAATAATATGAACAGGATTCTGGCTTAGTTTCCTCTCAAAATTTGTAGGACATTCTCATGCATAACTAACTTTTTTCAAAATATAATGTGTACAGAAGACAGTAGCGTTGTTTTGTTGTATAGCAAGATTTATCAAACATACTCTTCAAGAATACTTTGCTGTTAAATTTTCTACATTAAAAGCCAATTTTATAATGTGATTTCCTTTAAGGGAAAGTTTTAATTCAATGAATTTCCTAAGATAGAAAGGAGGCTTCATTTTCCAGTTTTTACCCAGCCTGAAATAGCAGGTTTTATAATATGAGTTAGATATCATTATGGTCATTCCATGTAAAATACTTGTGGATCATTTAAAGAGAGAAATTAATTTGATCAATATTTTTTTCTTTTCTTGTTCAGTTACTGTATGGAGTAGTCCTTTTGACATTTGAGGGAAAAAAAATAGTCAATTTTAATTTATACATGGGTAAGAAAATTCCTTCCCATTCCAATCTATTAACCATCATCATAGATAAATGTAGAATATAAAAAGGCAAGAAATGTTAATGATTTTAAGCTGAAAGATAATCAGTTTAGAATAGATACAAGAAATAAGTTTTCACAATGAGGTTGATGAAAAACCAGAACAGGTTGCTTGGAGAAGTGGTGGATTCCACATGGCTGCTAACACAGAGGGTCAGGCTGGACAGGGCTCTGAGCAATCTGATCTAGTTGAAGATGTCCCTGCTCATTTAAAGGTGCTTGGACTATATGATCTTTAAAAGCCTCTTCTGACCCTAAGTCTTGTATGATTCTATGAATCAGAGGTGGTATTGTTAAAGGCAGCCATTGTACATGCTTGGGTTAAACAGCAGACATTCCTGCTTATATGCAGGTCTCTCCAAACAAAACCTCTGCTTAAACTCTACCTAAATGCTGCTTGAAATTACTGTCTCATCATTATGGTCTGCTGCACTGGCTCAGTACAAGTTCGAATCACATTTCACTAAGCAAAGAGATAATCCTCTGAATGCTGCACACATGAATAATTGTATCAAAATAATTTTCACCTTGACTTAGCCAAAGTTATTCAGGACTGAGGTTGAAGTATGATCCTGTTTTAAAATCTTGGCATTTTGGGTCTTCCAGTTATCACAGGAGTTCAGAAAATTCTTTAATGAGGCTAGCTGTTTCTCAGAAGATTGGGAAAGAAAAGCTGTAGGAGAAATGCTATTGTATGTATTATTCAAGCATAAATTATAGGTCTCAGCTGGGTAAAATTCTGTGGGGTTATAGCACAGGTCAGACAAGATGATCTGATGATCCATTCTGGCCTTGCATTTCTGAGTTTCTGAATAATGTACAATGAATTTTATATATTCAAGTCAAGCTGCGTGGCCAGAAGACTAAAACTATTTACTACTTGTCTAGATTTATGATGGAAAGGAAAGGACCAGACAGAACTCATTAAAAATAAATTTCTCAATCTCCTTAACACCTACATTTCCTTTCTTTGTTTTCTTTCTGTGTCATGGTGAAAAACTATGGAATCGTCTTTTGACCTAAATCAATAAGCTCTGACTTTTTTTAACTCTTTATTTTTTCATACAGCTTCTGTGTAGTGATTTTATATGGCTTACCACATCTTCATCTGCCACTCCTCCCTATTCTTGTCTCTTCTTTGCACTTCTGGAGTTGAAATATTTATTTATATTCTGAAATTATCCCACTCATGTGGCAATATTGACTATTTATGTCAGTCCCACTGACTTCTCTGAGTAAAGCTTCAAGTTTTCATAAGTATTTAGTTTCTGTTCTTTAGCAAATAGCTCTGATTTTATTTTCTTAAGTGTAATTTTTTATGATCGATTTTTAGAAATTTTACATACAAGTAAAAACAACACATTTTCAGAGGGAACACAAAAGTATTTATATGGGTAAAAAAATTGAAAATAACTCAGGTACAACTTGTATGGCTAGCATCAGGACCTCTAACTGGATAAATGTACCTAGACTGCCTCCAGTAGTAAAAGTCCCTGTTCTGGCAAATATTCACTAAGTTATATATTTTAAATCTTTTCTGAAAGAGTGTAAGTAACAAGAAAAAAACCTATATTTTTTTGTAATAATATTTGGGTTTCACTGTGGATATTTTTGTCTTCTATATCTGTGGAAACTTTTTTCAAGATGATGGTTCATTAACAACTTGCAGTAATAACATACTTAAAATATCAGTCATCTTCCACTCTTGAATCAGAGAAAAGTCAAAAGCAATGACCCAGGCATTAGTGTCAAAGAGTTAGTTCCCAAATCAGTCCTGGGCAGGCTCTTTAGTTCTGCAGAGACTGGCACAGTTGACGACAGAGACTGCATTTCAACTCAGCTGGATCGAGCACAGTGCTGTCAACACCACGGTTGTGGATTTGATCTGTATATGGGTCATTCTCTTAAAAGTTAGTTTGGATGATCCTTGAAGGTCTTTTCCAACTCAGAGTATTCTGTGACACTGCGATTAAGCTTAGAGATTAATATCCAGGAAACTGATCTTTCTGAAAGTGCAATTATTTTGGTTAATTTCCATAAAAATTCTTTTCTTCCTGTGTTCTCCTTTCAGGCTATCCTTGATGTAGAAGTGTGTTGCTATTAAATGACTGTTTTCTGATCTGGGTGTAAAAGCACAAATCCTCCCAGTCAAGCAGCAGGATTACAGACAGAACAGAACAGTAAGGGTTTCCAAAAAGTTTGAATCAGGAGACTAAACTACAGTAAAGAATATGGTGCAAATGTGCCAGGAAGCAAAGTAATAATACTCAGTGTATGGAGAAGGTGTCTGTATTTCACATAACATTATTAGATCAGTATAGTCACCCATACATAATCTCATTGGAGACACCAGAGGTGTGCCAGCTGACATCCAGCTGATTGTCCAGAGAGCAGATACAGCGTGGAGCCATTCTGTTTCCTGTGCAGGATTCTCTTGGTAAACCTGCAAGGCATTACATACCCCTGATTAATGCAGCTAAATTAAACCCTCACTGTGAGGGTCTCAGATATTACCATGAGAAGCTAAGTTGTTAAGAACTTCCTTTATGGTCACAAGAAGCTGTGGAGAAGGATTCATCTGATCTATTTTACACAAGTACTTTATGGTGGGATAAGTGGTGACCTAAAAGTGCCAATTTTCCTGCACTGATTTTCCCACGACTGAGATGTAGATGTAAACACATTCCTGTACCTGTTCAGAAGAATTGCCACCCAAGATGCTGAAAGTACTCTCCCCAGAAAACTATAGTGCTCTGCCATCCTAACAATTTATCTATACTTATGTGACAAAACTTCAGCAATCAAGAACAAACAGAATTCAAAATTCATTTTCGAGGCACAATCAGTTTTATCGAACCTCTAATTCCTCCACTCTGTTATAAAAGGATTATGAGAACTGGGTCAGAATTGGCCCCTCATTTTTAGCAATTATTATGAAATTTGCCTGTGAGATACAATATAATTAGACAATTTATGTACTAAAACAACATTCTGTAAATTAGATTCATTTCTTTATCAAGAGGATTTTTCTTCCGAACTTCCTAAAAGCTTTACTCATCTTTGCCCTATAACTCAATTACTTACACCCACTTGTGAAGCTCTTGACCTTAAAGGAATAGACTAAGCCACTCCCTTGAGATCTCTTTCTAGCAGTTTAAGTAATGAGGAGTCAGCAAGTGTAATCATGAAAGGAAAATTATTTTCATCAAGAAAATGCATGTTTATGCTTGTCAGAAAGATGGCTGTAAGAAGTATGGAGATATGCAAAAAGATGATCATCATTAAAAACTAAGACTGGATTTTTTTTTCTCTGAAACACACGAATTCTGTCATCAGAAAACTCATATAGGTTTAAAAAAATTGATTTAATACACTTCTCTAGTTTCTAGGTAACCACCATTTGAATCTTTTGGCTTTCTTCAACATTCCCAAAGGAAATTAGCTAATTAGCTCACTGAGCCACCATTCATAAGTGTAGTGAAAAGTCATGGATATTGGGCTGAGGGGGTGGGAGGGGGAGAGGCTAAAAAAATCCAGGTATGACTCTAGACTTTTAAAAATGACAAATAAATAATTCCAGAAATTCCTACCAAAAAAACCCCACTGATCCTCTCTGCCTTGGGGAGAAAAAAAACCCACATAAATCATGAAATAAATATTAACAGGAAAGAAAAATCCTCAAAGACTTGATATTGTTTAAACATAAGCTTAAATTAGTATGCCTTTGTAAATAGAACTGATCATCCAGATTTTTGTGCTTTAGAAACTCATAGGGAAATTTTCACTGATTCAAACGAGAGGAAAATGCACAACACCTTACCTGTTTCCAAATGTAGACTATAAACCCACTGGAAGACATTTATAATTCTTATTCAAAAGCAAGGGCAGCTCTTGCCTTAGGGGTGCTAGGATCCATTCCCAGCAGAATTTCAAAACTCTCAGTACAAATCTTTGTGAGCTTTTCTTCCCTCCAGTGCCAAGCCATAGACAGTGCACATGAAAGCACAAAGCCAAACATTGTCACACATGAGACAAGGATATGCACAGGGATGGAAAGGATGATACACCTTTGCCTCTACAGGTTTTATTGTTGTAAGGAAAAGGAGATCAAGATGGGATGTTGTCTGTTTAGTCAGTGACAGAATCAAAAGCAGAGAAATGTTAAAAATCAAAACAAATATCCTGCTTACTCTGAAGTTATGCAGACCAGTCAGCCCATGTTATATTATAGCAGCTAATGCAATAAACAGCACAGTGTGTTCCTCCTTGACCTGGGTGTAGAAACATAAATGTGAGGATCACTGTTACTTGTTATCTAAAACAAATAGATTTCTAATTTGTTTTTGTTTTTTCCCTGGTAATATGTGACCAGAAAAAAAAAAAAAAAAAAAGAGAGAGAGAGAGATTATTTAAGTTACATTTAATTTTAAAACATGCATTTATTTGAATAATTTAAAATGCGTGGCACAGGGAAACTATCTTTTCCTCTTTTCTGGGTAAATTTTGATGATAGCCAAAACTTGGCCTGGTTTGGAAGAGACCTTACAGATCATCAAACAGTAAGAATCAGTTTTAATATAGTGGAAAAGCTGAAGTCTCCCAACACTTTCTGTCCTTACACTATGAATAATTGCACAATTTTTCCTTTTTCCTTTAGCATGTGGCTGTTCCCAAGCTTATTTACACATTTAAGAGACTGGAGTATCTTTTTTGGGAGCATAGGCTAAGGAATTTGAGCTTGTTCAGCCTCAAAAGAGACAATGGGGGACCTCATCAATGTCTATCAGTATCTGAAAGGAGGCTGTCTAGATGATGGAGCCAGGATCTTCTTGGTGGTGCCACCAAACAATAGGACAAGAGACAAGGGGCAGAAATTGATGCACAAAAATCCTGGCCTAAATATGAGGAAGAACTTTATTTTGCAGGTGACCACTCACTGGAACACATTGTCCAGAGAGGTTGTGGAGTCTCCCTCACTTGGAGATTGGACTAGCCAAGTGCATGGTTGTGGTGGTGCATGAATTTAGTTTATTGTTCTGTGCATTAAATCAGTTCTCTGTATTAGTTCGGTTCTATGTACCCCTACCCCCTCTTAATTAATATTCCTTTGTCTCCCTCACAAGAGGTATTTTTAGCATGCACCTGCCTCTGTTATGTAACTTTCTGTTAGTTGTCAGTCATCCTTCCTGCCTTTGTAAATCCCCTCCTACCCACTCCTGATTAGTCCATGTTATGTTACTCCAGCCCTGGGTTCCTCAGTAACTGGCCCTGGTTGGCTGGTGACAGCCGACCGCTCCCCTTGCTCCTCCCTGCTAGCCCTGGACAAAACCCATCTGCACAGGTCCCTCCTCGGCCAGTTGTGGGCTGAAGAGGTGGTTTCAATAAACTGCTCTGATCACCTGCAGCTGTCTCCTCCCTTCATTCCTCTGCCTTGTTGTCCTTCCACCGTGCTCACAAGAGCCCTTTGAGGAGAAGAACCCACAGGGGTCTGCCCTGCCTGCGCTGCTCGCAGGCTGACCCTGGACTGCGCCTGTCACAGTGCCTGGGCTTGCCGGGGACAGGGTCTGCAGACTCTTGTAGGCACTGCGACACAGGGTGAGGCTTAAACAATGCATTTTATGGGTAGCAGTACAATCCCTATGTATAGAGCAAACGGATGGTAAATAATTGGAGCAGCCTGTTACTCTTTCTACAGGAAGTGAGCAATCCATCATGCCAAACCTTAAGGTACTGTGTAGCACACCATAACACCACAGTGGTCCAGAATGATAGAATGCTAGCTACCAGCCAAATATTTAGAGTAATTTGCCAAAAAATCATGTTTGTCTTCATTCATCTTCCTGTTACACTCTTATCATTTTTCCCAGCCTACTGCTGAAATATTGCTAGCTTTGACTCAAACCATTTGCTCATGATCTTCCACCCACATTTCTCCTGTAATATTTTGTAGATATTGCTTTCAAATTATGTCCTCCCAATGGATCAGCTTCTTGCTTTTACAGAGAATACCAAGTTTCATACCAGGGAATCAACATAATTAGAGAAGGAGGAATAAATGCATTATCTTGATTTTATGAAAACAATGTATCATAAATTCATGCTTTGGAACTTAATTCATTATGGCTTAATTTTAAGATCTAAATCTCTGAAAGAAAATCAGATATAAAAATAATATTTTAAATTCCAGAAAAATTGTTCTGTTTCTGCTACAGAAAATTGAATGGTATTTACTCGCCTCTAAGAATTAAGGTCCTCATCCATGGATGTATCAATTTACCATGATTCCTTGGCAGCATCTCATGCAATAAGGGAAGCTGAATAAGTCAGCACTTCAGGGATTCAAGCCATATTACCACCAGAACTTGATATGTTTTAAACAGCTCACTGAGTCAAAGAAAATCTTTATTACTGATTGAGATGTTCTTAAAGACAAGAAGAATTCTTAAAAATAGAATAAAGAATTAATCAAAGCCCCTCAAAAATCTCAAAATGTCTAATTTAGTATCTCAAAACATTTTAGAAGTAGAAATAAGAATAAAGAGTTTGTAGTATACAAAAAACTGCATAGCAATATAATATTGATATGATAGAATTGTAGTATGCTGACAACTAAACAAGTACAAAGGCAATAAGAGGACAAAAATCACTGCAAAAACAGAATACAATTAAAAAAGGAAAACAAAAGTGTGCTCCAGTGCATCTCTTAGATTTTTAAGGAAATTCTCTAATGAAGCTATGACTGAAAGTAATGAATTCCTTTCATAATACATTTCTATTCTATTTTTCTTTTTGCATTATTCCTGATGTTTTATACAAGTCACTATGGTGGTTTTGTCCAGGGTAGAGTTAAATTTCATCAGAATATCTGGTATGGGACTAGGTTTTGAGTTTTTTCTGGAAACAGAGTTGATGACATGGAGATGTTTTTGTTATTGCTGAGCAGTGCTGACACAGCAAGGCATTCTCTGCCTCTCATGCCATCCCTGCATAAGACCTTGGGTGGGTGCACAGCCAGGACAGCTGACCCCCGCTGACCAAAGGGATATCTCAGACTGTATGGCGTCATGGTCAACACATAAAGCTGGGCAGAAGAAGGAAGGTAAGAACATTGTGTGGTGGTGTTTGTTTTCCCAAGTCACTGTTACATGTGGCAGAGTCTGCTTTCTGGGACTTGGCTGCCTGTGGGAAGTGGTGAACCAAGTTTGCTTTGCCTTTTAACTCTCTTTATGTCAACCCCATCTGTCTGCTCACTTTTACCCATCCAACTCTCTCCCCTATCCCACTGGGAGAGAGAACAAGCAGCTGTGTGGGGCTTAGTTACCATCTATGGTGAAGCCACAACACTTCCAAAGAGCATTATAAAGTAAGAGGAAGGCAAGTAAAGACAAAAAGAAGGCTGTTTTTTTTGTTTGTTTGCTTTGTTTTGGTTTGGGTTTTTTTGTGTGTGGGGTTTATTTTTTGTTTTATTTTGGTTTTTTTTTTGTGGTTTTTTTTTTGTTTGTTTGTTTGTTTGTTTGGGTTTTTTGTGGTTTTTTTGTTTGTTTGTTTGTTTGTGGGTTTTTTTTTGTTGTTTTTTTTTTTTGTTTTTTTTTTTTACTTCTGGAAATCCAAACTGCACAAGAAATTACTTGCATGCTTACTTAGTGAAAGCCAGAGGTCTTTGTATTGTGTTCGAAACCCTCTTTTTTCTGTGGTCATTTAAGTTAAAAGTTAGCCAAAGCTGATGGACATTGTGTTGCAGAGGGTTCAGTCAGACATGCTGAGATACGGAATCAGATCTTTCACCTGGTACATAATTTCTACTATCTCAGTTTCCCTACAGGAAAAAGATCCCTGTAACTACATGAAACTGTAACATCTGACAGTGATAGGGTTTTGTTTCACGTATTTTTATGCCTCTTTTGTTTGTCAAGTGATGAAAAGGGCATTTTTCACTCCTTTTATGATACACACCCTGCCAAATAGTGCCACCCTTAAGCACTACTGCAGTTATCAGCTGGTTAGGGGATCACACCACTGGAGATGGACAAACAAGTAATTTAGCTCCTTTGCCCATGACAGAGCCCTGGAAAGCCAAGCCCACTGAGGCTACCAAAGATGTGGTAGGGAGAAGGTGGCAGATGCTCTGTGGTTGGGAGCAACATTTGTTGTATTTATCCCTCCATGGCAACAAGAACATTATGACAGCTTTTTTTGCAATCCTTACTATCCCTTCTCCTTCTTTTCTATTTTTTTCCACATCTTCCACCCTTTTCTTTTGCTCCTCCATTTTCTATGGAGAGGACCATTTTAATTTTGGCTGGTCCTCAGCTTGGCAACTCAGGGTGTGTTTTGATAAAAAACCTTGGAAAAAATTCTTGCTTTGCAGCACACCAATAAAAGTCTAAATTTGTTGGAAAGTAAAATAATAGGATATCTGGGACTGTTGAATTTTTCATTTTTGGACTAAACTTTTGTTACAATGTTACTTATCTTCTTTTTTTTTTTAAGTAAGTCACACTCATGGTACGATCCCATTGTCACTTAAGCTTAGCTTTTAGATTCTGCTAGTGAGTCTGAGGTACTAACCTAAATCTTTCCTCTTGGTAGTGCCATGTCCTAGCAGATCTAATTAAAGCTTTGGAAACATATGCTGTGAAAATTGACACAAAACAAGTGTGGGATTATTTAGAGTTCAGTAATTTCTTTGACATAATCACTGTTGGTAAAAAAAAAAAATCATGTGGTGCTTTGAAATATTCTGAGATATCTTTTTACTCTAAGCTAACATAAAACTACTCCAGAGAACATAGGGAACTGATTAAAAAAAAAAAAAAGATTATTAAAACATGATTAAAAAGACATATTTTTTTAAATATTGCAGCTAAACCAGCAACATGGTTCAAATTTCATAAACATTGTAGAAAAAAAGTAATTTCAAATTCCTTGCTTGACACTAATTACCTGTTTGGGCTATCAGCTTTCAGCATGTAAACTCAATCAGAAAGGAAAATAAACTTGCTTGAGTGGATGTACAGTGCACATTGCTGTCTATGGCTGATGTCCCAGAAGATAAAGATGTACTGTTTCATTGCTTTAGATTATGATTTCTCCTGAATGTTTTATCAGCCATGCATTATATTTTAGACATGCAAATAAATAGTAGTATGGAAAAGCTTTACCCTTGCTTTGTTTAGTGGAACACAGACTTTGCCTTCCTTCATGTTATTTAAGATGCCTGGGTTTTGAGGGTTTTTTTTTTGGTACCCTTTTCTTTCTGAATATAAAATATGCAATAAAACTGAGCTTATATATTACTTGATGGAGTTACCTATCCCACCAGAACTGTAATTAATGCATAACTTCTTGTCATTTCACTGGAGCACCATTTCATGATGCAGTGATCTATTTTGATACCTTTCTCTGCCCTGCCATCTGTAAAGCAGAGTTTGAAGTAGTATGCTTAGAGTGCTCTGCACATGGCTGTCTATGCATTAGAGATAAGAAAGAGGCAGTAAAAAAATTAGCCTCTTCTTTAGTTCATTCTCTGACCTTGAAATGGTCATAAAACTGTATGATTTTCCATTATTGCTCTAGTATTTATATATATATTTACATTATCTTTTCCACTACCACTGGGGGCAATTTTCCTGGGTCTGAAAGACAGCCCTAATATCTTAGCACAGCAGAAAAATTGAAATGCAAGATTACTCACCACATATCTCTTCTCAGAGACAAATTTGATTATTCATCAGTTCTCCTACACCTCTCTTTAGAGTCCTGATATTTTTCCTCAAACTCCTGACCCTTCTCTCAGCTCACTGTGTTAAGTAAAGCTCATCATTTATTCATGCTTATCTTAGTATACTAAAAAAATAATTATTGTATATAAGGGGCTACACAACTAGATACATTACCTAGGTTTCTCCATCATATTCTTCTGTGCAGTATTTGTCTTTACTCACCCCAACATGCAGCCCAGAATTCTCTAATTCACATAGTGAGACAGAATTCCAAGAAGAGGCTTAGATTCCAACTATTTGCTAAGATATGAAGACTAGTACTTTTAACTGTCAGAAATGTCTCATTAATGACTCATAATAATAGGATACAATAACTTCCAATTCTTTTATTGCATGCAAAACAGTCTCCTGAGAACAGTATTACATGAGAGTCATGTGAAATGGTTCTGATAATGATGCTCAGGGGCAGCATCCCAGTTCAGGGATTTCACTAGCAATATCTGGCAAATTGAGATCTGCGAGGTGGCAGGAAAAGACAAAACTAAAGTTTTGCTTTACTGATACATCTATTTCAAAATTTTAGTTTATGTATTAAAGGAGACTATTTATACAACAAAATGTAAGAGGTTGAAGTAAGATGAGATGAAACCCAGAATTCTTGTGTATAAGAAACTTGATCCAAACTGGGAGAGCTAATCTGTACAATTAATGGACTAAAAGCAGTTTTATATCTTCCCCCAAGTAGGCAACTGGTGAGAAAAATTGCCCTCCAGACACCACTGTCTATACTGCTTAAAGTATTAAATAGCTACCTTCCATACAGATATCTGTCTAAAACACCTAATTTTTGTCACAATGTTCTGACAAATAATCACTCTGTTAATATTTTCTTTAAGATTTCAAAGAGAAAAAAAATTGTATTTTATGTTGATGATTAATGAAAATTTCAGTTTAATTTGAAAGTCATATCTACACTATACAATTAGTTATACGATATGTGAGTTCCTGACAGGGCACTTTTTGGAGGAAGAAGGAAAAAAAAAGGTGTTTCAATTTTCCAGAATTTCTCAAAATGCTTGTATAGGAATATATATTTGTTTAGTTCTTTTGTCTTTGGAACTGCCTCTTTTAATCTACACTTTGGCTACCCAGTAGCTCTTTTTTTTTTCAATTTTTTCCCAATCTCAAATACACATTTCATGAAAAGCCCCTCTAGAAGTAGTGGAATTTGTAGAGGAACAAATTGTTTCCATGTGTGAGGAAGCATCACAGAATTGTGTGTTGTAGTCTCAGTACACCATTCAAAATGTTTAGATAGATAATATTCACAAAACCTGACAGGCACCAAATGAACAGCTTGAATTTATCCTCAGCTCTCTTTTGTAGACTAGTATTTAAATGCAACATTGAATGGCAAGCAAATACTAATATATACTATATACATTTCAAGTATCAAATCACTTTGTATGGATTAAAACCTACAACTAGATTTTAAAATGAGTTTAGGAAAATTGGAGCTGTTACAATTCTTCTATAATTAAGGAGATGATTATAGGGCCTTTTTCTTTTCATTGTGCAGTTGCGTTTTTCTCAGACATTGCATTTGATTATGGCTGTACTGACATAAATGATAAGTTTATTTGTCATATTGCAAGGCTGTTTTCAAATCATTATTTTTTTAATAAATGTTGATTTCTTATTACTTTATATGCATCTTAATGACATCATAAAACTTGATTTCCATGGTATAATGAATTACAAATTGAGCAACATGTCATCATCCCATATTGTAAAAGTATTTCTTTGTTGATTTGATATGTATCATTAAAAAATATAATTGTATTCATAGCTCTATGCACAAAGAATTTTATTTTCAAAGCCACAAAATCCATCTGGGTATTTGGAATATTCTAAAGCTTTGAAAATTTCTGCAAATCTGCCTAGATGAACAAATTTCTTGTAATTTAAAAATATTTATATGAAATAAATTGAAGTAGCTGTAAAATTTTGATGTGAAAGGAATCTTGAAGCAAACCGAAAAAAAAAAAAAAAAAAAAAAGGACATAAAGATATAAAATAACCAAAAATAACCATACTCTTAGTGCAAATGAGAATTTCAACAATAATAAAATAGTCACAAGCTCATTAGGAGTGTTGAAAGCTTTTAGTTTTCTGGATATGCAGAATGCCTCTCTTTCAGCCCTGACCAAAACTATGACAGACTAAATTTGTTTCTACTCTCTTCTCTCTCCAAGGAAAGAAATTACTTCTGTTCTAGCTTACCTCATGATTGCTACTGTTTCCTAATTAACTCCAGTGTGCAGGATTATGATAAAACCCACAGAGCTTGATCTCTCCTCATTCCTCTGCTCTTTTTCTCTGCATACTCAATATAAGTTAATAGGATGAATATAATCGATTTAAATTGACATATTCAGATCAAGAACTGTTGTCTTTTGGGATATTTAAAGAGAACGGTATGCTTAGTGTGTCTTTATTCCCAGTACATTTGTGCTGTCCAAGTCAAAAATTAATTTAAAATTGAGATTAGAACTTTACACCTCTGCTGTATTGATACACTCAGTTGCAGATTTTCCTCTTGAATTTCACTGAAATAATTCCAAGGTTTATACCAATACCAAGCTAGTACCAGACTTGGTCTTACTATTCCATGGACCAGTGATTAGACATAACTCCCTTTTTCCTCTCATTTTATGTTTAATTCCATAATATTCTAAACAAAATAGGTAAAAATTCCTCCAGATTCACATCAAAACAATTGGTAGAGTTTGACCCTATTTTCTACGTGTTGTTTAACCACTTTCTTCTTAACATTAGTATTTCAAAGTCTGAACAAAGTTACTTTATGTCTTGAATATGATGTGGGCCTTCCCTACATCTAGTGGTAGGCTACATATTTCTGTTCATAAAACAGCTGTTGTTAAATTGTCACTTAATGGACAGAAAATAACACTATTAGAAAAATATTTTCTGTAATTTTGTTTTGAAATCATCATAAGGTTTGTCAATAAATAAATCTATTTTTATGACCTTTAACCAGTCATCTTCTATGCAGAAAGTGCAATACTTTTATGTGATCATATGGTATCCTGTGAGGATTCATGATCAGAGAACTTCTCTTGCCTTTGAAGCCTTTCATGTTGAGCTGACATTAGTCACTCATCACACATTAGTGTTGAGAGCTGCATCTGCATTTGCACTAGAAGTAATACAAATTCTCATATTTACCTTCAAGGTTATCAGCCCTGCTACGTTCTCATTCCTCAGGTTTGCTTATTTGTTAGTATAACACTCCGAGCTGCACCAAAAATACATTCTGAATAATCATTGGAAAGGGAACATCTTAAATTCTTAACAGTAGTTTTATTCAAGAAGGACTATATATAGACTGGATCTCATCTCTTTATTGTCCTGGGTGTACCTGTGATTCTTAAACCTGCAAACTTGCTGGAGGAGAGAATTCTTCTCCTAACATTTCTTTGGGCCTGTTTCGGGGGTTTTTTACCAATCAAGAAATAATATGAAATATAGAGTTTTTTCTATAATTCTGTTTTAGTCCCCATTGCAAAGCTCCAATTGAAATGTATAGTATTTGAACACTATGATGACAGTAAAAAATCAAAGCTACATTTAGACAAAGGCAAACAATTTTTATTAATGTTAGGGATTACTCTAAGGTATGACTAAGATAGAAATGTAGAATGTACTTTCCATTCATTTACTAAAGAGATAATCAAAGAAGACTATGAAAGGATTTCTTTAATTGTATTTTTCCCTGATGGTTACTCTCACTGTCCTTCAGAGGGTGGCTTTCTCCTTGAATATTACTGATCTGTTTTCTCCTGCATAATCACTGTTAAGTTTTTCTAGTGTTACAGGAATCATTCTTCATGTCCAAAGAACCATACAAACCTAGATGGTTTAAGACAGATCTATGGAGAGAAAATTTAAATTTTCCAAAGATAAAATTTATGCAGCCTCCAAGATTCATTGGCTAGTTCTACATTAGCAGGTAATAACCTCTTAGTGGTACAACAGGAGTGAATAAACAGAAACTGTCCTTACAGCACAGTCTATGTAGTCTTGGATTTTACTTCAGGATGATTGAGCTCTGTCTCCTAGTTAATATTTTTATCTTACACATGATACAAATTCAAGTAAAGTAAAAAGTATATAAAAAGTAGAGGTATTCCTCAGCCCTGACCACACTGCCAACTGTCTTACTGACCTTCTTCTGTTTCAGGCAAATTGTAGTAGCATATCATAGCCCACACCATCCTGGCTCAAATAAAAATCTCACAAATGGAAACAGAATTAGTTTATGTTCCTGCATATGTTTTTGCCTGTTTCTATTCCTGTTCATCTCCAATTAACCCACCAGCATGCAATTGTCTGAAAATGGAATAAACAGCATCAATGAGTGTAATACCCTTTCTGCAGCCACAGTTGTAGGTCTTCTTGTTTGAGTTCATGGCACTGTGAGCTACTAGTACTTCTTTATCATGGCTTAACATTTCAAAAAATCACACCTATGTTAAAAAGCAAGTACATCTCTCCCTGCCTCTTGTGAAGTCCTGCCACACTGCACTAGTAGAGATCAGTGGCCTTACAAGTTTACAGTCACCAAATCCACTATCTTGGGCAAAATAATAGTCAAAACTTTAGATGCCATTCTCTAAAACTCCTCCTTTGGATAATGTGGATCACACCAATAAAAAATTACAGGTTTTTACTTACTTTTAAACAATGTGGTACCTATCTATTGAACTAACTGATGATAAATTTGTGGATAATGTCAATGTGGTTATTTACAATTCTTATCTCAAATTTGTGGGGATTTTAGTACTTTCTTTAAAAGAATCATCACAATAATTTACCCTATTTGATTCTGGCTGTTTCACTGGGAAATGTTACCTACTCACATCACTTAACCAATTTTATACCTGAACAAGAAAGAGATAAACCTAAATAGAGTGGGGTGTACCTTTGGTTGGGTAAATCTAAGGTGGTTGAGATTATATAATAAATTTAGGAACAGGGGTGGGGATATGAGGGTGGAGCAGGATACTCAAAATGTCTTCAATAATTTAGTGCTTTCCATAAAAACATGTAATTCCCACACTAATGGTAATCTCTTAATTCTTGTTTGGTTTCCTCCATAAGAGTATGTACATATAAATCTTAAAAAAAAAAAAAAAAAAAAAAAAAAAAAAAAAAATTCTAGTTCTGAGTTAGCAGGGTGACCCAGCCTGTATTTTCTATGATTCTACTCCTTTCACCGCACTTGCCTGTGATGTGTGTCATAAAGACCGTGCAAAACACCATAATGCTGGTTTGTCAGAGTCAACAGCCTGGAATTCTTACTGCGAATAAGCTTTACTGTTTCTGATTTCAAACCAAGTGAAAACAGATCATTCAGTGAAACCATGTACCATTAGAAATGCTAGCTTGCCTGCAAATATGGCAAAACATGCCTTCCTCCTCACCTGATCACAAAGAATTTCACATCTCACAGCTGAGCCTTTACCTGCAGACTGTCTACTGAAACAAGACATGAAAACCTGCACCTGCTGCTTATCCTGCAAGCCCTTAGCCACCTGAGCCTGAAGTGGCTGCTTAAAACTTTATGAAATGAAATCCATGGCCCAGTCAAGTCCCAGGATCAGATTTTCTCTGCCACTGCTTACTCTCAATAGCATACCAAGAGCTGGAGTATCCTGTGAATGATGAAAAAAGAGTGAGGGAAGGGGAAGGGGAGCATTACAAACAGTAACTCTACCACTAACTGTTCTATATCCTGAATGAAAATACCTTCTCTCCTGTTTGTCATTCTAGTTTGTAGGCTCAGAATCAAAAGGCCATATGACAGAAAAGCATCTCATTAGTGGCCTTTTGATCATATCATCAGCTCACAACCCACTGTTTTTGAAAAAGACATGGAACCATGTGCATAAGTCTTTAGAGGACTCTGAGAAGTGAGTGCACTTCTATGGCTTGCTTAGTACTGGAGATGAATTAGATTCACCGAGGGTATAGGCTGGGCAGGTGTTTTTTGACATACCTAAATTCCAAACAGAAGATTCCCTCACACCTCAGAGCTTCAGAACAGCTTATAAAGACAAAACAGCCTTTATGACTCAGTGCTATGTGTCATCTCTCTGCAACTCTGATACCAGGGCTCTCATTCCTCCCTCCCACTGCACATGTAACAATGACAGGTACAGAAGAACACCATAATTTCTTTTCAGGCTGAAAACTAGAGTCCTCACACAGGGGGTTCCTGATACAATCTGTGGCAGGAAGCAAGCAGGAAAAAGGTATCAGTAGATGTGCTTTTGTCCTCAAAGAGAAATGACAACAGTAAAGCATTCTACATTGGTTCCTAAACTTCCCTCTATGGAGATGCCAAGACCTCAGGTGTGAGCATGCAGTCAGGAAGCAGTGCTCATGGTACCCTCCACCACAAAGGTAATTCAAGAGCTTGTAATCAATGAGCATCTTCTGCACTGCACCCAAAGTGTGGTGCTTCTACTAAGCCTTCATAAACAGGGTCTTCAGCTTCTGAAGATGAGATGAATTGAGGCTTTTTTTTTGCCTACCCACTTGCAGTTAGACACAAAATCATCGTACTAATGCATAAATTTTGATGCTGTCATTTCCTTAGGAATGACATCTGTCACTTTCTCAGGAATGACCTCTGTCACTTCCTCAGGAACTCATCTGGGATCATGTTGAATGTTTGTAAAGACAGCACTAATAAATCGGTAATAATAAAACAGTGAGATAAAATATGCAAGATATCACTAAGCTACAAATGCATGAAAAGACAAATTAATTTGAGTGAAAGGAAGTGTGAATAAATGAATAAGGTTCATTAGTTAAAGGGTTGAGAGGTTGTGGGCAATAATATGTACTTATACTTCTAATAGGACATGTGTGTCTTGAAGAAACTCATGATAGTGTGGAGCAGGTGTTTCAGATAAGTCTCTGGTGCACATTTGGCAACAGACTGCAATGGAGAATCCAGTTTACTTTCCTTGCTTTCCCTCCCTAAGACTATTCTCAGTGTGTTTCAAACAAATACATTCTTTGTAGTACAACTTTGGAACTCAGTTCAGAAGTGCTGTGATGATCTGAAAGAAAGTGTTGATGTTTCCTTTAGATCCACCTAACATCCTGTATAGAAACCAGTTGGCAGTGAAGTGGCATTTTCAGTAGTTACACTAAAGAAGTAAGCCCAGAAAATTGCAGGTATTTATGGAGAGGTAGGATGGAAAAGAGTTTTCCCCTTTATTGAAGAGTGAACCTAAATCTCACATCTAAAAGATCTCATATGAACTAAATTTCACTGATACTGCTGTTGAGATGGTGGTATAACATCGAAAGATATACTGTTACATGAAAATTTCTTTGAACCATTTTACTTTTAGTGTCATTAAGACATATGGCATGCATAATTTTAATACATTTTTGTATCAGATGGTAAGATTATAATTTTTTTCAATTTTAATTTTTTCAATTTTTTTCTGAGCTAAAAATTTAGAACTGCATTTTCTAGACTATGGTTCCAAATATCACAAACATGCAATAGCATCATGTCCTTTAATGCTACTACATCTAACAGTACAATGGTTTTATTATTGCTCTGTGGCCAAAATTCAACTTGTTTCTTTTGCAGCTCTCAGGCAGGCAAAACAAAACAAAAGAAAGGAAAAACATACTTAAAAGGAAATGTAGCCATTTGTCTCAGCAAAACACTCTGAAAAGCCATAGGGTAAGAAAACAATAAGAAAGACATAAACTGTAGGGAAACAAATAAAATCATGAGTAATACTATTTGGATGCTTTTCCTGACATAATAGGTTCCATTGTTGAAAGAAACAATGTATCTGCAAAAATGTGCCACAAATGATTCACCAGCTAATAAAGACTGCATCAAGAGTTCAATGTTCACTATGAATCATTTAGTTAGGACTTGCTACTCCCATATTCTTTTTTCAGCTCTTTAAAAAAACACACTGACATTTCCCCATTACTTCCTCAAATTCTTTTTTCATTTCATTTGGATATCCAAAGAATCATTCTCTTCTATCACAGCTACAGTGAGCATAAATACTTTTTACCCATGTCTTTGCCCTGATTCTGTCTTTTAGAAATGCTTTAGAAATGGAGATGTAAGCATTACTTTCCCATTTCTCCTGCTCTCCTTTCTTTCCTTTATTTTCAAGACAGAGGCAGCTGCAGTCCAAGTAGTGTATTCACAAAAGAGGACTCACAAAATAACTGGCCTTCATCTTTGTGTTTGTCTATATATTGAGAAGATAATAGAATGTGAGATGGAATTTAAATTGGCAAAACTAGCTCTGTTATTTTGTTGGTAAAATTATTCAAATAAGCTGACAGCACTCAGTTCTTTGGCATCACAGGAAACAACTTTCCTCCAAAAAATTCAGAATGTGAATTGTTGGGTGCCTCTTATCTTCATTACAGCTTTTTACCTTTTCCCTTAACAGCGTGTTTTTACAGCTTTCAAAACACAAATGACTTCAGAGAGATCTAGTGTGATCATTAAGGACTGTATTCAGCAAATGTCAGACTTACATGGCTTTATCTGTAGGGCCTCTGTAGGCTCCCACAACATGACAGGTTTAAAGCTCAAAAGTCTCAGTGCACCATCCTGAAACTCACGCACCATCTTCCCTTCTGACTAAACTGAAACACAGAGGCACTCCTGAGATACATTTAATTCTGGAAAACTCTCTTCTCAGGAATAAGGCCACTGAAGGGAGTCCCATTCTGTTTTCTGCTACATAGTAACACACCTCTGAATTCTCTGTCAGACACACAAGACCTAATCTTCAGGCACCATCAGTTGTATCCAAATCCAGCAGTAAGGTGGATCATATTTGATCCCCAAACCTCCGAGAAAGTGATTAAGTAGGGCTTATGGGCCAAAGTAGCATTCTGAGGTTCAATATTGAACCAAGAAATCTTGATTCTGATTGTTCTTCAATTGTAGTTTACTTGTTTTTACAGTAAAATGTTCTTTCATGTATTGTGTGTGTCTACTTACAATGGTAACAGTCAAAAAAACCCCATAATTACATGCCGTGACATAAAATGGGTCTTTTTACATCTACTGCATGAGGAATCTCGAGCACTTTCTGCTCTGTACGTAAAGTGTAGTGGAAGTTAAGTAAGCTATATTGAAAAATTTTGCTCAACAGACAACTTCATTCAAATTTTGTGGGCATGTTTTATTAGCCTTTGCTAGCAAGTGAAATATACTCCTTTGCTGCAGATAGTTCTGATTATAAAAGCAATCATATGTTCAGGACTCACTTTTGTTCTATAACAGCCTCAGAGGATGAAAAATCATGAAAGAAGATAAAGTCCTTTCTGGCTTTGGAAATCATTTCAGATTGTAAAGTTCTTAAGAGCTTTAATGCAGCAATGGCAAATAGTTTATTTTTTGTCTTGAGCAAAGCTCATGTGCTTGCAAATCCCTTTTTTAACAAAAAGACTGTGTGACTGTGCAGATGGTCCAGACAATAGAAACAAATATTAAATAATTATTCAGACAACATAGAAATATTTTGTTCTTTAAGACTCTGGCAGCTATAACACACACATTAATTACTCTAATATTTTTATTGAAAAGAAACTTTTACTGTATGAAAGCTACAGACATCATGTAATTGCCTAAAATAATTCCTTTATGGTTTAAAAATTATCCCTGTTTCGTTTCACCTGAGAAGTATAGATATATAGGAGTGTACATCTATTTGTAGCTGTAAATGTTCTCTTAGAACATCGTGGCATGGATGACACTGAATCACAGTAACACTACACAGACTCATGTCTGTGTTTTGTCTATAGGGAACACTAAGACATCTGTAATACATCACAGAGCTGGAAATCTGGTCTGTACTTCTATCAGTCTGGGTGAACTAACTTTTAAGGGAAGAAAAGGCTCCAGCAGTAATCTTGTTAGGCTGTTCAATCAGTGGTGAAAGAGATGTGTCTTCGTTAGGAAAGGTCCCATCCTCTTTCATGTCTTGTATGCTATGTGGATAAGAAGTAATCTGGTTTGTCTTCTAGCAGAAATTAAAAAACAACAACAACAAAAAGAAATTGATAGGCTTGTTTCTGTTTTCCTGCATGTTTTAATCATCTTTCTAGGACACAAGAAACAAATAATGAAACTGGATGGCATATGCCAGGATTTCAAAGTGGAGTGTAATGATGGTGAGATGAAATTACGAGATGTGGAAAATCAAAGAAAAACTAGAAGAAATTATGAGACTGAGGATGGGCTGGGTTGTCTCAGAAGATGTTGAAACCATAAAGTGCTTTTGTATAAAAGAAAAATGGAGTCACCTCATTAACTTTCAGATAAGTTTGATCGGCAGGCCTCTAGTGTTGCTGCCAGCCTTCTTCAGCAGGATGGAGAAAAATCTTTTGGAAGATTAGAAAATCTCTGTAGGTTATCTCACACTATCCTATTCTGTCCATCTTCTATCTTATCAAAACTGAGGGACCTCCTTGAGAAGAATTATGTAGATGTAGTCATTTCTTCAGTGAAAAGTGAACTTTCTGTTTAGAGATGAGCTGTGTCTTTGCTCAGGTTTATAAATGGAGACAGAAGGTATACATATATAATTACAGAAAGTAAGTACTTTGCCCCAGGCAAGTAGAAGACATCCAACCTAGTGAAGTTTACAGGTATACTGGATCAGTCCAGAAAAGGTTCCTTGTTCTTGAATTAATACAGATATACTTTTGCAGGCTAATGTGCCTCAAGCTGTCATCATGAATATCCTCACTGTGGCCTATACCAATGGCTAGGTTTAGATCAATATTTTGTATGGTCTTATTGAGGATGACACTTGAATCCCTCTAAATTCTTTCAGAAAGATTTTGCTTTTTATCTTCATTCCTGCATAACTTAAGCTCTAAAATGACAATTTAGAGGTACCAAGTTTCTGTTGGAACAAATAAGGTACAATAAAGCAAATTTTAGGTCTCTGAGTCACTAACTGGTTCCTTTGTATTTGTTACTAGACATTGTTTCTTATTCAGGACTTGATAACTAAAGACTATGTCTTTTTTAAAAAAATATTGCTTTCGTTCTCTCCTCAGAGCCCCTAAAACATTCAAACATCAGAATGATTTAATTCTTGACTGTTCAGGTTTTTTTTAAATAATCTCTTATGGTTTATACTTACTTGAGACTCATCAATGGCTGCCTGTTGTCTTTTAATGATTGAATGAGGTGCATTCTCTGTGCCATGCTTCTTTGCACACTTTCTCATTAATAGACACACATTAATAGACACACCTCTAGTAACAATTGTGTCTGCCTTCAGCTTCCAGTGCAATTATCTTCCTCTGTGTCTGTTCTGTAAAAGGTATTTAAATGCTCTGACCTCTTAATCTTAGTTATCCCTGTGCAAAGAACAGTATCTCTTTTCAAAACTGTTTACTGTAACACTTTTTAAAAATTTCCATAGTTCATTGCTCCCATCTTTCATTTTATTCTTCTTGGATAGCCTAAGATTTTCTCTTCATTTAAAGAACTAAGTTTATTTGAACTTCAGTCCTTTTTTGGAAATGTCCTTTTGAAGTCATGCTATAGTGCATAAAATTAACAGCTGTTTCCTGGAGCAAGTAATAGAACTCAGGATTCAGAAGTCAGTGTCTGGTCACCAGATAAGAGTCTTGCTATTTTCACAGTGACATGATAAAATATTTCATGTATTGGCAAAACTTCAGATGAGTCCTGGAATGAGGCAAGTAAGAAGCTGATTTAGACTACATACCTCAAACCAAGTTTGTAGACACCTGGCCACTACATTTTTCTAACTGTAAAAAGACTCACTTTTCTGTGCATCCAGTTCTCCCTTTTTCTCAGATCTGATCTTCGATACAGCTAAGGCCAATTGTGCATGAACTAGTGTAAGATAAAAATAGCAGATAAATACCTGAGCAAAGCAAGATGCCAAAGTCTGAAAGGAATAAGGACACACAGGCACAATAGGTTTGCCTTCATATTCACAAAAGGCTGATTAAAGACTGTCCTACTGAGAATTCTGAGGTTTTTTTGAAGCCAGTTTTTATGTGCCTAATTCTTTCTATGCATTGCATAGAAAACCTTGAAAACTGAATTGGGCCTGTGGATTCCAGTATTTAACAGGAAGGATAAAAGTTAGGTTTTCAGCAATAGTCAGCATTGTGATACTTAAGTCTCTTTATGGATCCAGACTCCTAAACACCTATGATTAAATTGGTAGTGAAAAACTAGATGCTGACTCTACTAGAAACTGAGAACAACTATTGAATTTCAACAGCTACATGACGGCAAAAGGCCTGAACCAATAACTGTAAGCAGATCAAATATGAACCCTCAAGCTCTCCAGATCCATTAACTTCCAGATCATTTCTTAACATGTAAACTAAAAAAGTGACACTCATTTTTTTAACACCTTCACCTCCTACTAATCTCCACCAAGCAGAAAAAAAACCCTAAATAAATTAATTACTGAATATACTGCTTATTGATGAACCCAGTGGACCCAACATAGTAAAAACATTTAACTCTGTCTAAATAAAATAAGTATTTAAACTGGAGTAGATACTGGAGAAAGGCATATACACCATGCTTGTAAGGAAAACTGTGCTTGCTTCAGAGAATAGACCTCAGTTTCTGTTACTTCATTAAAATATTTTACCACTAATAGAATAAAATTTCTCCATTGATTACAGCCATGTTATTCTGAGAGCTATTTTTGTTTACAAAATGAAACACTACAAAACCAGAATGAGAAGGTTCATAAAATGCACTTTCTGCTTACTCTGTGCTGGGGTCCCTGCAGGTCAGGTATATCTGCAGGTCTTGAGCAGGCAGGTCGGCATAAAAGGTGCAGCTTTGGGCCCTGGCCTGTGTCCCTGGTCTGGGATACCATCTGGATGAATTTGGCAGGTGTCTTTCTCTTCCTGGTTCTCTTGAGTTTGGTCAGGGTTGGATAAACTGTTTCATCTCAGTGTGTCTGTGCCATATGCTGCAGGAAACAATTGATTTGAGTCTTAGGTCAGAAGCCAAGAAAGGGAATGGAGAAGAGGGAAAAAAAAAAAAAAAAAAAAAAAGAGAGAGAGAGAGAAGAGAGAGAATGGAAAGAGGCACCTAGGGAAATAAACACAGGGAAACAACCTCAGAAATCCAGAAAGAAGTTCTTACTACAACAGCCACGACATGAGATTTTTCAAAACTTGCTGGCATTGAGCCATTTCTGAAATACCCAAAGTGCAAAGATACTGTCTAAATATTTGCAGTGTCAGGGAAGCTCTTCATACTTTTTTAAGGTTACTTCTCTGAAGACCTTGTCATTGATCATAAATGTCTCATAATAAAAATTATGAAAGAAAGGATCTATCAGGTGTTACTATTAAAAATACAAAATTAAACACCCCCTAATATTTATAGCCTGTTCACTTTTTCATCACTTAACTCCCATTGTTTATAGTCTTAAGTCTTCTCAAAGTATTGAGGTCATCTTAATTACTTACATACATCCAGACTAATATTTTCAACATCACATTTTCATTTTTTTCTTCCTTGGTCTTGAATTGTTAGAAATTACTGTGTTTGGTTGGGGGTTTTTTGTTTGTTTTTTTTTTCCTACCAAAATCTTTCATTGGCTCTCTGTGGTTTAAAAATACCACATTAATTCTGTTTCAGTTGAAACAAGAAATTTCCTTTTTTTCCATAAAGAAAAATCTCTAGCTTCCTATATAGAACTACTTCAACCCATTTACCTTTGCTACCAAAAATCCTGAGAGGTAAGGCTAGAGTGAACATTTTATTAGCAGTCACAACCCCCAGTCACAGCCACCCTGTAGGCAGCCTGAAAGCACTCTTCCTCATGTGAGGTCTCCCAGCAAGAACAAAGTGTGCTGCAAGGCAAGGACTGTGGCCATGAAAGAATAGAGCAGACAAATCATAGCACAGACTGCCACATTCCCCTGCTCACTTTAGCTTACATATCTTGTTAGCAGGGGGGGAAAAAAAAGAGACTACACTTTGTGAAAATAATAAATCAAGCTAGAAAAAAAGTAAGGCACTGTTATGCAATATACAATAGTTTATCATCTTACCTGAATCTAAATGAGACCAGTTACCCAAGAGTGTTATGTTTTATAAAAAGAAACAGGATCCTTGAACACCATGCCCACAACATGAACGTGTAATAACACTGGCAGTAATAACACTGAAACAGCCTTTTGATTCGTGTTGTCAATTGCTCCTTAAAGATTTGAATAGTTCATTAGAAAAGAACTTCCATTACTTATAACCTAGACACACTTATATACTTTAAAATTTTGCTTTCAGAAATAAGCTTTCTCTTTCTAAAAACTTCTGTTGTATTTATATTTGATTTCTTTACCTCTCTGCTTTTTAATACAGATGATTTTCTCAGCAGGGGACAGTCACAATATTGATTCTATTGATGTAGATGGTACACATATACATGCATAACCCACTGAATATAAACGCCCCTTTCCTCTTGTTTACCATCCTATGATTACTGAAAGCAAGAGGTGGGTAACTACTGTACCTGCATGTGGCAAAAACAAACAAACAAACAAACAAACAAAAACCAAACAAACAAACAAAAAAAACCAAAAAAACACTTATTTTGCCCCACATTGACATTTAAATCTCTACTGTAGGAAAACATTTCTGAATCCAAAATATTCTTACAATTTTGATTGTTGGAATATTTAAGTTCTCTATAATCTGAGTAAATATTTCTGACTTGTGCGTGTCATTTATGCCATTTCAGGTAATTGTAGCTGTGTTAGAAAGCCAAAAAGGAACACAATAATTCATGTGAGAATTGTAATTTGTTACCTGCAAACATGAGTAGATCTTGCTGTGGGATGGCTCTACCGTCTACTTATTTTCTGAAAAAGAGATAATCATGTATATTGTCTTGTAAGACATCCACTTAGAGTAGCAATTTTAGGTCTGTGATCACCAGAATACTGTGCAACACAGGCCATGTAGCAGCTGCTTTTAACAGATAATTGAATATAGATTGAAAAGAGCTATTATGGTCTAGTCAACTGATATTTTCTATAAGAAGGCAAACAATTTGATTCAGATTAGGCCTCTCATTCTCTCTCCCTTTAAAAGTCAAAACTATATTTGGAAATACACTACAGAAATCCATTAGATACTTTTTATTTTCTAAGAACATTAGTCTGAAAAAGTAATTAACATCAAAAACTTCAGGTACAGCCTCACAATACCATTTTTCTGGTACCAGTTCCGGCTAAAAACTGGAAGTACCTTAGCCTTTTCTTATTGATTAAATGTCCTCTCCTCCCTTTTTTTTTTTTTTTTTTTTTTTTTTTTTTTTTTTTTTTGGTGTGTGTGTGTTTTGTTTTGTTTGTTTTTTTTTTAATACCCTCAAAGTTGATATAATGGAGACTAATAGCAGACTATTCAGAAAGATTATTCTAAACTGCTTACTGAGTGAGCTCTCATTGACCTCAAATATACAATTTAAGGGAAATATTGACTGGTTTTATTTGTGAAAGGAAAAGGTTATTCATGGCAGAGGATGCCATCAAAACAAATAATTGTAAAAAAATATCATCCATGATATCTAGGTATTTGTTATATATTCTGATTAAAGCATCAAATGAATTATCTATTCTAAAAAAGAATATGTACATTGTCCAAAAATATTGTTTTCATTTTACCATGTCTGCAACTTCAGAGCTGATTTTAAAATAATTCTACCAAGCACCTACCAATTTGTGAAGGAGGCTTTCCACTTCCAATCCCTTTCATTTGTCTTTGTAAGGTGGGATCTTTCTCTACTTCTGCTCTTTCTAAAGGATCCACTTAGCTCACCAGCTAGCTTGTGATTTAATGTGGATTGATCCATGCTAAACCTTTGAAAAATGTTCATTTCCTTCAGAAACACATGGCTTTGACAGAAACTTGACACTTATTGTGTGTGAGTGTGCTGATGAACTGCCACTGAAGATAGTTACCATCCACCTCTTTATCCTATTAAATACTTAATTTGCATGTACACATCATCACTGAGTGCTTTAATCACTTGTCTACTGTACATTAGAAGGAAACACCTCCAGCTAGTCCTACAACAATTAAATGCTCAGGTTATCTCAGTGTTCATAAAAAGTGAGACAAAAATCTCCTCTAGAGTAGGACTTAATACTTGCTGTCTTCTTAACATAATCTCTTACCTACCCAGTTCCAATCTTTTGCACCTTTTTCACAGTGGACTGATTCCATACCTTCAGGTTACAAATTCCATGGCTATTTCATTTAGTGTCTCAGTGTCCTGCCTGTAAAATCCAAGCTTCTTAAGAGTTCATCTTTTAAGAATTATAACAACAACAACAACAAATCCAGGATTTAATTGACACAGGTATCTGATATAATTAGTCAACTAATTTTTTTTAATAAAGTTTATTTGGCCAAGGTCTAAATTCTATGCATCTTGTTGCCTGCATCTTGCCTATGCTGCTGAAAAATGGCATCCTAGATTTTGTGTAAAACCATCTGAGTAATTCTTAATTTTCTGCATATGCCATTGTAAGATCTACATCACTTTTCTGGCACCAAAAGTCTCAAAAGTTATTCCGAGAATCCAAGCACAGCTCTTGTCTAGTTTCAGATCTCTCATGTCTAATTAATACCTCTTCATTTTAACAATGAAGCACCCAATTAAATACATTAATACAGTTATGAACCAAGTTTCCATATGACTCCTTGTAAGTTCTCTGAAAGTATTAATTATGCTTCATGTAAATATCAGTATTAGAGCAGAGTAATTTATTTCCTGTAAGTGTTAAGATGAAAATGCTATTTTAATTTTTATACTCTTTGTTGGTTTATGAAACATAGGATGTTTTTATATTGCTAGAAGAAGATAAAAGAGACTAGTGGCAGTATATTTTGGGCTTTGGTATGGCTTTTATTTTTGTGGTGTTGGAGGAGAGGGGAATTGCTTGATTTAATTTTTGTTTTCCAATAAGTAGAGCAGGGGATTGGATGATAACTCATGACATTTTAAGCTTTAATGTCAACTTTCAATCTTTTTTTAAACCTTTTCTAATTGAGAACTTGGTTCTTCTGACTTCCTCATGAGGCATGTGGGATTTCAGGACATTTAAAATAAGAGCTTAAATTTCAGTGTTGTTGCTGTCGCCATTATTGTTATATTAGTAGTAGTAGTAGTAGTAGTACCCTGTATATTGCATAGGTATTCATTATTAATTCAGGAATAATTATTTTTTAGCTTGAATTCTTTTTTTTGGGTTGTACTATTTGAACTTGTAACCATGGTAATTGTTCAATACCTCTCTCCTGCTTCGAAGAACTTGGTAAATATGAAAGATCATACTGGCTATCCCTATGCCAGTCATTCAGCCTTGTAGGAGCTAGAAACATTCATAAAACACTTGTAAACTTAGAAGAAGCAGGGACATTTTGAAGTGAGTGACATTTTATAGTTAGATATAGTGATAGCTAAACCATGTGTTGTAGTTTAAGCCCAGCTGGAAATTAGGCACCACTGAGCCACTCCTGCAAGCCACTCTTCTCCCCAGTGGAATGGGGAGAAAACTCAAAGACTTGTAGATTGAGGTAAGAACCTATCAATTATTGGAAATAAAGTAAAATACAATAATGATAATAATTATAATAATAATGATATTAAAAGGAGAAAAAGGAGTGATGTACAATAAACTTACTCACCACACCATTGAGCGATGTCAAACCTCCCTTCCTGAACCCAGATCAGCTTTTCTGGGTAACTCCCCCCAGTTTATGTACTGGGCTGGACATTCTTAGGTGTGAAATTCCCTTGGTCAGTTCAGGTCACCTGTCCCAACTGTGGCCTCTTCCAGTTTCTTTTGCATTCCTCCTCAGTAGCAGAGCATGGGACTAAAAAGTCCTTGATTTAGGATAAACATGACAACAAAAAGCCAAAACATCAGTGTGTTATCAACACCATTCTCATTCTGAATCCAAAACACAGCACTATAATAGCTACTGAGAAGAAATTACCCTAGCTGAAAAAATGATACCACATTTTCTCACTGATACATGAAATAAAACCAGAAGTTGCTTCATCTAGGTTTTTAATTTTGAGCAGATGTGGGAGTTATGGAGTATATCTCCAGAGCACTATGGAGTGGGGACCTATTCTTTAATATAGCACAACATCCAGTCATTGTATTCAATGACAAAAAATATTTTTATGGGTGTTATATTATAAAAAAATATTACCTGAAGTTCTCTGTAGAAAATAATAAATGGACTAGTTGAATGACAAAATGTTTTTTAGTAACTCATTCCTAGGTCTGGATTTTTTTTTCCACTAGACAGAGCAATAAAGCAAATATTAGGGTTTTTTTTTTTTAAAAATCTTTAAGTAGCATACTACCTAGAAGGATTAGATTGTAAAATTTGCTCTTACATGTGGTGAAAATGGACGAGTGAACAAAATAAAGAGTGCAAAACACAAGTAAAACTGAACCCACCAAAGCACAATTTTTATACATTTATATGACTTTCTTTCAGTTCATTTGAATCCATAAAGAAACGATCCTGACTTAAAAGTCTGTGTGAAACAGCAAAACTCTGAAAACTGAGTATGTAAAAGGAAGGACAGAAATAAAAACAAGTATTGCAGCCTTGAACTCAGTTCAGGAGTTTCTACTATACGATCAAAATATGTCTTATGAGATTTCCTCTGTCACTCTGTTCATGCACTTTCTCTTTTCAAAAGACTCCTGAAAAAACACAAATAACAAAAGAACCCATAAAGCTCACCCTAGGAATGACATAGGCTACCAGAACTATATGTTCTTTACCATTTGTATAAAATTTCTACAGTTCTTGTTTTCACCTGTTTAATTCTAACTTTCTAGTTTTACAATTCATACACCAAAATCCCTCTTTACCTTCCCATCCAAAGTGGATGAAGGGTATTTTCCTTTGAGCCTTCTCCTCCTAGCTGGTAGCCAAAATTATTGTTGAGCAATTCCTTCTTACAACTAATACATGGATGTTTAAGTAATAGATAGTACACCATGACATTGCATACTGTGAAAATTGTAGAACAGTATCACCTTGCCCAGTGTTTTCTTAACAGTTTTTGTAAATGCCCAGACCAATCCTCTGTGGATAATGATATTTTATCTTTCAAGTCAGTAGGATATCCCAGAATTGGGAAGTTGCCCTTGCCTCAGTTTCCTTGTCTACACACTAATGTTAAAATTATTTTCCTAGCACCTGAAGAAGCTGAGACTGTAATTATTCAATGTTTGTAAAGCGTTATATACTTTTAATGTCAAGTATGGCTAAGGACTATTAACTATCCACAATTCGAAAGTTTGATTAACAAATCTCTAAAGGTCCTATTAATTTGCCTGTTTCAGTGTTACTGAATCATAAAACTGTCTTAACTATGCATCAAAAAGTGTGTTTAGAGAGTAGATTCCCTGAATCTACAAACTGAATAGACTTTTTATCATACTGAGAAATTAGGGAAATTTGCATTTAATGCCTGGAAGTTGTCCAAATCTTCAAAAACCTAGTTAGCCAGATTTAGCTAATCTAGATATAAGATAGAAAGAATCTGATTAAATGACCATTAAAGTGGATTATAGTGTAGGAAAGAATCTATTTGCTGGTGCAAGTTTCTATTTCAAGGATTTTATTCTAGTTTATCCCCATATGGGATATTATCCCTGTGCAAAGATCTTTGCTGGTTGCCAATGCTCACTGCAGTCATTCACTGCTCCTCACAACTCTGCTAACACAGCAATTAGTGAAAACAAGAGACAGCAAGGACTCGAAAGCAGCATTGATAAGAATAGGAAAACAATATTTATCAGGTGTAAAGGGAAAATGGTAATTGCTTACAATGGCTTTGCTATAAGTCCATGATTTCTGTTAGGAGTCTCACACCACATTGCTACAATGCAGTTTAGGACTCGAAGTATCTGTCACCTCTGTCGGAGTCCATGTTTTCATGGATCCTCCACAGAGAGTGAAAAGTACAGAGATAGAATTAAAGCCTTTAGAAAAATTAGAATATATAAAAGCTTTAAATGCATAAAGTAGAAATCTAACCCTTAGCTTTAAGCTTTACATGCCCTAAGTCCTAGCTCAGTGTAGAAGGACACAGCTTCAGGCCTAGTGATAGAGTAAAGACATAACAAAAATAGGGTAGATTGTTGCTTGTAACTCGTATAAACTTAAAGACATAACAAAAATAGGGTAGACTGCTGTTTGTAACTCGTATAGACTTTATGCAGAGAAGATAGAGTTTTTCATATATGATAGAATAGAGGTTTTTTACAATAACAAGATAGAACTTGAGGCTAGCAAGATAGTGTTTTGCGTTAATAGATATGTTAAGTGCGTAGGTTCTGATACTGTTTTTCGTAATTTTACGAACTTTAGAATTGTACCTAGATTGGTTAGTGTGTAGATAAAAAATATGAATATGCATTTTGCAATTAGGGATAAAAGGCCTCAGGGTTGGAGGTAGAGGCATCGATTGATTGATCAATTCGATCCATCGATCCAACCTCCACTCTCTGCAACCTGAGGAACGATCCTTGACAGGGAGCCGAGATGGGATTTTAAGGTATTATACATCGCGGTCCCCGCATTAAGGGACCTGGGCCCCGGGGTTCCCCCTTTTCCCCTGCAGCACTTACTATTGGTGCGCTGGTTGGGACAGTCGGGGACTCTGTGTGGGGAGGGACCCCGGGGCCCCACTGCCCTCGCGATCCCGCGGACGGGAACCCTGCGCGGCTCGGACCCTCCATCTGCCCTCGCGGTCCCCCGGACGGGAACCCTGCGCGGCTCGGACCCTTCATCTGCCCTCGCGGTCCCCCGGACGGGAACCCTGTTTGGCTCGGGCCCCCATTGCCCTCGGGAACCCTGCGTGGCTCGGGCCCCCACTGCCCTCGCGATCCCCCGGACGGGAGCTCTGTGTGGTTCGGGATTTCCCGTTGCGTCCACGTCCCTGTGGCCGAGGGCTCTGTGTGGGTTTGGAATTTCGGGGTCCCTTTTGTTACTACGATCCCTGTGGCTGAGATTCCTGTCTGAAATTTGTGATCGATTCCTCTCTGTTAGTGTGATCCCAGCGATTGAAAATGCAGACAGTAGTAAGAGGTTGCTTTACCCTGAGGCTGTGAATTATATGCTCTGTCTATAGTTTTATTAGAGCTTTGTTTGTTAGGAATCTTGTGCTTTGTTCGCTGTTTCATTAGAGTTGTATGTGTTAAGATTTCTATGCTTTAGTTATTGTCTTGTTCAGACTTTCTTTGCCTAGGTTTGTAACTGGTTGTAGAATAAGGCCGCTCTTAGAACTCTCTGCCTTCAGATATGTGCTTTTGTATAAATAAATTACTCTATTTAGAAATCAAGATGTGGTAAGATCTTTAGAGACTTTATACCCGTACCCAGCCTAGGCACACCTCCTTCAACAGTTTGGTGTATAATCTAGGTCAGTTGCTGTAGTGTAAGTACAATATAACAACTTTATAATGACAGAAAAAAAAATCAATAATATTTTAAAGTCACTTTGCAAAATGCCTGAAAAATGAGTTGAGTCTAATAATTTGATGTAGGTTGAAAGGTCTGAAGAAATGAGAAGATTAAATGAAATGGAATTAAAAGAAAATAAAATGAAAAGAGAGAGAGGAAAACAATTATAGTGGACACACGTTGCTTTTTGTGGCTACGGAAAAGAGGGGAAAGGTCCAATGAACATCTTCAGTGCTCCTCTTTGATATTCAATCTAACTTTCCACAGAGTTGTGAAGATTAACACAGTTTTAAGGGACACACAAATTAAGAGATTATTTTTGTTGTAATATTTGTTTCTTTAAAACCAAAAGAAACACTGCATTAAATTAAAGGACAAAAGGGCATTAGTATCCTCTCAGGAGGATAAGGTCTAGAAGCTTAGTCTGTCATTCATAAGCAATTAACCTAGGGGCTAAATAATAATGGTAGGAAGTATTTATGTTATTTTTAATTTTGAAATAACTGTAGGATGAAAGATTATCAAATTGCATTTGTGATTATTTTTACTGCAGCTATAAGTTTGGAGATAAGAGTTTTATGTGGGCAAGTCTTTATTGGACATATACTACAGCATGCTAGCATTGAAAATGTATCTGTTCATTATTTGAGGCTTTAATGCCATAAAATATTTGCATAATTTACATTGTTGGAACACTTAGAATTCTCAGCAAATATTTTTTTCTCCTTTTGAGCTAGACTCCTTGGTAAGACAAGGAGTCCTTTTCCTTAAAAGATGACATTCAGTGAAGACTGAGAGAGGGTATGGAGAAAGATATTTCATTGCATTCTTTGTACATGGAACAAATGGGAGAATTGAGATTGTTCATATTTTAAAATTTGCTCTTTTAAAAGTTTCTAAAAGTTTACAACAAGCACCAATATCAGATGGCAGAAACATTTATTTTATCTTACAGTGATTCTGGTATCTAAAGAAACAGTGTCTGGCAGCATAGATTTCACCCCATCAAATCATTGTGGAAGTGCATGTAGTTGTTTGCAGTTTTGTTGTTTGGGGATTTTTTGTAATTTTGTGAGGGGTTTTTTTAGGGTATTTTGATGTGGTTTTGCACAGTTTTGCTTGGGTTTGTGTGGGGGTTTTTGTTGGGTTTGTCTTTGTTTGTTTGTTTGTTTGCTTTTCTAAGAGTCCTTTCTGATTTTTTCCAGCCCACAGATTCCACAACTAGGGATCATGACCACATACGGGATCCCAGTATCAGAAGTGGACCACAAACCTGGAAGAAATCTAACTGTTCACTATGGTATGTATGTTCTTCAAAATTTAGTTTCAGGCACCAAATCATCTGAATTCTCAGACAAAGAAATATTATAGATCATTGTATTTTCTTGTTTTAGAGGTAATCAGAGTGGTCAGATAGCATTATTTAGGAGGAACTATCGTGATTTTAATCAACATTGTATTTTAATCTGCCTTAATGCCAAGCAGAGAAAAATCATAAGTTACATTGGTGTAAAAATGCTGAGAGATGTGACTGCATATATGCTAAGTAGTCTTCTCTGAAAGTGTTCAGCACCACTTGATGGTAAACCTGTGCAACTTGCTCTGGCTGAACCTGCTTCAGTAGGGGAGCTGGCCTAGATGATCTCCAGAGGTCCCTTCCAACCCCAAGTATTCTGAGTCCATGATTCCCTGAGATAAGTATAATTACTGAAAAATAAATCTAACAAATACTAAGGTATTTGTATTTATATTTAGTATAAAGAGTAGACAAGGTAATGTTTTTAAAAGGTGCCTACAGCAAATCACCACATGAATCCTTCAAATTTCTGTTATGTGTCTTTATACATTAGGACAGCAACTCCTCCCTCTACTGCGGAACTAAATTTAAATGTAACTCTTCTATAAACAGTGGCCAAACATCTGCAAGTTTTTGAGTCTTCTTACCAAACAACATCTGCATTTCTGTGCTGTGCTAAGACTTCCCAAAATCAGGTAACCAAATCAATGACACAGCCACAGAATTAGAGTGAAATTAAAGTGAATAGGAAAAAATAAAAGCAATCCAGCATTTTATCTCAATATGCAATTTGTCTTCTGATTACCCTTGAAAGAAAGTATGTCAAGAAACACCCTGAAGACAAAGACAATAACAGCAAAAGTGGATGCATTAATTTATGGGGATGAGGACAATGAAACATTTCATGAATTGCTTTAGCTTTCATTCTCCAAATAATGTTTCAGCTGGGGATTGATAGTTGACAGCTGTGTTCACTGATAGGTAACCTTGTTGCAAGTTTCTGAAAAAAGATGTTCTTCTTCACTGGACTTGTCTCCGCTTTGTCATTTTTTTTTTCTCTCCTTAGAGCCAACACAGCTATTATTACATTTTAAAATATTTCTGTCATGTATTTCTTCTTTGAAATAATTAATTTTTTCTTTTCACTAGTTGGCTGATAACATGCCATAATGTAGGCTGCCAAATGCCAAATGACTCTCAGATTCATTCAAGCATTCAAAGCAAGAAAAACCATTCATCTAGATAAGATCTTATCTGACAAGTCAAGCTCAAGAAATCTCAGTATAATTATATAGTGTTAATGAAGGCCATGTATACAGGCAGTTCTCAATATTAACCTCTGTGTTAGTCTATCAACAGTAATGTGAAACAGTCATTTTAAGTTAAAACCTGTAGGTAGAATTTTTTTAAGCAACTCAACAACTCTCTCCCACAGAAACACCTTAAATGAGAAAATCATCTTTTGCAAAGGATCACTAAGTCATGATTTTCACAGAGATATTGTTATTACACTAATCTTAACCCACTCTTCTGGATAGGTATTTGTTTAAAAGCTAAGAAATGGGCATTTTTAAAAATACAAGGACTACTGCTAGTTACAGAATAATAATATAGGATTTGTTGTAATTTCTGTTTTTCAAAAGTCTAAATTTAGAAGAAGGGTAAGCTTGCTCTCTAGCAATTTCTGTCATTAACAGTCATATGTTGGGAAATATTTTTAATGAGTGCAGCACTGTGTGATTGTTCTGTATGGTTATAATATTTATTGCTTGATCTCAGATTTATGTATTTGCTTATTTATACTTTAAGGGTCAATATAACTTATCTCTTTAATAAAACCCAACAAAAAGTCAAAAAAAAATCAGTCAAACAATGTTGTTTTTCTTGTCTTGGAAAAAAACTGAATTATGAAAAATTAAACATTTAAAATTAATTTTTTGCATTGCAAAAATTTCAGAAAATGGCTTTTACATATGTAAACTGCTACTTGTTGAAAGACAGACTTTTTCTCCAGAATGTGCAATAATATACAATTTAAACATTTCAAATAAGATCTAATAGAATTGAGTTCAAATCTGTATAAGACATTGGATATCATAGTATACAAATTTCCTGTTAACAATCTTGTGATTACAGTTACCAAAATGTGTGTGTGTTTTTCCCTAACTTTTCTTGCATTTGTCCCCAGAGTTCACAGTTTTGCCCAAAAAATCCCAACCATTTTTCCCCAACAAAATGATCACTTATAGTTTTTTTTTAATCTGTTAGGTGGTTTTCTCTCTTTTTTATTATTTCTTTGTAACAGGAAACCTATTTAAAAACAGTTTAAGGTTATCTTCTTGGTCAGAACAAGAGTCTGTTTTATTAAACTGCATTAGAACATGGAAGAGTCCAGGTGAAACCATATGACAAAAAGCATTAAAGTTATAGAACTTCACTAAATGGCATCAAGAAATACTGCACTTGAGAATAATCAATCACGTTTTACCAGAACCAAATATATCAACAGAAAACATAAAAAAAGAGTATTGGTATTTACCAACTCGGCAAGGGTTTGCAGCCCTTGACCATGGCAATGGTTTGGCCCCTGCCATCTATGGAAAGCATTCCAATGTTTATACAAAGCCATATAAAGATTAATCCTCTGTCATAAGCAGAGGAATGGGGCAGAGGTCTTTTTTTACCCCCCAAGGTATCCTATGATATGATTTTTTCTGTGTGTGGGCAAAGAGCTGAAGAAGAGAGCAAGGCAATCAGAGACAGTGGTCCCATGAAGAGAATTATCTCAGTGATCCTGAACTGGCTGCTCAGAAAAGTCAGCAATAACCAGTTTCAACAATCCCATACTGATGAGCAAGCCTTGGTTAAAGCCAGGCAATAATCAAGGCAGCCAGTCAAGTGAGCAGGTCAGTGTTAGCAAGACATGTAGCCAGGCATAGGTACACCTGCTCTATAGATCAGGCAAGGGCAAGGCTGTGAACTTAAATCCAATTCTGGAATGAGTGAAAACCCCATGAAGGATGGGGGAATGCAATTAATGCTTCTCACACAGCCCTTTTCCCCAGCAGTCTGACCTAAGGTTACAGCGGCACCATACTGGAGCTGATCTGGAGCACAGACTGCCAAAATTCTAGACAGTGAAAGAGGTTACAAAGACTATTGGTGTCCTGAAGGCATGAAAAGTGAATACAAAGTTCCTTTCTTAAAAAGAAAAATAATCAAAACTTTTTTTTTTTTTCTCATTGTGTGGTGGGTTGTTTTAACTTGAAAATTCAAAAACATTTAAGTCTTAGTTTTAAAACAACACATCTTTAGCCTCTATGTCTTTCATATTTTTGTAATAGATACATAAAATTTTTGTAATAGATACATATAATAATCCCATCTATAGTCTCTTTTTTGTTATTGGAGGATCCTAGTTTGTTCACTTCTTCATATGTAAGCTCTTCTGTAATAATGAACATCTTGTGTTCCTGCACTATTTTTGTTTTTCTGTATTCTTTTTTTATTTGAGGCAGAAAAGTCTTTATTATAATTGGTAGACAAAATGTGAATCCATTTAGATTTATGCAGTGAGGTAATTTTGACTTCTGTTTTGTTTCTTTCCAAATGATTCTAATTCTATTTTTAATCATTGCTCAGCTTCAAGCTGATATATTTTGGGTTGAGGGTTTTGGAGTTTTTTTTAATAAAGTGATGTACAATGACTACAAATAAAAGGAATGAAATTTCTGATGTTTTTCAAGTGTACTTTTCTCACCCCAGCACTAAATTTTGTCTTCCATTATGATTAGCAGACACATAGCAGTGTAAGATCCTTCTGCACTCTCTCAGTAATAACACATTATCAGTATGCTTCTTCACTTAACTATTCCTCTGTTGAATACATTGACCAGCAGAAGTCTTTGAGTAAATTACTCTGAAATTTCATTGTTTATCCTCCTTGAATCCAGCAGACTAGATGGTATAACTAGTCCTTTGTTGCCTTTATTTTATGCAGTTATTAATCTATCTGTGTAACTTCCTTTTCTTACTACAAAGCACCATAGTGACTTTTTAGAGACTCTTTCCAGAAAGCTTTCTGGAATGCTTCCTGGAATTCTGTGTAGAGAAAATAATCTAATAAAAAAAAGGCATATGCTATTTGACTTCATTAAGGAAATTGAATAGATATAACAGTCACTACTTACACCTGCAAAAAATTTTTCCCCAGTATTTCATATCAAAGTGTTACAAGATGTTGATAGTACAGTCTTAATGCTATACTGTTCTCTTTGGGCACAAGATTTTGCTACAAACAAATGCTCTTTGTCAGTGTTTATTTTGCTCTGTGTTCTCATATTTCACTCTAATCTTTCTTTTAACATACAGTGCCACTCTTCCACACAAACAGCTTCTGCCATTTCTAATGTAAATTGTCTGCTAACATTCAAGGTACAGTGCTGCTCTGGTTATCTGGCTTGCAACATATTCTTCAATCCCTAGTATCACAATATTCTTATTTAAAGTCAGGGCTTTGATCTTGGCTACCAAATTCTTTGCATTTCTGTAGTTATATATTTGTCATCATTCTGGTTATCATTTTTTTCATGTATTTTGTTTCAATAGAGTCTTTTTAATAGAGATCACCCATATCCATTACCTTTTCTCAACATTATTGACTTCTGTCAGGGTTTGTAGTACTGCAGAGATTTTATTACTTCACCTTGAACACCTGTTGGATTTTTCTCAGTCTTTAGTTTAAAACTTCCTCATAAACTTAATTTTTTGTTTGAATTTTGTTTTCTTTAGATGGAACTCACCTGTCCCTTTTCTGTTATTTCAAAGGTTTCCCCACTTCCTAGTAATTTGATAGTTCATTGCAAATGTGGCACAAAAACCAAAATTTCTGACAGCAGAGTGTGAGCTTGCTTTGCCCTTTAGAAACACTTTTCACATTTCTCTCCCTGTATTGTTCATCTGCCCAAGTACTATTTGCTTCCCAGGACTTGATTGTCTTGTAGTATTTGATGCCCACCTGCACTTAGAACCACATCCTAGCTGGCATCATGACCTGAGCACACCTAAGGGTGGACAATTTAATAACTTAATTATTGGGACAATTTTTCTTTTCTAGATCTCAGCTAGAATCCTTTTTCCAAGGGCATCTATGCAACATATGTTGCAATTTTTTCAGCTGAGGAAGAAAAGTATTTCAACAATTAGATTGTTTTCCCAATAGGTACTAGGAAATAAGTTAGACATGTTACTGATTGCAAAAATACTGAGAAATAGGAATTTAGTTGCTAGACTTCTACTAGTCTTTGGTTTCATTAATAGGCTGTTATTCTGTTGTGAACATGTGTATGAGGTGAGGAAGCAGTGAATAATAAATAAAGTACATATGTATATGTAGGGTCACAGCTTGCTTTGTACATCTGTGTGAAATTTGTAAATCTGCTCTAAATATTTTCAGAATGGTAATCACTGAAAATGTAATAGGTGGATGTCTTTTTTAAGCAGCATTTTTAAAAATGTTTGTCTATATATTAAGTAACATACTTAAATGGCACATGCCTGCTTCCTCCTCCCAGCTCAGAAAGGTGGCATATCTATAAAAGACATATACATTTGAGGCATGTTGCCATATTATCCATCAATATGGTCCCAATTTTTAGGATTTCTCTTGAAATCTGAAGTCATAGAGTGATATTTGAATCAAATCAAGATAATAGGTACCTCCAAAGAAAACTACTTGTCTAGTGGTGTTTGACTGTCCTAGGCTGTCACAGACTTGATATGTCCCAATAGCTGTTAGAGTTGACATAAAATATACAGAAGGCTGTATATTATATATCCAGTGCATCAGCTGGACACTGGATAGGATGTCACAGGTCACCTTAAATAGCACTGCATGCCCATGTTGAGAGGACACAATCAAGTCTTCAGAACTAATTTGCTACACAAAATAAATCTCCATTAACTACAATGACACTTAGGCAAATTCTATGACTGAAAATGTTCATGCTCGAGATGTGAATACCATTCATGCAGTCACATGAGTACAATAATGCTTTAAGTTTTCTTTTTTTTTATTCCTTGCAGAAATCATGTTTAGAGAGAAATGGCTGGATCTGAGCATGACTTAATGTGAACTGAATTCTGAGATGGTTTGAAAATCATACTCATAAAATGCTTCCTTCTCCCTATTTACATGATCTAAATTTCTAATTTTCCTTTTTAGCAAAGATAATATGCTTCTTTAGGGTTTGGACTTTTACACTGTATTTAACGCTGAATAATCTCACTATGATTCAGAAAAATTAGGAAGAGGACTTTTATGCTGATATGAAAGTTTTCCCTTGATTTGGGGGGTTGGTTATGCTACTTCATGCATCTTATAAACCATGACATACAATTAATTGCAATTTTTGTAGAATATATATTTTGTCATAACAGAATTTCTGCCTCCTGTTTTATAGATTTACTCAAAGGATTGTGACAATCATAGTGACATAGTAGAGAACTTTTCCAGAGAAAAAGACCCACAGTTTTATCCATTTGATTTCACTTGTGGTAATGTCTTTTTGAATTTGATAATTCATATAACTGCTTCAAGCACAAAAAAACCCCCAACGTAATAGTGAAGTTTTTAGTAAATTCATATTAAAATTATTCTATAAGATAAAGTATCTTCAGGACATACAAGTAATATCTTCTGGAGTAAATTCAGTATGTTGTTCAAGAAATAATGGATGACATTTGAATTAAGGATGATATATATCACAAAAGCCTAATTAATTTATTTATTATTGAACTAATATAAAGCTTAAAAATTTCTTATTATCAAAAATAGATTATGGGATAAGAATAATGTGTTCATAACAAAGGTTCCATGTTTTAAGTTTAAAATGGATGTAGGAGGGGAGAAGTGCTGTACATGAATGCAAATTTAGTGGCTTTCATGTAAATTTGTCAGTCATTGTGATTGCCTCAAGCTTACTTTGATTTTAAAGATTTCTGCCAAAGGTATGTTGTTAGGGTTTTCTTTTCTCTCTCTCTCTTTTTTTTTTTTTTAAATCATTAAGATATATAACTTGAGATGTCAGCACCTACTGGAGAAAAGATCCTGTTCTCCTGAAAGACATGAAAAAAATTCTCATCTCTACGACTGTAAAAAGTACAAATTCAAAATCAAAGAAAGCTCTAAAGGAACATAGGAACAATCAATTATATCTTGCAATAAATTTCTTTCAGTGTTTTCTCTAAATTCCACTTAATATTTCAGCTGAATCACAGCTTATCCTATCTCTTTCCATGTCCTACTGAGACCTTTCAGAGATGCTAAAAAAACCCCATGTACATAAATAAACAAATCTAAAATGTTCCTTCTTTGTTGTTTCCATTTATTCTGTAATTTTCTGCTTCCTCTTTCCCTAGGTAATTATGTGGTTCATTTAGTGTTTTCATGTTTTTAAAGCTCAATTTCCTTGAAGGCTGCTTGTAACTGTTCCCTTTCTTTCCTGTGCTCACAACCAAGCTCCTTTTATCTCTCACCCAGCAAGCTGCAGTCTCTGTTTTGCAATTCACTGATTGCTGCTAGGTGGATCTCGAATCCCAGCAATGCCGTTTGGCAAGGGAGAAAACGTGTAACCAAGTACCAGAAATACCCTCTGCTACCTCATGTGACAAAGCAACTCGTGGCTTAGACCACAGCAACTCTTCATCACCTCAGTTCATGCATTTATTGCTTACTAGTAATAGTTTTTTTCCATAAAAATTAGAAATATTGTCAGGGTGAATGAACAATAACTTGGGAATTTCAAATATAGTTGTTGCAGTAGCTAATTTTTACGCTGTGAAAAAACTTGAAAATGAGACACATGCCAAGTGAGCAGGCACAAGTTAGTTTTCATCCAAAAATTCTTTAACCATGGAGGTGCTTCTCTAAATGAAACCTAATAAATCATGATGAAAGACAGCAATGTGAGCCACTATTCTGGTGTTATTTCAGAAAGGGATGTCGTTTTCAGATGTCACTGCCTACCAGCTACTTATTGCCACCTCTCAGCTGGATGTTATCACCCTGCATAACAGCCAGCTGGTTTCGGTATAATGTTCTGTAGTTTCATGTAAAGCCTCTGAACAGACTTTAAGAGGATCAGTCTGCCATTTTGCTCATTGAAATAAAGGCTAAAGGAACTGACATTGTAGAGAAGATATTCTGAGAGAGAAAAAAGTAAAAGTATTTCAGTAAAACTAAAAAAATCTTCTTTACCTCTTTAATTTTTTTGTTAGTTGCAGAAGAAAATAAAGTGCACGCTAAATCTGGTCCAGGAAGTCAATACTGAGAAAGAAAGTGATTTTTTACCTCCTTTAAATTTTTATATAAGTAAGCTTATATATGATTTATATAAACTTTGCTATACATGTTTGCTCTTACAGAACAGAAAGTGAAAACAAATGTATATACAATATAACACAAAGTCTCAAGAAAAATGATTTGTCACTTGCAGATGGAATCTTAAAATACCATCTTTCAGACATGTTATCCTTTTGAAAATCCATGTGACAAGAAGGTTGTATTAATCTAAGAAGGACTAAGCAGGAGGAAAAATGTTTTGACCCCTTTTATGGATTTTTCATAGCTATGGTATGGTTTTAGATTCCGATCCTGTAACTTTGTATTTTTACTAACATTTTAATCAACAACAGAATGGAATGATTACTTATTTATGATCAATATCCAGCACAGTCCAGAGAATTGATGGCATGACTCACAGAGCTCTGGGTCCTCTTTTGCCTTTTATTAATATTGCACCTGCTAGTTTGTTGCTACTGACACACTAACTGATCTGCCAGGTGCTGGATCACTCTTGTCACCAAAGCCTCATGTGGTTTTTTTGTTTTGCTTTTTACTTTGTTTAGTTTTAAAGACAAGCACTTTCACCTTTCTAAGGAGACTTTTGTTTCATCTCTTTTGTTCATTAATTACAGACACACTATGTTAACCAATGAAGTTTTTGTTTTAGCAAGGTAAAGAGTGTAGGAACCCCTCAGGTTTCAGAACGGAGGAGCAGAACTGTCTTCTTTCCACCCCCTTTCTACCGAAGTCAGGAGTCATATAGTTAGAAGAGGAGAGGTGGAAAAGCCAAATGAGGAATCAGGCATTCTACACCCTTCCTTTTCTACAAATTATTAGTCTCAGGATATTTAAGGCCAGTGTCCTCTATGAGAAGTTTATTTCCACTTTACCTTATATTAATTTGAATGACCAGACCTACATTTAAAAACAGAAGTAGATTTCTGGTTCAAGAGACACTGGTTCAAGAGACACCAAAATGTTAAATGGTAAATAGGGACAGTTCTAGGACTGCTGGCTCAAACTGACTAGACAGATACTCCGTACCATATGACACTATGTTCAGAAATAAGGAGTACAAAGAAAGAAGAAGACAGTACATTTCACTTCCAAGTAACCATTAGGAGTTCTGAGGCCCTGCTTTCTGCTTTCCAGGAGCTGGCTGGACACTTGCCTCCTGTTGGGAAGCAGTGAATTAATTCTTCTAGTTTTTTTTCACATACACATCTTTTGCCTTCCTTGTTAAATTTTCATTATCTCAGTCCACAAGTCTTTTCATCTTTTCGTTTTCTCCCCATCTTGTGGGAGAGGAGAGTGAGAGATGATAGGGTAGAAGTTCAGCTGCTGGCCATAGTCAACCCCCTATCCCAGCACTCATCCATACTTGCTCCAGTTGCTGCATTCACAGGACCATGTGGCCTGAGGTCCTACTCCAGGTGCTGGCACACAGAACTCATGGGGGGATGCCCATCAAGTGAGTCCCTCACTCAGGAAATTGTTTAGAAATACTTTAGTAAGAAAACAGGGCAGACTGCACTGATCCTTTGCAGACAAGTTTACTGACCTGCAAACTATTTGAATATGACAAAACATTTCTTTCCCCTCATCCCTCTATTTTCCAATGCTCATTACTCCTCAGATTAACTAGATCCACCCCTTTCCTGCCTTTGTCTTCTCCTCTAAATATCCCATAAGAAGTCCTATGCCATCCCAAAATGCTTCTCCCCTGTGTCACAGAATGTGTCACATACTTCTTAGCAGTAACTCCTCTCAGTCAAAAAGGTGTTCTGTTCACATATCTTGATGGACTTCATCTCTGGACATTGGGTTTAAGACTCTCCTGAAGCAGTCCTGCAAAAATCCCAGACCTACTAGCTGTTCTTCTGAGTCTTTAATTTGGATTTCCCACATCTGCCATTGAACCCTTGTGATCCTATATAGAAATGTGGGATGTTTGATGTTTGGTAGGCTGATGGCTTCTGTGATGGACCTGGGAGTAACCTAGAAGGGCATTTTTTGCTATTGTCTCTCTATGTATAGATGAGCTTTTTTTTATAGAGATCACATTGCCTAACACATTCCAATTGTAGCAAATGAATTCAGTCTTTTGGGGTTGATTCCTTATTATTGTCCCTAGGGCACTCTCTATTATAATACAATTAAGGAAGATGAGTTTCAGGGGCCTTTATCAACATCAAAGCTGAAAAAGAGCTATTAGATTAAGTAACACAGACCCTGCCGAAAGCACCACCTGAGTGAATTACAAACTACTGCCAATCCTCTTAACTAAATATGATCGATTGGAAAGGGAGTGTTCCACTGCCTCCACTGGAATACATTTCCTCCTGGATTACTATTCAAGTAATTAATCTGCCAGATACTACTTATCCCTTGGGCTATAAAAACTGTGTGTTTTTTATTATTGTTTTGCACCAAAATGGATATATGCTTACAGTATAATATATAGGATCTATGAAAGATCATCATGTCAGCGATTACATAATCCAGGTATTACAGTTTCCAGCATATGTACAAATGCAGGCACTAAGATTTTAAAAATAATATCCCACCATTTTTCAAGTTCCAGATAAAGTTGGTTAAATATGTAGGAGAGCATTTTATTTGAGATGTTTTGATATATTTTTCTTACTCCACTGTGACGTCAACTTAAGGAATTATATGAAAGGCAGATTTAGGTTGTACATTCATAAACAGAAATCTCTCCTAGCAGGAAGAATAGCAAAGTGATCAAAGAGATCAACTAGAGCCAGTGTCTGATCCACATCACTGGAAGTTTTGTGAACTGGAAGTTTGATGAAAGCAACTGTCCAGAACAACGTTGGCACTTTTGCTCCTGCCTTTGGACAGAAATAAGGCAGTCAAACTGTCAAGACCTATTCCCATCTTTTTGTCAGAAAATGATATCTCTGGTCTTTGCTGTTGTACCAGCATTTCACCAAATAGTGATTGTGGGAAGGTATTCGAAACTGACACTTTAAATTCTTACAAGACAAACAACGCTGGAGTTCAGATAGACCTTGAGATTTATTTCCACATGAAATGGCAAAATTTTAGGCTGCTCCTACCAGTAATTAATTTGCATCAGAAACCTCAATCCATCAACTGAGTGTCCCCAGATGGAGTTTAGATTCAGCAACTGAATTCAGTCAATCAGAAAATACAGATAACGCTATTGTGTTGATACATTTTCCTTCTTGCAGGATTCCTCTCCAAAGAACTGGGTTCACAACTTCCACACCATCATAATCTTGTAATGTTTACCACCTGGCAATTGTAAGAGGAGAACCAAAAATAACCTAAAGGCAATGCTTCTACTCCCATGTTGAACTTTTCTGTTGGAATATTACCTTATGTTTAATACTGTTATTCTCAAGTTACAGACTGTAAGTATGTGGAAATGCCTCAGTTTGTTATTGGGTCATCCTTTATTGTCCACCCAGGTGGATATTGCTGACACTAACGTCCAGTCTGAAGGCTTGGAAGATGATGTGTATATATAGTGCTATTTGTTAGTGTAAGTTAAAAAAAATTCACAACTGTTAAATAGTTACAACAAATATTGGTGTCTAAAAGTTAATAAATGTATGGATGAATAGTGATAATTTTTTTTTCCTAAGAATAGTAGAAACACAATTACATTTACTAGACCAAAGAGAATTTCACTCAGAGAGGCTTGTTATAACAAGGACTGCAGCTGGGTATGGAGCTGTCATGCATAGTGTGAAATCACTTTTTCTCTGTTGGTATTTCATCACCTACATAGGAAAGAACAACACCCCAGAAGAACCTCTGTTTCTCTATGGTTGAACTGCTCCTGGAAACCAAGCTGGAGTTGTGGCTTATGCAGACACCCTTATGTAGCATCTGTTTCTGAGTCCTAAATATAGAAAGAAAGGTTTTGGTAATAAAGCCTGTAATATCTGCAAAGGAAGGGACTCCAACCCTGTTGGGAATATTTGGACTTGTCTTTTGTTCTGAAAGGTGTTTCTTAGGCACTGGGTGTGGAACATGGATGTTCACTTTAATGATGGAGATTTCATTTCAAAGGGCAGTTGTGGACTTCTTCCTCTAGTTCAACAACATCAGGAGTCTTCACTGAACTTGGGCCTCTGCAAGAGAACAAAAGGTAAAAATGGGGGTAATTTTGCACAGTAGAAATAGAGATCATATATAATGTACAACATATACAATATATGTGTAATATATGTTATGTAAGGTTTCTTATGTAATATACAATATACATGGAAATGAAGTATAATAGGAGAAAACTGGATTCACATCAACTGACAATGGCATCCTTTTCTTCTCCCTTATCCGTTCTGTGGCTCCTTGTATTGTCTTTCAAAATTAGGGCCATAATTTTCCTACATTTCTGCAGAATGTATCAACTGATTAAGACAAAAAAAAAAAAAAAAAAAAACAAAAAAAAAACCAGCTTAGGGATTTGTGCTTTGTGTGCATGGTAAATCCATAAATGAGGTGCTTCAGGCAGTGTTTGATTTTCTGGGCTTGCAAAAAGGTGTTTAGTCACTCGTGTTTGGCCAGTAGAGACTAGATGCATTGTGTGCAAATGCATCCTTATATACACAGATAAATGTATGTGTATGGTAGGCCATTATTACTCCAGTGGTTGTTTGACTTGTTTGAAGGCATGTACATCATTCCTCTTACTTGTCTCTCTTGCTTTCAAAAAGTGAACGTTTTTAAAAAATACAACCCCCTAAAAACCAGTACATTTAAATCAGTCCATCATTAAAAAAACATGGACTCTAATTAATTATTAATTATTGAGAGGAAAGACAACATGCAGTAGCCTCAGGCTTGACAAGCTGTCAAGAATGCCTGCCAAGGCTGCCAGGCTCACCAAGCTCCTGGGTCATCGCCACATTAAACACAGAAAGTTAAATTACTTTTCCTGGGATCTGGAGAATAACAATTGGGTATAAAAGTATATTTTTTCATTTTTTTTAACATTGATATCTTTGATTGTTTCATATTCTTGACAAAAGATAGGAAAGAATGGAAAATTCGTCAAGCAGACACCACCACATAAGTGGTGGAGCAGCTAATAAATTCCTACAACAGCAAATGGAAAAAACAGTTTGTAAAGCAAGTTACTACAAAGGGATGAACTCCTTCCTCATAAATATGTTTTGTATAAATATAAAAGATAAAGTGACTGGAGCCAAATAAGAACAGAAATCACAGGGCACAGAACAGAATACAGAAGTGTCATCAATTCCGTTTACAGTGCAACCTAATTTTAGCTGTATATTTCTCATGCTAGTAGTCTTTACCTGAGCCAGGGAGAGGGGCTGTATCATGGAAATCTTTGACCTGTTATAGTGTTTCCTGCACTTTGTCAAGATGCCCTTAAAACATTGTGAATAGCTAGGGAGAGACCTTTCCTTTTAACTCATAATAAAAGCAATCCTTTGGAAGAAAAATATATGTTCTGTGAGCATCTTTGAAACAAAAATCATACTAAAGGAGAAGTAAAACCATGATACTTCTCCTGTTTAAACATCTTTATCAAAGAGATTTAATAAAATTTCCAAAAATGTGTTGATCTTGGAACAACATTACTAATCATGGAAAGAATATTGCTGCAGAAGAAAGTAAATCTTGAATTATTAGTAATCAGTATTTGAATTTTAAATTATTATTTTTTAGTTAAAAACACATATTAAAACACTTTTATAAGGCAACATGTTCTTAAGAAGTTAATAATATACAGATATTTTGAAAAATTGGAATAATACTTGAAGCTCTTGAAATCATAGCAGTTAAAAGTATTTTCTTAAAACAGCATTTAGAGGATCGTGGAATTTCGCTAACAGAGATCTCAGTCTTTTGACCTCTTTCCTGAATGAAAGAGCAGAAAGGCTTCTTTTTTTTACTTTCTTTCCATGTTTTTCTTTTTTCATCCCAAGAGCTTTAAAACTTATTTTTAAAACACAATGTCCATGTAAAATGTTTATTGTGAAATTATGCTTATTGATGGATTATTACAGAAAAAAAATGTGTGCTTATACAAGGATGTAATATAAATGAAATATTTGGTATTTATTTCAGTGGTATCATGCCCTTAATTTCTTGAATTCTGAGAAAAAGGAATTAAAAAAAATGAGTAATATTGTAGTAGAAGTCAGTATTTCCCAGATTTACTGATCTCGAAATTTCTACCTGAACCAAAAATGTAAAATGGAAAATATTCTAACTTATACAACAGAAGATTTTATCCTCTATTTCCCTGGTACACTCAAAAAATATTATCATGGGAAAAAAAAATCCCAACCTACCAACTAAAACAAAACATAAGAACATAATTAAATCTGGCGATAAACATACTCTATATTTATCCTATGTGCAATTTTATAAAAAACTATAAACCGGTTAAACAATGTCAGTAAAAACAGTTGCATGCATCTGAAACTAATTTTCTGTTCAGCATACATAATAATAATAACAAATAATAAATAAAGCTACACAAAAGAACACGCCATAAAAGCCCTAGAAAAACCACAGAGGGTGTATATTCTTCAGAGTATTTCAAGAGTAAAGAACATGTTTTAGTAGAATCTGTGCTAGGATTGAAATACCAGGAGCAAAAATCCAAACCAACATTGCCTGTATTTTAGAGGTTTTCCATGTTGGGGACCATATGAATCATTATTAGATATTTTTTTTCTATAGTATATCACAAAGCTTATGCACAGAATAGTCAATAAGAGACTAGATTCAGCAGTGCAACTAATTGTGGTCTAGTAAGCTTTTGCCATTCACAGTACTAGTGTTCCCCTTAACCCTGTTAACATAAATATAATTGCCAAAATATATATTACAGTGCCCTCCTGAAAGGCATGTCTGAAAGGCTCTGTCATTGTTATCGCCCAAATATCTGTAAGCTAACAATGAATTTGAATAGATTTGTATTTTGTCATAAAAGATTTAACCTAGGGTGCACGGTTTTTTTCAGTTTGTCTTCTTTGCTTTCCTTTCTTTCTTGATTTCCTGTTGAGTGAGGCTGAGTTTTCTATTCCTTAGGAAATTCCTCTATTTCAAAGGCCATCCTGAGCCTTCAGCTCTGCTTTTTAACCTCTCTCAGAGCCATTCAGACTGTGTCTATGAAGCACGTGCGGGACTACTTTCTGGCACTGTGGACAATTGGCTTGAAAGATCCTATGTCCCCACTAATGAACTCTTATACGACAGAACAAGGTGCATGAATCCAAGCTACATACTGGGAATTATTCCACTTCCATGCACACCAGTGAACCGCAGCCAAGAATCCTTTGGCTCAAGATAAAATCATGCTGGCAACTACCTTAAAAATTTAACAGTATAAACTCTTTCAGTACCTGGGAATGCTGCCTGGCATTGTTCAATTCTCTAAGATGGTTATAACTTCCGAGTTTTCATAGGATATGATTAGACAAGGCTAGCTTCTCAAAGGTATTTGTGCACCTAGCTTCCATTCCTTTCAATGAATTTAGGCCCCCAAACTGCCTTTAGGAGGCGGGCCAAAGCGCACAGAGTAAGTAAGCACATATACCTCTGCAAATTGAAGAAGATCCAGGTCCAATTTGGTGCAGAAGCAGCTTTCTGGAATAATGAACAATAACACATTTACTTCTGTGAATCAGATGTCTGCTAGTTCTCACTCATTTTTCTTTGCTTTCTATACAGTCAAATATAAGACAAATGAAATTTTTTTTGTGAGAATATCTACCCTCTCATTCTTGGAAGTTCATGTCTGACAAATGGTGATAACCAATGTCCCTAACTAGGTTGTTAGATTTATTTATCATTTTGAGAATGTTTAAAAAAGCAGTCCTTTTAGCCAATTTTAAGTGTACAAAAATGGCTGGCTACTGTTTAGACAGAACAAAAAATGATATGAAGGCAAACTATTTCTGCCATGCACAGGCATTTGAGAGTAGCAGTAAGGTAGAAGGCTGTGCTATGAACTGCATAATGTGTACCCTGGTTAGTGTGTGGACAGCAGTGTCCTGAAAATCTCTCTCAACAAATTCCCACACTATCACTCTGTTGTGGCTGGCTGGACCTGCCAACTGAGATTACTTCTCATGCTCTGTCTTTGTCTCACCTTCTGGCTGTTGTTCCTTTCCCTAGGCATTTCTGGTTTGAGTCTTTGTTTTGTAAGAAGCTCTAGCAGAAAGTAGCACATTAAGCTACAAAAAAACCCCCGAAATCAAAACAAAATAACCCTGTATGCAGCACACGCTAAGGGTTTGAATAAAACCCAAAAAAGAAGACACAGATCCACAACCACTATTCAGTGTATGTCTATCTGATATTACTTCCAAAATGGCAATTAATATTATGAATCCCTAATATTTCTTACTGTACAGCATTGATATGCATTCAATCAAGATGGATTCTTAGGCACATACATAGCAGAAAACTCCTGGCATTTCTAACATAGATGAGGCACTCACTGAACAGATCATCTGGAGTCCAGTGTGTTTCTATCTATGGATTTACTTTTACTGAGAGGCCATTGACATTGTTGATGGCATTGCTGACTCTGGACAAGTCATAAAGCTCTCAGTCTGAAAAGTTTAGCCAAACTGACAATGTTTTTACCTCTTCAAAAGTATTTTGACATCTGTGGATGAAAATTATGGTACTTTGAAACAGTTGATCCCATTTGAAATCTTAGGGGTTATTCGGATAAAATACATCTCATTATGAACAAAAATGTGAGATGCAAATTAAGTTACACCACATTGTCACCAGAGCATATTTATTTTTTATTTGTCTTTCACTAAATGTGAGAAGGGCTAATAAACCAAATAAGCCTAAAGTGTGTGCAGAAAACATAAGTTCATCAAATAACCTAAGCATTACTATGAGAGACAGAAGGCTTGTATCGTATCACTTTCCTGCTTTGAAAGCTTAGAATAGCAGTTTTCTGTCACTAAAAGCTCTTATTTAGGTCTCCCCTCCAACAGATGCTTTGTTTCACAAAACCAATAGGAACTTCAGGTCTCTACTTGTAATTAAAAAAAGGCTTCTGGGAATAAGTTCTAGTATTGGATCACTGATTAGTTAAATATTAGCTCTCCCAAAGCTTTGGTTTGCATTGCTCCAGCTAGATCTCCCTGCTGTACAGATATGCTTTTGATAGGGTTCTTTATTAACACTGTATATATGAGTCAGGGCAAATCCACCTTGCAGTACAGAATTGAATTCTAGCTTTTTAAATTTATTTAGTTAGCTACATAAATAAAAGAGAAATCATTGTCAGATTTGCCCTAAATTGATAATCCAATCAGAAACATTGCTTACCACAATTAAATTATGCAAGCCGAACAAAAGATGATTCCTGAATGAGCAATGTTGTTAGTAACAATGCTGCTGTCACAGGTAAAGTATCTTAAATTCATGAAGGAAATGGAATTCCCATCCTTCCTCTTCCCACCTCCCTTCCCAAAGAAAATTAAGAAGAAAGCTTTGAAAAGACATGAAGAAAAGTCTTAACTCATTTTATGTGCAGAGGGACAGGACAAAATCCCCATTCTTTTGATTTGTTAATCTAATGAAGGATTCATCTCACTAAGTTTAGAGCATCTAAAAGTCATTAATTTTAGTCTACAGTCACCACACAGTTTCTTTCTAGAGTCAGTGGAGAGGAATTGGCATTATCAGAGAGTGATAAATCGGCTCTAATGTCGGTGTCTAAAGTAGGTGAAAGAATCACCCTCTGGAGATGTCTGCTTTTCTATATCATCAGTGAAGACACCTCCAGTAAGTCACTAACAATAGACATCTAACTTTGAAAAGCTTGCATCTAAATCTGATCAATGTGATCTCACCTGATTTTTCTTGTAACAAACCATGATTACTGGAACAGTATTTCCACCAGTGACTAGGATAAAAGTGCTCTTTGTTTCAGTGTCACAAATCATTCAGATTCCTATTCTGTCATTTTGACCTACAGAGTCATGCTTTATTTGTAGTGGAGAATGATGCTTGGAAGGGTGGAAGAACTTGATGTGAGGTTAGCAAGTCCTTGTAGATGAGGCTGAAGCATTTACCTGCCAGAAGTTCTTTTCACTGTTCAACCGCACTTTACTGATTGGCAAGTGCTTGCATGTCCTGATTGCTTTTGATTCAGATCGACAAACAGAGGATGATTTTTCCCTTTTTCTTTCCTGATGTTACTGATGGAGGGTTTTTTTTTTTTACAATGTTCCTTGTGGCCTTTTTGTCCTGCCTTCTGCTTCAGTTTTTGGAGTTCATCTGTGGCATCTCCAGACTGCATATATGATGCTTTTTGTCCAGTCTTAGACATAATACCTTAAATTCAGATTTTTTTCCAACATGCTTCTCTTTGTGACACTCACTGTTTCTGTACTACTCTTCTACATTTACACCCTTTGGGACTTACATTACTAGCAAAAAGCTCTGAGGCAGAGTTTAAGTACCGTTTTCCTGCTACAATGCATAAGAAATTCCTGGCATCCACACATTGTTTTGAGCACTGAAAGTGAGAAGGTGGGTGTCTGCTTAGAAAAATCCTTCTGCCTTTCTCATCCTTCTTAATGTATAGCAAGCACAACTTCTGCCTTCTCTAAATGCTTCTTTCACCATGCCAGAGATTGTTTATCTCATTTCACATGGGACCTTTTTCTGATCTGTCAGCTACATCTAATATCTCAGGCAGTTTGCGTCACCTTTCCAGCCAAATACATGGTTTGCAATTCACACTGAAGTCCTTTGCAAATTACTGTTGACCTTGTTTATCAGCTTTATGGAAAACTGTACTAAATTAGCTCGTGGTGAGTGCTAAATAGAGTTTTATATATTTACATATTTGATGCTGTGGAGTTCATATATTATTTAAGCTTTTACTGCTTTGGAAGGTTTTCTTTTTTAATGCAGCCATTAGAGGCTGCAATCATCTTAAACTCATTTGAGCATGTGGAATTTCTGATTTTAGCTGCTCTGTGGTCAGCCTATGTGTAAAAACATGATGGCTTAATTTTGCTAGGAGTGTGGGTCAGTGTTGTGCCCCTGAGTCCCCTCCTCCCCACGGTGCAGCAGTTTGGGTTCTGTACCAAGCTAGAGAGAGGTCACCTGGTCACCTCAAAAGAGAGCAATGGAGGGTGATCTATTAACTTTCTCAAATATCTCTCTAGCTGAGCGATGCTTTCTAGCTGAAGCTTCTATGCACAATGTCCACCTGAATTCCCACTCCTGCATGTCACAGCCATTGCTTTGCACTGCCATCAGCCTGATCCCCCAGCAGCAGGCCCATGTCCCAGCCGGGCTTTGGTCTGTTCTCATTCCCATGAAGGTGCTCAATTTCCAGAACTGGGGCTGCCCTTGCTCCCCAGATGTCCTGATCCTTCCTGAGGCAGTGGGACAGCCCTCACTGCCAGTGCCTGCTCTTGGCAAACCTCATTGGGAGATGTCTCTTCCTCCTGGAGCCTCCAGCCTCCACACTGCCATGCAGTGAACACAGCCAAGCCCTGACCTATCCCACCTCTTCTTGATAATCAAGAGAGTCTGTTCTGCAACACTGCATGCATCAAAACAGAGCAGACACTCTGTAATAGGATTTGGAGAAAGTCCTAAATATATGAGCACTGCAGAAGTTGAAATATGAAGATAAAGCCAAAGTGAGGAAAAGGCAGAATTAGATGCATCACAAAAGAGAGGATTTTTAGAAAAACTAAATAAAATTCCCTCAGCCTAAACATACTTTCATTTTTTTACTCATTTCAGGACTTTGTAGTTCAACTCGCTTTGCTTCAGTGAGTCACTTCATTCTTGATGGTTCACTGAGCTGGGACAATAATAGACTGCACAATAAATGTTCCTCATGTGTTGTACCAATTTCATGCGTGGGGATGATTTTGATGAAATGCACTGCTTATGAAAGGAATCAATAGGCAGTAATAGCCTTAGCTGGGCCAGGAACAGGGAAGAAAGAGGCTGTACAGACTTTCCCAAGTAGGTCTGCTGATGCATCTCTATTATTTGCAGCAGCTTGAGTCTTCTGGTCCAAAACATGCTGGAAAGAGTGTTAGGGATCAATTTCTGATTGCTAAAATGCCAAATACAATCTAAACCCTAGAAACATCCAGTGAACAAACCTGACCCTTGGGATCTTTAATACCCTGCTCAGCTAGGTGATAGAGCTGCACTTTTCACATTTTGTGAACTGATAATTGAAGCTGCCCTAATCTATGAGGTTTTAATTCTTTTTTTCCCCCCAAGTCATACTGAATATTTTTAATTAATATGCATACTATGCTTGTATCTGTTGTTTCTATGTGTGTGTGTGTGCATTTGTATTTGTATAAATATGCATATACAAATTTTTCTATAAGGTAAAATAGTGCAGTAAGGTTGATACTTGGTAGATGTGTAGTCCTACCAATCCATTCCATTCATATGATAGTCTTTGAACTTGAAAATGGAACATCATTACATTACATAGATTGCATTCCATCACATGCAATAGTTACTCTCTGAAGAAATATGAAAAGAAGAATATGTCTTTCTTCCCTGATTGGTGAGAACAGTCTAAGACTGGAGAAAGATATTTTACACATGTAGGGATAGAACATGGGAGAGGGTCTTTAAACTGAAGGACAGTAGATTTAGATTAGATATTAGGAAAAAATTCTTTACTGTGAGGGTGATGAGGCACAGGAAGAGGTTACCCAGAGAAACTGTGAATGCCTCATTACTGGAAGTGTTCAAGCCAAGGTTTGATGGGCCTATGAATGACTTGGTGTTTTGGAAGGTGTCCCTGCCCATGGAGGGGAGGTTGGAACTTGATGATCTTTTTAAGTCTTTTCCAACTCAAACCCCTCTCTGATTCTAGAATTTTATGACCATGATGGTTTTTTTTCTGGGCAATACAGAATCACAGCTGTCTGGTACCTGCTGGAGCACTTAGTTTTGCAGTAGCCAAATTCTTTAAAGTGACAAGAGATATCTTGGAAATATAAAGTGAATAAGAATCCTTAAAAAGAAGAAGTACATTGAAGTCTGTTTTTTACACTTTTTCTCTTTTGTGTTTGGTTATAGGTGAGAAGAAGGCATTTGACTTCAAGGGACATCAATCTGACATTTTTGTGGCAAGTCCAATGGCTTAACCTACAACCTTGCATTGTGTGAAAGGAAAAGAAAACCAATTATTAACAGGCTGCTCTGAGGCACAGAGAAGACCAAGAAGAAGGAGGCACATATGGATATAAAAAGAGAATAAGGCTTGCCTTTCTCATTCCAGGAACTTGTATTTTGGGGCTGTTTCTAACACAATATCAGCCAGAAAGTCTCTGTCATAACCTTTGTTAATGAACTACACGCATTGTGCCAATTTCTATGTATGTCAAGAATAAATAGTTTAAAATTATTTTTGGTGAATCACAAACAACTATGAAGTGAAACTTATTTTTATGCAGAACCAAACAGAATCCTAACTTTATCAAACTATGTGACTTAAGAGTTTGCTTACTGAAGGAAAGAAATTAAAAAATAGATACCTGTACTAGAATCACAGCCATTTTGTGGTGTAATTTCTCTGCATCTACTTCAAAATGTATTATCAGGTTTTATAAGTTGAAGATTTTGCTATAATAAAACCGTGATTTGCTTTGTTTGTTTTTTGTTGCATTTTGGGGTTGTTTTGGTTTTTTAAAATTTTCATAGTTTTAGAACTAATCAATTATATTTTAATTATTCCATCACATCTCTCAGTGCCTAATCTTATGATCAATCCATTTCTGCAAAATTCTGCTGCTCATCAGTCATTTATCTGATCTATTTGGCTTCCTTATAACAGTAAAATAAATGTAGAAAACTAGGAGATGCCTGCCATTTTGATGAGTCATATTAAAGGTATTATTTTTTCAGGTAAAAAATATAAAGGCACTATACCAGCATTTCTCATGGATAGGTTTTTGTGAGATATCAGCATCAAAGACCTATGGAAATGGCAGTTTTTCAAATGAGCCATTATTAGCCCACAAATGTATATGAAGTGTGTTTGAAAGGTATTTGTATGAAAAGTAAAGCATGTGGAGAGGGTGGTTGAACTGGTAACAATTTCCTTCATGTGTATATTTGAAACAGATTTATTTTCCCTAGGTTGCTTAGCATTGGGATCTTGTTCAAATACTTTCATAGTGACTCCTATATTTTTAAAATTCACATTTTCCATTGATTTTACTGGCATGCTACAGTGCTAGCTACGTAAAAGGTTCTACTTTCAATCAGTTGCAGGATTCATATTCTTAGAAATTATTAAAATGTTCTATTAGACACCTGTCTGCTTCTGAAAATAAAAGAGTGCTCATGCATATAAATGTAGTGCTCAAAGAGAGATGTTTTTATAGAAACTCTGATCATACCACTTCTTCCATAATCTCACAGACCTGTCATTGTTGCCACCAGACTTCTGTTTGAGTCTTTCATAAACAAAGCTAGTTTTCTTTCTCTTCCTCTCTTTCTTTGATTGCCTTTACTTATTTTGGTGGGGCTTTTGTTTGTTTGTTTGTTTGTTTGTTTTTGTCTTTGTTTTTGTTGTTGTTTTAATTTCTTCATTTGTTTGGTTTGTTTTGTGTGGAGTTTTTGGTTTTATTTTTGTTTGGTTTAGCTAGGGCCAAATAAAATATATCTATTCAACAGTATTAAAGGTCAATCCCCCATTCAGTTTGCAGTTGGTAAGCCCAATCTATGAATCTCACCATCAATCATTTGTTATATCTGTAGCGGCACCTTCAGATTTATACCAAATCATTGACAGAAACCCATTCACTCTGGAGCAACTAAATGGTAGAAGATACTGTGCAGCATGTCAAGTTAGGGAGAATTACGCATGTCTACTATCCTTTAAGCAGAGTTTCCATTTCCAGGTCACTAAGATTCAAAGCTATCTATGGGCAGGCTTTTACTGATAGATGCGAGGATCTTCTGAACTCTTAAGCTTTCATTGTTTCACTGCATGTTGTGACTTCTGAAGTAAGAAAGCAGTGAGTCTGAGCTGAAAGAGAGTTTTTTTGTGCTTTGCTAAGTTTCTCAGTCTGGATAAATAAATACTGCTAGGCAAGGGCACACGTGACTGACAATCTTTTTGTCTTTAAAATACTAAAATACAGTGAACACAATCCTGATGACTGCTTGTAACAGGGAAGAAATATTTACAGAGTAACTAAGTCAAAACTAGACACTTCTCATAACAAAAATGGCTTTATTGTTCCATTAAATAAAACAACCAATGAACTACCAGTTCTCATGGGTTGGACATAACATACTCTTTTAATCTAAACCAAAAAAAAGTAGTGAAAAAAACTGTTGTGTTTTTTTTTTTTCTTTAGAGAACCTGAGGAAGGGAAAAGAGAATGACAAATAAGTTATTAGGTTCATCTTTATTTAAAAATTAGGTCTTCCTTTAAATAAACAGGCCTAGAGATACAGGATCAATATTCAGATGGGAATAATATTCTTTCAAGGCTTCCAAACAGAAAGGTCTGTACTTTAATCTTGATATCCGAAGGTCAAAAGGAAGTTAGTGCCCCTCACACTCTTGTTCTGGAAATAAACTGCCGTCAGTATCTTCCTTCTCTAACCAGGATGATATGTGAGATTTTTTCTGTCGAAATTTGGTACATCAGTGGGAATGACACAGAAGCTGTTAGAAGAGCAGTTTGCTCATCTTCTAATACAGCTGTCATTTATTTTCCAAGATCTTGTAATTACAATAAGCTTTGTAGTACAGATGCAGTTTAGCAAAAAAAGTTGCAGCCGTCCTGTAAAAAAAAAAGTGGAAGATTATTTTGGAAGAAAAGAATACTGAGAGCAACCTAATGGATTTCTTTGTGACCTCTGAAAAAATCAATACACGTCCATATTTTTTGCCCAGGCATACCTTTCCAATCAGGGAAAAAAAGCCAATCCAATTTTTACATGTGTACAGGGCACTAGTTACTGGATATATGAACTAACTGATGCAGAGTGCTAATAATTTCAGGATCAAGTCCTTGAAAGTATATTAGGGAATATAATATATTGGTATTGTAGTGGAGGATTTATGTGCATTGATGTTTGACTGTCAAAATCTGTCCTGTGGCCATTGCTCCTGCCTCCAATTTTTAAGAGGAAAGAAAGGTCCACAGCAGATGGGAAAAAAGGGGGGCAAATGGTAAGTGAGAAGCCATACAGCTGATGCTGAGCTGAGGAATCATGTGGTGGCATATTGGAGACAGGTGGAACACTCTCACCATTGTGGTGGTCCAGCTCTTTCCCATGGAGCTTGATGGCAGGTAGCTTGTCACTCTCTCCACTCTTTTTGGTGGTCTGTATATGGAGAAGGGGCAGACAGAGCTCTGCAAGGCCCAAATCACTTTTTATCTCTCTTCCCAGACCAGTGAAGACTTTCAAGTGACTCTGAAACACTCAGGCACTGTCCAGTGGTGAAGCAGAGTGCAGCAGCAGTGTTGAGGATGGGGCTGGGCAGGTGATGGCTGGTTACATCTTGGTGAAACAGCTCTGCTAATTCTGCCCAAAAACTGCCCAGAACCATGAGGATATCACTCCCCAGCTTATGAGCAGCATTTTTGCATATGACTGCTCCAGGGGCATGTGTTGGAAAAACAGAATTTTTTTTGACTGTTGGGTCTCTTGCTTTACTAAAAGGAGTTGTTGACTTTTAGCACCTCCTGCCTGTATCTGCCTATTCCTTTTAAAGCAGTAGTGCGTGTCTTTAGGATAGACAAGAGTTGCGTCAGTGATTCTGCTTTTGCAATGGAGGTGGAGCAGGTGGAAAAAGTATTCCTAATTTTAATCTGTAAAATTACTACACCTCTTAAAAAGAAGGATGAGGATGTGAGTCTCTTAATACAGAATGACATTCTGTCTCAAAACAATTCAGTTTGGTAATAGATACACAAATGAAAGGACCTAGCTGGTTTTTTTTTTGTCCATGTGACATTGTTAGTTCACCTGCAGAACCTTTTTCACTAGTATTTAGGAGGAGAGAGAAATTTTATTATTTAGAGATTGAAAAAATACACATCAAGAGACAATGAAGAACTTTTTTTTTTTGTTGTTGTTGTTCTCATTTTATCTGCACTTCTTACACCTCTGTTTTCTTTGGGTGATTTATTAATGTTGTTTGTTTTCCCCCATGTTAGACAATATTGCTGGCTGTTGACAAAACATTGTATTTTGTAAAGAATCACAGGCTGTTACTTTCTTATCAGTGGAAACTCTGTCTGTGGACTGTTGCCAAGGTAGAGCAAGAGGTAGACCTCTTTCTCTCTGTCCCCTAGCAAGAGAGACCCTTTCCACTCAGACCACTGCTTTGGCTGGGGAAAACATGACCTTCTAAACATCACAGCAGTGGTACAGGGAGACCTGCAGAAGGAGGGTGAGACTGACTGCAGGTGGCAGGAAAATATTCACACATACTTATGTCCAAAACCAACTCGGTAAAACTGCTGTAAAGCAGTTTGACAGAAAAAGCCCTGAGGGTCTTGGGGGACATGAAGGTGAACACGGGCCAGCAAGATGACCTTGACACAAAATAGAGAGTGGTACCAGGGCTGCACTAGGCCAAACATTGCCAGCAGCTGGAGGGAGGTGACACTTCACAGCTGCTCAGCTCTGTGCACTGGGCTCTGGGCTCTGTGTACTGGGTTGCCAGTAAGTGCCACAAATATAGTGGGGAAAGCTCCTCAGTGTCTCTTCACCATCCTACCACACCCAAAAAGATTTTTTAGATAGAATGGGATGCTGTGCTTGACCAGGTGCTGTCCTTGCAATGGATCCAATACCTGCAGGTACAGTGCTATGCCAGCTCTGTCACTAGGGACAGTCAGACTTTTGCCAAGCAGTTCTATCTCTTTTGCCAAGCAATGGGACCCACCCTAACAGCCTCATTCCATCCACCTGGACAGTATCCTGAGCTCTGCCAGCACATCCCATGTGCTGCTGCTCCTGTCCTCGACAGGATGGGCCAGGTAAGGACTGTACTTTCAGGTGGGCCTCCCCTGCAGCTTCCAGAAGTGCTGGCACATTTGACTCCATCAGCAGCCAGCTTTCTCATGCATGATGCTGTGTGTTCTGCAGGGCTGACCCTGGCTCTGTGCAAGAATGCACATCCATCCTGGCTGGCATCAGCTGAGCTGCTGCTCTGTCAGTACATGAGGTGACCCAGGGCAGTTTGGCAAGGAAGAGAGACCTACTTCTCCACCATGATGCCATGGTCATCCTGAAGCCCAAGTAAGACATTCAGACACTCACCTCCACACCTTTCCTACCAAGCACTGGGCCTGGCACCAGGGCAGGGACACCCAAAAGCCCCCAGTCATGGATTCACCCATGGCAGGTGTACACCAGAGGTACAATAGCAGAGAGTGTGTGCCTCTGCAGTAGTGTCTGTGGCTGGTGGCTGCCACAGCAGCCTGGAGTTCTCCCTTCCTGGGGTTCTATACAGGGGATTCAGCTCTGGTGGGTGAAATGCCCTGGAAGAGCCCCAGGAGGCCGCTCTGAGGTCATTGCCTACCTGCTGCTCTACTCTGCAAATGTGACATGTCCTGCTGGCTCCAGCTCTGCTTGATTCTGGACCAGCTGTAGATGCTGAGGGGAAAGAAGAGGATGTCTGGAGATGCAGAAAAAGATGAGGAAGGCAGAAAACACACCTTGCTTGTCCTAATTTGGCCCTGCAGTTCCTTCATTTTCAATTTCTGGTGAGTCTCGGTGTCCTGTCTCACAGCAGAGATGGACAATGCCTCTCTCCTGCCCTATAAGGCTTTGTCCTGACTCTCTGACTTTCTCCTCAGGACAAGCGTGTGCCAGGTGCCTGTCTCTGCCCACAGGCTGACAACATGTTAAGGCTCTTTGATCCTTCTGGCTATTGAAATATGTTTGCTTTAGTATTTGAAAGTAAGGACTGAGGACTCTTCATGTAGCAGAGCAGTTTTTGCCTCAGTGGAGGGGCCCAGAGGAAGTGACAATTCTTCCTTTCTTCCTTATCTATACTTGTGGGCAGAAGAAGAGTGGAGTATGGGCACAGCCTGGGCTGAGAAAAGCACAATAGGAAAGGAACATAATTTGTGGTGAGTCAAGCAAACATTCGCTCCCTGATAAAGGTTCTTGGTCAGAACTCCATTTTGTCTTTCTGGGGCATGAATCTTCCTCTTAAATTAGAATGATGTACATCTATGGACCATTCTTCACATTCCTTCCCAAGCCAGCACATTTTTACACCTTTGCTGAGCAGAAAGAAGAGCTTATGGTTTTCCAAGTCAGACTTCTATTTTGAACAGAAATTATATAATGTCTCATATTCTCCTACAGATTTATTTGTAAGCTGTGCACAAGTCCACAGTACTTCTGTACAGGTAGTAAGAAAAAAGAAGTGAAAACTTTATTTCAGTGTAACCTGACCAACTCTTTTAAGCTATGGATGTGAGCAGTCAGAAAGGTGACCTAAATGGAAGGAAATAGTCATTGAACAGAATGTCTCCTGAAATACCAATAGTGAAAATGCCTACCAGCTTGGGAACTAGGCATGCGAACCAGAATCATCCTTGAAAATCACAGCTGGCATCTTTGAAGTACAGCTGGGTATCTAGAAACCAGAGACATCCTGGAATAACATGGGTAATTGTAAAAAGACAGAATTAAAAGGCTAATTTATCCTGTGAAATGGGGAAAGATAGGAAGAAAATAAAAGGGGAAAACATCCTGATAAAGTAAGAGTCCATAACTACCAGTAACTGCAAATTTCTGCAAAAGCAGAAAAACAGCCTGAAAACATAAATATTGGTCTGCAAGAAGAGAAAATATTTTTATTGGCTATCCCAAATGAAAGATAGAAAATAGGTACTGTCTGCTAGAGCAGCATGTTTGATGCCTTTATATGTCTCTGTGATATAAAAAGGACTTAATTTTTGCCCAAAGTGGACTTTTCCCCTCTTAGAACTTCTCATGATACATATACTCTAAAACAAAATTTGGAGAAATTTATAAGGTAAACTCCTCTGGGTTGTTGTGTATCATAGAACCCTGTTAACCCAGGGTTGAGTGTCTCTGCACCCGCAGACCTGTTTGAGTAGCCCCAAACAGGTCATGACACCTGCTATATCCAAAGCCAAATATTCCTGCATTCCTAGCTAAGGTAGCCGGCAATACCAGTCTAAGAAGAAGGAAAGATGATGGAGCCTAGGCATTATGATCTGAGACAAAACCTCTGATGATTCAAACATGATTATTTTCTTTTGTGCAACCTAGAAGTTTATGAGAGTTGGGAGCAGGAACTGCTCCTGTCCACACTGATAGCCACATCTCATGTGTTATGATGTCTCCTAATGATGTTCATACTAAGTGCTCAGGGCTCTGGACTAACAAACTGAGCATAGCCCATTTTTTGTTTTCCTCTGCTCAAAGAATTACACTATTTTGATGATTCAAACATCTTGGTTTCACCTTTGGCCTTATCCAAGTCCAAAGTATTCTGAAAAATCCCAAACCTTTCCACCCTGAGCAAGTCCACATTGTATGGTGTCAATTAGCACAGACATATCTAAGTGAGCTAAACAGGTATGGATGTGTTGAAAGTAATTTTAAGCAACCGGAAAACAATACTAGCAATAAAGAATGTAATATTAATTATTTTTGAGTTTTCAGAAATGTTAGTCCATTTGAATATAGTGAAAAATATTTCTATTATGAGACTGGTAAGTTGTAGACTTATACATGAGGCACAACCCAAACCCTCCTGCCAGATACACAGAGAGAAACAAGTAAATTTAAGGCAGCTACTCATATGACTTAGCTCAGACAAATGTTTCAGGATTAAAAGGCCCTTTCTGTAAAACTTGCTATTTTTCTCTGCAGACTAGGAAACTTAACATGGCTAGTTTATATGTGAAAATTTGCATCCTAGGGATGATTTTTACTGACAGGTAATTAAGATTAATTAATGTGGAGCCTTTCAGTTTACTGCTGGTCCATTCTCATAAAGGGAATGCATTTATTCAAATTATGAATTTATATATATGTTAAGAAGGTTGATCAAACATGTTTCTGGATCCTGCTTCCAGAAAGAAGAGTCACGAAGCCAGTTTAGTTACCATATTAAGGATATTATTCTTTCAGCAAGAAAATGCTTAAGTTATAAACAGGTTTAAATCTGCATTTAGAGTGGCGTTGTCAAGTGTTCCAGATTGTCCCTGACTTTCTCATGATGTAAAAAAGTAAAGTTTGCATTGACTTCCAGAGATGAGCTTAAGACAAAAGGAAGTACTTAGAAATCTCAGCACTAAGTGATATGTTAAAAATTTCAAGTTCAGTCTAAAATGAGATTTAACCTTGGGAGTCACTATGGTTTGAATTACTTTAATATTCTGAATTTTACGACTTCCAGTTACTTCAAAAATGCACTTGAATTATTCTCAGCACATTTCCTATCTTATTATGAAGTCATGGGAACAGATTAATTTCCAGAAATTCAAATGCTTTCCACCTCCCTTTTTAATATTGAATAACATTTGGTTATCTAAGCTTAGATTTGTACTTGTAAATTAAAAGGGCATGTTCTCCAGCTATAAGAGTAAATGTCAGAAAAAGACTCAGTCCAAAACAGTTTATGACAAATATTTCCTCTCCTACAAAAAAAATATCCCTACTATTGGCTGAAAACTGTATCTATATTAGTCATTGTCAGTGAAAAGATCATTTGGAATAAGCTAAAACTTAAAAAAAAAAAAAAAGTCAAACTATAGAAGGTTGTTTCTCCTCTAAATGTTAAAATTACCATCTTTAGAAAGACTTGAGTACTTCAGTGCCTAATCAGCTGGATAGGAAGATGAGACCCTGCATGTTGCAGAGGTTGTATTCTAACCACACAAAAAAACTGAATTTACATGTTTAGAGTATTTCAATGACATCTGTGGCCTGACATTTACATAATTTAGATGTATCAGGTGAACTGTCATTGCTAAGGCCAGGCTTATGACACACTTCTGTAAAACACAGCCAGAAAAAACATACTGTGAGACCACATATATATGAGGCCACACTAAGTCCCAGGATTCTCTGGCTGGAATCCCACTCTGTTCTGAAATTCAAGCTAATTAGCCAAATTGGTTTAGTAATCAGCAATTTCTGATGTATATATTTGCATTTTGGATGGTGAAATATTTTGAGCAAGGTATTTGTTTTTTTCTTTAAAAGGTTAGTTTTAGGTCAATGAAAAGACTTTAAATGAATAAACAGATTTTTAAAACAAATATATTGTCAATCACATTGCCCATGCTTTTTTTAAACCATAGAAAAGATCAAAAAGACAGTCCAACACAATAAATGCTCAACCAAATAAAAGACCACTTATCCTGCTGTTATGACACTCACTAAGTGAAAAAAAACCCATATTTATCAGACTGATATGAAAATATCTAGGATATTTAAATACCATTTAAGAAAAACTTTCCTATAATTGATATCAATATTTGCTACATTTGCTGTTACCTTTTCTTTTAAGTGTTAAGCCAAGGATCTGTGTTCAAGCTGTCCATTTATTTTTTCTCATTATTGATAGCACTTCTCCTAATTCTACTTTATAACTCAGTAACAATCTCTAATATTTGAATCTACATAATGCATTAGAAATAAAATGCATTATGTTCTTTTCCAAGGTTGATTTTTATGCCAAAAAAGCACTTCTGTCAGCAGGAAAGATATTTTATTTAAGCTTTCGTGTCTCCTGAGTGTGCTTCTCAAAAGAGAAGAATGGGTTATTTATTATTTGAAAGATGAAGGTGGTATAAGAAGACTTGACTATTACTCTTTTCTGCAGCTTCTATATGGCAATAAAAATTACTTCTAATGTCTTTGATGTTTCTCTGTGTACTTTCAGTATCTTTGATACTTTAGGGAATATCTTCATAGCTGCATGCAAACTATTATGTTATATACAGAAAAAGATAATCTGATTTGCCTCTAGTAATCTTTTCCTTTTTGCTTCTAGGTATAAATTATTTTGAGAGTTAACTGCCCATCAGTTAACTCATATTTTGGTGTGCTACTTTTGTTTCACAGACTGTATTACTGTTCAAATTATTTAGCCTATTCAATTAAGTTATCGCAGCATGCCATACAAAGTAAATCTATTCAAAATAAAACATCTAAAACCTCTTTTAAATAACAATTTCAGAATCTAACTCAATAATGTAAGCAATTGTGCATCGTTGAATGGATGACTGAATAGCTACATATTTAAAAGAAACTTAAATTCAAAATGTGATATTCATAACTAGAGATTTTGGAGGAGCTCATTTTAAAAATTAGACTAACGGAGTAGCAAAAATGAATGCTTTGTCTTCAAAGTCAGGTTGTCCAGAGGAGTGGAGGGCCTGTTCCTAGAGCTGTTCAAAATGAGATTGAATAAGTCTTTGGACAGTCTGGTTTAGTGGAAGGACACCCTGCCTATGGAAGAGGGGTTGCATCTTTAGGATTATCTTTAATGTCCCTTCCAACACAAAATATTCTATGATCCTATGATCCGTTCTCTCAATTCAGTAGGTAGCCATTAAAAAGTACTTTTGAGTGCCTCACCAGTCTCATAGTGAATTTCTTCCTGATATCTGATATAAATCTACCATCTTTCCTTTGAAAACCATTAGTCCTCATCCTACCCCTACACTCCCTTAAAAAGGGTCCCATACCATCTTTCATGAAGATCTCCCTAGAGCCTTCTATTCTGTAGATTAAATAACCCAAATTCCCTCAGTTCATCCTCACAAAGTGTTCCGGTTCTCTGATCATCTTGTGGTCTTCTTTGGACTCACCCCAACTGATCCATGTCTTTCTTATTTTGGGGGCCACAAAACTGAATGCAGCACTCCAAGTGAAGACTTGTGAGAGCAGAGTAGAATCTGCATTGACCTGCTGGTCTCACTTCTTTTGATGCAGCCCAGAATACAATTGGCTTTTTGAGCTGTAAGCACACATTACTGAGTCATATTCCATTTTTCATTCATACTCTCAAGTCCTTCTCCTCAAGGGCTGCTCTCAATGCACTAATCACCCATCTTGATCTCCTTATGGATTATCTTACACTTAAAAAATGACAAAATGATGTTCTTTTCAAGATTAAACAGGATACACTTAACCTTCAATTAGCTATAGTGTGCTATCGACTCATAGTTTCTTTTGGGTACTCCAAATTATTCATGCTCAAATAAAGTTTGAAAGGATTTTCAATATGTGAATTTGTTTCACCTTTCTTTTTCAATCCAAATTGTAGGTGTCTGCTCTAGTCACACATGTTTGTTTTTAGATTTCTAAAACTGATAGAAGTATCTCCACTGAACTTTTGTAATTTATGTTAATGAATCTTCAGAGGTTGTTTGATGGGACAACCATTGTCTCATAATCTCTGTTTTGAACATAGTTGTTTGATCAATATTTACTATGATTTCTGTGTTCCTAGCCAAGCCATGAAATTGCATTTTTGAAAGAGAACCTTGTCACATAGTTTTCAAGCTATTAGTGCATTTGAAAATTGAGATTTCATTTAGACACTGAACAGCAGAATATTTTTTCTCTTTGCTTTGCATTAACTTGAAGATATCAACCCGTTCAGTATCTCCAGATGCAAAATTATTGTTTGCCAATATAATTTTCACCATCGACTAATGAGGTCAAGAAAAGAATATAGTAACTTCATAGGATAAAATGACATGGCTATGTCAAGTCTTGCCTTCTTTAAATCTCTGTTTAAATACCTTCAGAATACAGTGGTAATTGGAAATTTACAACATCAAGACCACTTTGGTTTATTTTATTCTGTTTTTTTCATTGTTCATTGGCACTACACTAGCAAAGAGGTGTTCCCCCAGCAAATCATTTAAGATCTAGATTTTATCGCATTAGTGAATGGCAGCTTCAAAATATTCCATCTTTATAATGATAATGGTAAAAAACCTAATTCATTCCCTGCATTTAAAATATGTAGAACTATTTAAGAACTGTGTAAAAAGGTAACATTTATTAACACATTTTGTTTTAAAATTTGTGACAAGCCACGCTTTTTTTTCCTGAGGAAGTTACACATTAGCGTGACATAAACAAATGTAAACCTGGTAGTATTAACAGATGAACCTGAAAAATGAATTTTAATAGAACATTATTGATTGAAAACACCTTCTTTGGGTTTTTAAATTGAAATACATTTCCATTTAATAGGAATTTTTCATTGTCAAGGATTTCTGAATTAGCTGTCAAAATTTTTTCTCTTGAGTTTCCTCACTATTCAACTGCCCTGACATATATTGGTGTAGTTCCCCATTATTTAACTGTCTTTAGATAAAGCATTCCAAAGTTGCTCCTACAACTAATTTACTCTGGGGTTTTCTGGATTTTTACTCAGCCAGATCCTGGAACCATAATTAAAAAAGCAGTGTTGAAACTCTCTGGTTTGTACTTTGGGAAAAAGTAAATAATAGTATACCCAGTTTTCAAATTCCAGGCACTCAGCCCTGTTTTATAATATCTGTGATTTATACATCCTCTGAGACTAGCTTGGGTCCCTTGACAAGCTTCAGTAAACTAGATATCCAGGTGTTCTGAGACCCACAGATGCTTCTGTGTGGAGACCTGAGGAAAAATAGATTCTATTAATTAAGCAATTAGAGGTAAGAAGCCATAAAATTCTCAGAAGTCACACCAACTCCTGTCACTAGTTACTAGTGGTCCTCATATAGCTGGCTGTGCTGAAGTACGGCAAGTAGGTCTGGAATTCAAATGAGTCTGTTTTATCTAAGAAACACCCTCAATACGTTCAGACAAAATTTTCTATGATTGTATTCCAGAAATATTTTCAGAATCTATTCTTTGTTTTATAGGAAATAAATTTTAAAATAAATAAATAAATAAATAAATAAATAAATTTTAAAAAATAATTCCACATGATATATGAGAAAATGCAACTGGGTTTTCTAAGGATGGCAAATCTTGGCTCAAAAAGGTCCCAAGAGTTTGTGAGCACAAACTGTGTTAAGTGTGTTGATATTTTCATCTTGGGCTATACATTTGGTTGATGTCAGACTCTGGATTCTGTATCTTCCTTGCTCTTTTTATCCTTGAGAATTTGCCTGGGTTTTCTTTTTTTTTTTTTTTTTTTGTTTGTTTTGTGTGGGTTTTTTGTGGGGTTTTTTGTGTGTGTGGTGGTTTTTTTGTTTGTTTGGTTTTTTTGTTGTTTTGTTTTGTTTTGTTTTGTTTTTAATAAGATTTTTTGTAACATATTAGATCAGACAGGGTCATTTCACTGACTATTTTTATATTAATTTTGAAGTGATCATATTACACCTTCTGTAAGAGCACTTGAAAAGCAAATTAAACATTTTATTAGAGACAGTGAAGTAAAAGGGAACATGGAAAGGAAAAAAAAGATGAGAATAAATACAGAAATTCAATTACTTCTATAATCTCTTTTGTTTCTTCTAAGTGAAATAATAATATTAAAAAATTAAAAGTTTAATGAAGTTTTATGACTGAGACTAATACAGTTTATAGATTTATAGATATTTTATAACTCTAGCCTAAGGAAACAAACCACATCTATGTTTCAAATAGCTTCAGGCAGCTGGAAGTTGGGCAGCAGAAGTTATCCTATGTCAGAATGTGAGATGGCTTTAAATCTATTTATCCAGTTTCTCTGAGTTGCTTCCAAAGAGTCCAAGTGTTCAGAATACGTTTTACCTGACTAGATAAAACAAAATAGGTTTTTTTGTCAGCATACATACACAACTCTCATAGCATTTGGGAAGTTTTAAAGTGCTCTTATTTGTCACTCCAGAAGGACCAGAATATCTCATGTGTTGTTTGCAGTCTCTGTCAACTCCAACAAAATGTTTGAGAAACCCTAGGGTGCTTCAGGTCATTCTAGCTGCTTGAAAAGATCTGAGTCCTCAGTGTCTACTTTATGGTGAGTTGAATTTCTGTCCAGGTTACATTGATAGTAGTGACTATGGCCAGAATTAATTGAGCAAACATACATTTTTAATGGTATTTTTGGATGCTGTTGGGTACCTACTTGTCTTCAGCTGTCCCATGAAAGATCAAGTCCTGGTTTACAAATGCCAGGCCACAGAAGTTCACTGAGTTCTCTACATGATCTCAAAGCACAGTTAGACAATTGCATCCTAAGGTTGCAGAAATAGAACATTAATTCAAATGCTTACACCTACAATTAGACATTTACTTTTAGTTATCTTAATTTCAAGGTGAATCTACCTATCTAGCTAGCTGTCTAGCTATCTAGCTAGCTACCATTTTTTCTTCAGGTTTTTCCTATTTTTTTGTTCTTTATAAGTGCAAGTTTTACTTGGCAGTAAATATTTTGCAATTTATTGGCTATCTTCTGGTGTTTTCCTTTAGAAAGGAAGACAAAGCATAGTTATGGGCATTGTCACAGTAATAATTCAATACCTGCTGAGAAAACAAACTCAGAATATTACGCTATAGTGTTCAGCTTTAATGACCAAACTGAAAATTTTGAACAATATTCATAATACTATACACTTTGCAATATATTTACTGTTACATGAAATGATTTTTTTGTGTATCTCCAAATATGACTGCCTTGCATAGATTCATCAGGACAATATTATGTAAAATTATACTAGATGAAAGCAAAATCTAATTGAAAATAAAGAGTAAGGCTCAAACACAGAAAACAAACAAACAAAAAAGCTTAAGAAGAAATATTACAAGATAAATGATGGAATGTGTTATTAGAAAAATCTTAGCAGCTGCAATATTTTGCTAGCATTTTCTTGATAAGAACAGACCACAGACCAAAAACTTGTATATCAGCATGTCAGATAATTTCATGTGAATTTTTCCCTGCCTTTGATAAGCTATATAAAACACATAAAATGAGTTATAGACAAGAGTTTTACTTCAAAACCTTCCATATTTCAAAGATTTAACATTGGTAGGTATTTTAGTTAATGAAAATTTCAGTAGCATTTCATCCCCAAGCAAAATGCTTAATAACACCTAATATTTCTCATTGATGTGCACTAGCTATTTATAGTGATCATGGTATTACTTAATAATTCACTTTACTTTATCCTTTTTATTTCCTAACTTTGACCACTGTGGTCACTCTTTTGCACCATCCATAGATTTTTATTTTTTTTTTATTTTTTTTTTAATTATTTTTACTTCCTATTTGTTTTAGGAAGCTAGTGATTCAATACAACATTTATCACTCCTAGCTTTTAATAATGTCCTGAACGTTCTATTCCTTGCAGAATGGTGCTGCTTGGGTTTTTCATACTGCTAATCCTATATAAATTTTAAGAATGGATTCAGGAAAGTATCTTGCTATTTGAATTAAGTAATGGATGCTGAATGCAATGGGATTTATAATTTTCTTCTTCATCTTTTCTGTATGTATCAAAAAAGTTCTGTAACAAATTGGTGTTATTGGTGTTTTCTAATGTTAAATGGGGAATTATTATTATCATTATTGTTATTGTTATTGTTATTATTAATAATAATATTGCCATTACACAGTCATATGAATTTCAAGATGTATTTCCAAACCGATGGGACATTCTCAGTTTCCTTAGCTTCTTTCCTTTACACATCAGACTTACATAAATTATGAGTATGAATACCCTTGCCAGTGAGATCAGCACCTGATGGCAAAGTTACACCTTTTTCAATGTCCAGCCTTTTCTGTGCAAAACTTTGAGGAATCAGGCTGTTTGAAAAAGTCTCTCTGAATGAAAGTCTCTCCTAAAGTGAAAGGCTGATACTCCCAGCATCCAAGGAAAGAGATTATGAGGCCTTTGTGCATCTTTCTCAAAAAAGAACTTCAGACCAGTCACACATATGTTACAGCAAGATAACCACATGTGGAACTCACATCTGTTACCCTGAAGGAATCTTTTTATCTATCATTATTTCAAAAAGGTGCTAGAACAGCACCTTTTGACAGCCTCCCTTCACAAGTGTACCTAGCTAAAGCAGGAATGGAGTATTTGGATGAGAGATACATAGTTACAAATTGCATGCTTGAAGATGGTTCTCACAACACCATTCTGAACATTTTTCCAATAAAGGGGACATGGATAAGACCTTCTGTAGCCTAGAAGTACATTTCCATACAGCTTCCTACTCATATTCCTCTTACTTCCAAAAGAAGCAAAGTATTTCCCTTATTTATAATTAAAATGTACAGTGAAAATTTAAGCACAATACTGCATTGTCCATTTTATCTGTTGTAAATGTTTCAAGTAATTAATGTTGAATTAATGTTAGAAATCTGTATGACATCTTCACTAATTCCAAAAGAATTCTTTTGGATTAATGATAATACAGTAAATATCAAAAGAATTAATTATGATTAGGATAGTATTTTAGAATGCCACCCTCACTTAATCAGAAATTTCATATTTTTTAGCAAGATTCCATGGCAGGTCTTTATACTAAGTTACAAATCATCATTACTTCTCTTCATATTCTTGTGCTAATATTAATCAGAGCAGCTACTTATGCATATGTGCAGATAGCAGTGCAGTAGTGTATCTTCTAGAATTACAGAGTAATTGAATGTCAAGTATCATTACAACAGGCATTGTTTTGAGATTTTTCTCTGATGTTCATGCTTTGCATTTTATTTATTTATTTAAAGATCTTTTTCTCTTTTGTGTTCTGGGTTTGGATCTGAAAGAAAAGGCACACAAATGAGAATGAAAACAGTTTTCACAGAACAGAGTGATTTAAAGAGCCCAATCTGAAATATCCTGAGGACAACCCTGAGGAGGGGAGTGCTCCACTGCTTATGATTTTCTAAATCCTGGTAACAGAGGTGTTTCAAGCCGGTTACCCAAGACCACAGGACACCTCGAACACCTGCACAGTGGAAAGCAGGCAAGCACACTCCCTAGCAACCTTAGAAGTTTTGCTCCACAGCAGCTAATGCTCTCTAGGAAGTTCCTAAGAACTGGCTGGGGACGAGCCATGGATGAGCCATATTGTTCCCAAGATTCAGTACAGTAGTAATTCTGTTTATAGGGAGAAAAAGGTTTAACTGTAAGTGACAATTGGAAAGAAATGCTCTGCCACTTATCTTCAAGGGCAAAGTATTTTATTTTCTAATGTGGATGTATTCATTACAGAAGGTTAAAAATTCTTAAAACTACGAACACTATTTATTTAGTCTGTTCATCCTGCCTCAGGCGAGAAGTATGTTTCAGAACGTGTCCCGTTGATATTATTTAAGTTCTTAAAGAAATTTAGAATTACATTGTTCAATTGCATTAGTAAAATAAAACATCTCATTAAAACCACAGTTTTCATGTATCTGTCTTTGTACAAACCAATATGTACTTTTGCCAGAACCAAGGTTTTTACACAACATATTAGACACATTATTTTGAGCCAATTAACTATTCAAAATATTAAGGAGAATTGAAGGCACAGCTCCTAATTTCAGATTTTTTTGGTTCTCCTAGCTATTAAGTAATGGTATGAAATGGTAAATAAACCACAAATCTTTAAAAGACCAATAACTTTCAACTACTTTATTATTGCTGTTTAAAGAGAAAAGGAAAATTTCAATTTCAGAACTAAAGTCAGTATTTCAAAAGTTGTGTAAATAAAAGAGTTCCATCAGTCATGCAATAAGTATCACCAATTTAGCAATAATTAATCCCTCCATGGATCATGACATTTTCTTATCTCAGACTCATTAAGCCAGCAGCAAAACATGCCAAACCCACCTGGCTTTCTGACCTCAAGAGCAATTAGTGATCTTCAGAAAATTAAGTCATTGAAAGCAATTAATATACTACTACAATGTAGTATTTTGTTTGAGGTTTTTTTCCTATGAATCACTGTTAATTCCATTTATGCATTTGGCACGTTACAACAATAATTTTTTCCTCTCCTTGTGATTTTCCATTTTGGCATGGGTGACAAAGCTCTGATTCTCACAGGACCTTCTCTGAAATTTGTGGTCTATCTCTTGTGGCTTGTCACTCCTGAGTCTCCTGTGGCACTTGGCTCTCTGAAGACAATTTCAGAGATGAGAAGGTACACTTGTATGGTCACTTCACTGTGACACATGTCTATATGATCCTCTGAGAATAAAGTACCCACAGCCATTTCCTTTGCTGAAAGAAAACAGCACATATAAATGCAAACAAAATCAAGAACAGCAACAGAACAGTAAAATGTACTGCCTCAAAGTTTTCAGTGATATTTATGTTTTCTTCAGCAGTATTGCTCCTGCATTTTTTAAAATGCTTACGTAAACCATCTTTTAAATACAATTTTGAAATGAAATGTTCAAAACATGGTCGATAATTAGAGATGATTTTTAATTCTGTATGTATTGGAACTGCTGTCTAAAATTTTATATTTTATATTTTCGAAAGTTATCGAAAACCATGACAAGTCAAAGAGAAAACACTAAAATGAAAATTTCTGTTCATCTCTAATACACAGCCAACCACTATTCATTTTCATGTTTCGTTCATATGAGGACTAAAATTAACTTGCAACGGTTGAAGAAGAGGAAATAGAATAAAAAACATTTTAAATACCTGTTCTAAATCTGTATTAAAGGAGATGGAAGAGGTGGAAAATGCACAGAAAAAATAAAGATAATTTATGTATAAAAGAATAAAAGACACCAAGAAGATTAAATTTATTCTTTTCTGGCAGTTTCATAGCAACAAGTTAGAGATGGAAAAGGCCTATTAGATTATTCATTTCATCTCTCTGTCAAGGCAGGATTTTCTCCAACTGTATTTTTTCCTGTGCTTTGTCCTGTCTAGTGTTGAAAATGCTAAATGATGAATCTTCTACCACTACCCTTAGGAGACTATTCCAAATCCTATTACATCTCCCTGTCAGAATATCTAGAGATATTCCGTCTAAACATTCAATTTGTTAATCTTACCTCTTTACTTCTAAGATAGCTGGTTTTTCATTTAAATATTTTCTCTTCTCTCTCCCTCTCTGCCCTGCTATCTCTTTCATTCCCCTTAGTTTTGGTTTAGCTAAACTCTTATTTTTAGATTATTTATCATTACTCTGAAGTAATTCCCTCCATTTCTTTTTCTTCTTTTTCCTGATTTCTGTCATTTTTCTGTTATTTTTCTTGGTAATGATATCTAAAATTTGCAGGTACCTAAGACAGTAAATTGTAAACAAGTAGAGGATGAACCATAGAAATTTACTTTAAACTGCCTCCTTTCCAGAACTGGGCAAAGATGAGAGTCATATTACTTCAGGAAATGCAGTTTATAGGAAAAGCAAAGTCAACGTCAATAAATAAGATGTCTGTAATGATTAAAATATTTATTTTTTCATATTTTCAGCACACATTAAACCATTGTGAGAGGATCAGTGACATCTAAATCCCTTCTTAAACTTTTTTGTGAAAAAAAAAAAGAATCTTTACAGTTATTAAAGGGAAGTTTACATGGAAACTGGAGTGGTATCTGAAATAATTTACAAAAATATTATTTAATATCCCATCTCTTTTTTCATTTTGGGATCCTAATTATTGCTTTCATCATATATATATATATAGGTATGTTTATGACTTCTTATGTCTAGGTATATATATATGAATGATGTATAAAATCAAAGTTTAGACTTGATATCAGCTTTTCAAAGGTAGCTTTTTTCCATGTGGATGAATTTTCATTTTCAATAAAAAATCCTGAATTATTACATTTTCAGTGAACCTGTGTATGTGATAAAACTACAAGCTAAAACTAAACCACAGGGAATATATGTGCCTAAAGGTAATATAACTGATATATTTAAATGTTCTGTTTTGATCATATTAAAGATAAATTATCATTCTGGAAAGGATTTAATAAATTCTTTCATATATTTTCCATAATTCTAGTAGATTTATTACATTTTGATGAATTACATATTGTCACTACAGAGGTAGTCATCTAAACCAGATACCCACCTATCTATGAAATGGCTGAAACGTGAAATAAAAGAACTTTGTCAGGTACCATAGAAACACTGCAGTGAAATGTAGATCAAAATTAGACACTGTCGCTTAATAATGAAGCCAATGATTTAAAATTCCAGACAGAAAATTAGTTCAGACTTGTTCATTATGTAGTCTTAAGCAGCTGTTAATACTAGGATTTTTCAGTCAGGTGAAGGAAAGGTTTTGATAATGGCATTAATGGATTAAACACCATGAGCACAATGAGGATATCTGACTTTAACGCCAACAAAAGTGTTTCCATGTTCTGCTGTATTGAAGAGCACAGTCATCTCCATTTAATTCAATGAAAGAAACCATGATAGTGATCTAATCCCATTATTTTCTTTCCATGGAGTGGATTAGAGACTGTGAAGGATTCTTAGGGTTTTTCGTGCCGGGTTTTTTTTAAAGGTACCTTGAAGTGCTTGAAAAGAACATTTTCTCTTTTTTAATACATTGTGATATTTTAGTAATATAATGCAGTGGAAACTTCATATTGGAAGCAATACATCAAGACAGGGGAATTACTAGAAAATATCTTGGTTAAAGTGACTGTAGAAATGTGTATGCATGCACTGACATCTAACATATTTCTCCACATCAAAATTTTGGCTTAAAAATGCACTTCTGAATGCACATTTGACCTTAATATACTAACTGACATCTCTTTCCAGTCATCTGATTGCTCCAAAGAGGCTAATGCATGTTTTTTTCTGAGTTTAGGCATTATGTCACTGTTGGTATTGCAATATGGGATGATATAATCTACTTTCCCTCCATATTTTCTACTTTTAAAAATATTATTTAGAATTTCCTGAGCTGGAAGGGACCTAAAGGGATCATCCAAGTCCAGCTCCTGGCCCTGCATAGGCCAGACCCAAGGACCACACCATGTGTATTAAAGAGTTGTCCAAATGCTTCTTGGACTCTGGCATGATATTCATGAAATTGAAGCTGGGTGCAAAAGAAAAGTGTATCTGTTCAGAAGAACACATTTAAGTTTTCAATCAGAAGTTTTCCTCCTCTAATAATGTGCTTCCAGTGCTAGCAGAGTATTTTTCAAGAATATTTTACAGATAGCATAAAATATGTTTAAGTCACCCAAATAACAGGTCTCACTAACTATCTCAAGTTATGTGATATGACCAAGTTGTGATGTGTGACCCTAAAATCAACATTTTTTGATTAAAAATTATGTTCTATAGTTTAATCTATCTTCTTCAGTGCAGGTGTAGTAAAGCCTGAAATCTTCTTTTTCAGCACCAGTTGTTCACTAGCTTTCCTTTCTCCTAACAAATCTAAAAGCAATGGCACAGTTGTTTGCTTTTGCCTATCTATAGGTTAAGCTTTAAGTCTGTACAGAGAAATGACTTACACTTAGAAGAGACTTAGGAATAGGTGCCTAAGCCAGAAGCTGTAAACAGCTCTAGTAACTTAGAGTAGAGAGAAAGGAATGGAAAAGGCTGCTAAAAACAAACAGGAGAAAGATTCCTTATTACCTTATCCTAAATACTTAGTTTCAAAATGACACTTTTCAGCTGCACAGAAATAAACAGAAAGTCTTGTAAACTGTTTGACCACCATCTACATGTAATAATATTTAATCCTTCTTAACAGAATGTCATACTGAGTTATGTTGCCTTTGCTAATCAAACGCAAATGTCATGACTGCAGCATATCTTTTTCAGATTACTTAATAAGTCTAAAGAGCTTGACATTTCAACAGATTGTGCATTCTAAATGTATTTTTTTGAAGAAGAGAAAATGCAGAAAATGACCAAACCACTAAATCATTTACCAGGAAAATCAAAATATTGAAACACCATGGCTTTTTTCCTCTATGTTTCTTCCTCCTTGAAACGATACAATTTAGTAATACAGCCATTTCCCTTCTATTCTACTGCTTTTTTAAAAGAATGCATTTTTGAAATCTCATGTATTTCTCCTTAAAATTATATATTTCTTTTACATTAAGAGCAATTAACAAAGCAAGGGACTTTCCACATGTTTTAAAGTTTTTTCTCCCCCTCACTCAATTATTTTCTTGTTGAGCACTTCTCAGAAGTGTCTAGGTTCCTACGTGTAGATCTAAGTGTGCTTCATTTAGAACAGGTGGTGTCAAGTGTTAAGAAATATTCCCGAGATTTGTGTGAAGAGGCAATCTCTAAAGATGTCTTAAAGTGATTTTCAGAAAATAAAATGAGGAAATAACTGGAAAAGAAATATTACAGTAATCCCATAAAAGACTATACACTGAGGATATACAGTTCTGCTGCAAAAACTCAGACTTTGGTCTCCACAGTATTCGTTAATCCAATATCATTCACAGACTCAATTATAACATCTAAAACAGTGTAAAAAGAAAGTTATATAATGAATAGTCAGTAAAGAAGAAGAAAGCAAAGACAGTGAAGTTTTGTAAAAGAATATCAAACTGTGCAATTATCATTTACAGACAGCCAATAAAGAATCTTTTTGCACTGTATTGATCAAGCTTTACATTAATAGGGCTTTGAATTTTTTTATCACCAGTACCTTGCAAAAAAAAAAAGTCACGAAATTGTAAGAAAGCACAATAACTCCAAAACACAGCAACTCTACCTACTAATTTATTATTATAATTTTGAGGACAAAACATTCAAATCTCTGGTCGTAATAAGAATGTTTTTATGTAAGAACAGGACACATTTTAATTATTTTGTTTATTGAAAATGATAAACAAAAACCCCTGGAAGGCATGCAGGAAATCTATATCTATATAAAAATTACAGTTATTTTTATCTTTTGTGAAACTTTATAATTAGGAGAGTAAGGGTAGCTCCCTGTTCTCTAAATGTTCAGTTTGAGGTTAAGATTAGACAGTGAATTGTTTTGTGTTCTATACCTATAGAAAAAGCGCAAGACCTAAAGTGTGGGAACTCTACTTTGTGAGAGTTAATTAGTTTTATAATTAGATAATCACAAGGTTTTGTTTTATTCTGCAAGATGATAAAAGAATACAAAACAAACAAGACCAAGACAGTCTGAAGGAAATTCTCATGCAATTTATGAGGACTACAGTGAAGTGTTTTTCAAATGTGTGTGGATAAAAATGCCAGACCTTAATTTTTAATAATCTACATCCTTTTCAGCAATACTATAATTCTAGATAGAATAAAAGTAAAAAAAAAAAAATTATAATTTTTAATAAAAGTAAAAAAAATCCAAATTAATTTTAACTCTTTTTTTTTGCTTGTTTGACAGTCTTAATTGTAATATTCATATTCCCTTTTACTGTCTTTCTTCCACCTTGACAAAAAAACATTTCTATGGAGTTTACTCATGCGAGTAGTTGTCAGTGTGTTTATGAAGAACTTCAGATATCCTGAGAGTAGCTGGTCACAACATTTACTATTTGACCAAAAGATATGTTAATCTTTAGCGGTCACCTTTCTTTTTGGGACAATTATTTTGTGGCCATATGAACCACGGAAGCCTAAGCAATCTGAACTCTGTCCAGACCAAAAGTGCTTTTTTATTCATCAAGTTCTTCATTTTTGTATCAGGCTATTCCACTGTGCAAGCAAGTAATTCCACCATGCTGTAAGTCAAGCAAGCAGAGCAGAAGACCAGCTTGGCTGAACAGAAAATTCCTTGTGGAGCTCCAAATGAATAGGAAATTCTATGATTTCTGAAAGCGAGGTCAGTTGCAATCAGTGACAGAATCACAACTCATGGATGCAGGGTGAAGACTTGAAAGACTAAAATTAACTAAATTTTAAATAATAGCTTTTTAAAGTATGTTATAGCAATAGTAGATCTAAAGAAAATATTGGTCTGATACTTACTGAAGACACTTCTCTGACTAATGAAGATGATGAAGAAAATGTAAAGGCATTCAATGTTTTTTTTTCCCTTTTATTTCAGTTTTTAGTAGAGTTGATAGACATTGGTCTGACTGAGTCAGAGGAACATACATGTGGGAACACTGGTGTTCCATTTGTGGACAGTGACATTTTCAGGGAACAGCTGTATAAATTGGATATTTACAGGTCTGTGGGGACTGGTGGGATTCAACCCTGAGCACTGCAAGAGATAGCAGCTGTCGTGGCTGAACCCCTCTCGACCACCTACCAAAGTTCTTGGGAGCCTGTGGAGGTCCTGATGACTAGAATCTGGTCAATGGTGCTCCAGAGTACAAAAAGGGTGTGAGGGAAGACCAAGGGGACTACAGGCCTGTTAGTCTCACCTCGGTTCCTGGAAAAATGATGGAGATTGTACTGGGTGCTACTTAAAGACATTTAAAGAATAATGCAATTGTCAGGTACAGTTAACCTGGATTCACAAAAACAAAGTCTTTTCTAACCAATTTAATATTCTTCTATGCAAGATCATCCACGTAGTGGATGAAGGGAAGGCAGTGGGTGTAGTTAACAGTCTTCAAATGCCAAAAACGACTTTTCAAAGTCAAGCATTATAAATTGGAATACCAAGACTTAAAGCTGGAATGAACATGCCAGCATTGGTTCCTTATTAAATGTTCCTTACTATTCTCAAGAGCAACAGACACCACAAGCTAATATAAGAAACCTAATTCATTATTAGTACGTATACCTTAATTTTGCTTAGAGGAGAGTATGCTTTAAAGATATTTATGGAAACAAGACACCAAAAGAATATAAGACACTATTTTTACATTTTTTCCTTTTCAAAAATGCTTATTAAAGTTCTAATTCTGTATCAATTTGTCTATGACACTTTTATTAATTGATTTTTCTGGAGCTGGTATGAAACAGGACATCTTTCAGAATTTTCTGAATTATTCTAGAAATTAAATGTCAGCAATGACATGATACCTGAGAATTCTGAAAGAAATAGAACCTAGATATAAGTTCAAACTCTCTCTTTGCTTTTGCCATTGACGTTTTCTTCATTAAAGACAAGAAAATCGCTGCAAAAATAAAATATAGTTACGTAAAAGAAATCTGAGTTATAAACATTTTCTATGTGTAGAATGTTCTTTTTCTGTATCTTTCATTTTCTGATGCTCATCCTAAATGCATCTGACATTCATGTGCAATCAGATGCTAAATCATAGCCTCACATCAATATGATTGCATATCTTAACCTGATTAAGTCAGTTTTCACATTTTTCCTGAGAGGGACACAAAGAGGTCAATTGCTTGTCAATTTACACTGTTACTAACAGACACTTTTATGAGAAGGAGCAGCATCAATGGCCTGCTTTGTCTCTAGTTAAATTAAATTGATAAGTTTATCTTCAGAATAAAACATATTCAGCAGCGCTAAACAATAGAATAGCCTGGTTATAACGCCAATAAAAACTTTGAATGTTACGATACAAGAGTCGTGAGAAGTAATAAGTTTAAAAATAAAAGTCACCTGAATTGAGCTGTTGGGGGGTTTGGGGTTTTGTTGGTTGGTTGGGTTGGATTTTTGGGTATTTTTTTGGTTTTTGTTTGCTTTGGTGGGGTTTTGTTGTTGCTGTTGTTGGGTTTTTTGTTGTTGTTTTTGGGTTTTGTTTTTTAGTTTATTGTTTTGTTTTGCTTTTCCCCTCATTCTACTGATTTTCAGTCATCAGTTAATTATTTGTATTATAAAAAATAAGAAAATAATAAATTATCTCTCTTCTAGATTATTTTTCCTCAATGTCATGGGTTGGCCCTGGCCAGATGTTAATGCACCCATGAATATATGTTTTTTCTCTAACAACTCCTGTGGGATGTGATCAGGAACAGAGCAGAGCAGGCTTAAATCTTGAAAACAAAAAAAAAACCCACCAAAACTTTATTAATTACATGAGAACAGGGACAGAAATACTCTTAAACACACACAGAGACAGAAATAAAAACTTCTTAGAACATTTCTTCTCCCAGTTTCTACCTCCCCACCCATCACTTTTCACAGACCAACCTTTGGGTTTTAGATCAAACAATCACCACTCAAAAAAAAAAAAACTAATCTTCAATTCAGCAAGGGAGAGAGGAGTCTCTCTGGCACCACAGACTGTTCTCCAGAACACACAGGTCTACTCCTTATGTGTTCCCATGTCACCCATGGCACCGCCCAGAGAAGTCTGCCAGGGTGACACTCTCTTTTTCCTATGTCCAGCGCTCTCACCGCTGTCTCATAGGCCAAAACTACATACAGGGCTTTTTAAGGATGCTGCATGCTGAGCTCTCCCCTTTTTACCCAGGGGCCGGGGTTCCAGGAGCAGGTCTGCCCTGAGGGCAGAGGGCACCACCTCACCCTCCCCCTCTCTTCTCTGCTCACTCCACTCTTCAAGTGCCAGTCACTGTAGCAAAAGCAAGGGCAGCTGCATCCACCCAAAAATGCAGTTTATGTTCAAAAGAGACTTAAGTTCAGTCCATGGCTGACATTATGCAAGAAAAGTCCAGCTCCAAGGCTACTCCTCTCATTCTTCCATCGAGTTCCTTCCAATCATGCTTTATCATCTCAGTCCCAGGCCGCTTCCCTCTCTCCGAAAACCACCAGTCATGAGAATCAATGTCTAAGAAAAGTTTCTTTCTGCCAAGCAAGGGTTAACAGTTTCTTCTCGGCAGGGTGCAGGCTGAGGCACTCCCAGGCTCTGCAAACCCCCACGTGGCTGGGCACCTTCTCCCGGAGTTTGGGGGTGGAGGGGGGTGAGCACACACAGAAGGCACTTCCACAGTTTTCCACCCCTCCATCCTGGACGGGGGCAGCTCAGTTCCAGTCCTGTCCCCTCTCTTCTCCCCCCCCCCCCGGGGGCTCCGGCTTACCTGAGCCGACCACGTGTTTCCCCTCCCCCACCCAGCCTCGTGGCCGGGCAGGGGAAGGAGGCCTGACACGTCTCTCTGCTGAAACCGGGATCTGAAAAGAGGCTGAACCCCCTAGACTCCTGCTTTTAACTCTTTGTGTCCTCAGAAGCGTGTCCAAACCTCTAAGTGACCAATCTAGGTGCCAGCAGAAAAGCTGATCACTGATTGGACTGCCCACATCCCCCTGGAAAAAAAAATCACCTCCCTTGCAACCACGACACTCAATAAATGCTTCATCTCCAATTTCCTTTTAAAACAATATTCTGTAAAGGAAAAATCTAACTGAAAAGATGAGAATAAAAAAAAAATTAACTATGCAATTTCAAAAGTCTCTAGATGACATCCAAGCTTTAGTTGAGGTCAATTTAAAACATGAGATTACTTGGATTACATTCAGAAATATCACTGTACTTATGAATGTCTTTAAAAAAGAGTATGTTGATTAAAGATTGTTTTTGCATGATGAGATGTAAGATTCTAGGTCTCAGAGTGAGACTGAATAATCCTGCTCCCTAAGTTACTCTAGTTTTTCTTTTTTATTTTTGTTATTCCACTTCCAAGACCTGAATTTTAAAATAGCTATATATGGGCAAAGATTTGCCCACACCCAGAAAGTGCTCGGTCACTTGTTTCCTGGAGATTGGAAATGCTCTAAGATCCTATTTAGATTTAGATGTAGATCCATACACAACAGTCTGCATCGGCTTTTAGAACAATCTGCCACAACTAAAAATAAGGCTTTCCTGTGTCCTGTCCCATTTATCTAGAAAAAGGCAGTAACTCCATTGTGATTTCAGGGGAAGTGTCACCTAAAATATGACAAAAATCAAGTGAGGGTAGAGATGATAAAATCCTGTGTCGCTGCCTTCTCTCTGTCTGTCTCAATGGAGATCTGGTGAGCTGAACTCCAGCTACGTCCAGGGAAGTAGAACTATCACATATGTAACATGGGAGAACTGCACACTCTAAGGACAATAGGTTGGAAGCTACGAAAAAATAGTGTAAATGGGAAACTAAAAAGATTATAAAAGGGATTTATGAGAACTATTTCAAGGTGTTTATGTGCGATTGCATCTGAGTACACCAGAATCTTGAAACTGTATTTCCCGGGGGATGGAGCAGAAGAAAGAAAATGGATTTGTCTAAAGTAAAACATTACTGGAAGCATTATATCATCATTACAAGTTAGAAAGAAATTACCATTTTTTAAGGAAGGTTTAGAAAATTATATGACAAAAAAGATTCTGGAATATTTTATTGACAATATGATAAGATACAACTTTTAGAGGTGAGCTTCATCTTATTTGATTTTACATATCCAAAATATATCATACAATCATCCTTGGGAGAAAGAGGTTTAATGAGATGGAGATACATGTCATATCCCTGTTTTGTTTTGTTTTCTCTTAGAGTCTAAAACGTTGTGTATATCCATTTCATTCTGCTAATAAGAAGGAGATTTTAGCATATGTAATTCAGATTATGAACTTTTAGACATCCACCTTAAGGCAGAGTAAAACTCCTATGGTTGACTTATCAGTCTCCCTTCTATGTCCTTATGCTATTTTAAATCAATTTTCAGGATTAATAAAACTTATATTTTGTCATTCAATGCAACTCTATCTACTCTTCACGATTGCTTATTATATACGAACTCAGTAACATATGACATTTCATTTTTTGCTGGCTGAAACTGCTGAGCAAGATATTTACCTGATATTAACAACAGTAACATTCTCAGCTTAGATCCACTAAGAAAGCATCCATTTTAAAGGTTTATAGATTTTCTCAAACACATATTTTTCACTGTTAAATCATGGTGCATTTTCAGTGTTAGTTATGGTTTGCAGAGTGTGAGCTCTTTATTTAGATAACATAGTTACAAATTAAGGAAAGTGAAGCCTGCTGTTTTCTGTTTTAACTGGAAGAATTTTTCTTTTTAAGCTTAGTGATTTGCCTTCACAGATAAAGTTTTTAATTATACCTTGCACTTCTCTGAAGCCCATTAGACATCTAGAAATGTAGCATACTGTAAATATAATTATACTTATGAGAAGTAATTAATCTAATGGATTTTCAGTCTACCTCACCTAGTGAACTGCAACCTGTTCCAATTTATTATGCTGTTTCACAGCAGTAGTACAAGGGGGTAAATATTGTCTTTCATAATAATTTTGAGTGTTTATTAAGGAGATCCCCTGCATATCTCATAGAATTAATTGCAGAAAACTACTTAGTTCAAAAGATCTCATGATTGGTAATAAGAGTAAAGCAATACTTTAAGATTTTTGTTTATCAATTCAGTGTTACACAAAAATCAGTATTATCTCTATATAATATGTAAGAATCAAAATTCTGATCTATCCAACAAGTATCCACCTGTCTAGAACAGACTATTGTGTCTTTCCTGGAATACCTGACAAGGTCTTTTTTTTTTTTTTTTTTTTTTTTTTTTTTTTTTTTTTTTTTTTTTTTTTTTTTACCATATCTATTTTCTCTTCATCAGAATACTCTCAGGCACATGGTGCAGTTCTTGAGCTTCTCCTGTTTAGGACAAGGTGTTGAACTTCAGTGATCCTTGTGGGCTCCTTTAAACTCAGGATATTCTATGATTCTAGTATTGTTTTTTTCCCTTTAAAAAGAAGTGGGGATAGGGAAAAGCTGGGAGGGAATACAACTTGCACATTAAGAAATTTTTAAAGTGATTTCAATAAACTAGATATATATAGGATTTTTTATACATACTTGTTTAATGTTTCTCATAAACATCATTCACTCTGTCAATTGCCTTTTTATACCTACAGACAGTGAGGAAAAATATTTCTCAAGAATTTTTAAATCTTTTAAAATCATTTCCATACTTCTTCAAGATATGAGAAAGATCTATATCTCCTCAAGTTATTAATAATTTACAGAGAAATATGAAAAGTTGAACAATGTGATGTTTTACTTTCCTTTTTTAGTCAAAACTATTTCTGCACAGATTTATAGTTACTCTGTTGCCTAATAGGTTGACAGAATATCCTTTTCCTTTTGGTCGCTGTGCTATGTAACACTAGTAACTCAGCATTTCCTGTCAGCCTCAGTTGTAACTTTTTCTCTTTTTTGCTTCCTGTTGCTGCACAACATTTTCAAGCTCTCATGGGTAACCTGTTGCCTACATGCAGAGATCACAGTCACAAATGGAGATTAGGTCTCTATGTATGAAGATCTGTTGTAACCTGATAAGCTGTACTTTAAGTGAGCTGCTGACAGAAGAACCCAGACTAAAATTTCATGAAGATTAGCTCTGAATCAATTTTCTTTCACTGTGACTGATTTCATTCACAAAGGCTTGGGGAATGTCTCTATGCAAGGACCTTGTGTTTTTTCATTGCTAGTCCAAACACATCAGAAGATACTCTTTGTACCGGCTGAGATACACACAATACCATTTGTATAATTAGCTTTGAGACAATGTGTGAGTAAACAAACTACTGGAAATTTTACGCTGTTAATCTCTGTCAGGTTGAAATCACTTTTTTTAGGATTTTTATACCAAAACAACAAATCAGTGTCAAATTTACTGTTGTCTTTATCTTTGCAAATGTTAAAATGCATACACTTGAAGCTAAAAAGTAATTTGAGGTATTTATTACATCTTAAAATCTTATCGTGCAATTATTGGTACTTAATAAAAAGGAAGTTTTCAGTAAGGGTTTATTTAGGTAGTTCTATGTGAGAATTTGTGAGAATTTATGTGCTATTTTAGAAGAAAAGAAAAGAAATAGAAAAACCCGTAATGTTTCAAAAAGCTCATTAAAGTTCTAATTCTGTATCAATTAGTCCAAGGCACTGACATTAATTGATTTTTTGGAGCTGGTATAAAACAGGACATCTATCAGCTTCTTTCTGAAGCATTCCTAGAAATTAAAAGTCAACAATGACATGATAGCTGGAAATTATGAACTAAATAAGTCATAGATGTAAGTTCAAACACTTCTTTACTGTTGTGACTTAAATGTTCTTTATTAAAGGCAAGAAAATCACTGCAAAAAATAAAATTAATAGAAGTTGCATAAAAACATTAATTTAAATATAATGAAATTACTGGATTTTTTGTGGTTTGTTTTTTTTTTTTTCTCCTTTTACTTTAAAGTCAGCAATATCTCTTTACTTTATGTCAGTGATCAATACGCCAGAGACATGACTGTGGCTATTACCCGTCTCCTACTGTGGTGGAGGAGCACCCACAAACGTAACTCACATCCTTGGATGTAGGTCTCAGTGGAAATCTACAGTCTGGGTTATATATTGTCTTTTGCAGTCTGCTTAGTCTTCCTAACAAGGAGCAAGCAGGCTTTCCTCTGACACTTCATAGTCTCAACGTCATTGCTGACATGCTCTGGACAATACAGACTTTTGTAATTCTGGGCTGTTAGGATAAAGTCTGGAGTTGCATCTGCATGGGTTATTAAATTTTGCCTGTAAACCATTTTAAATCATGGTTTAGACAGATTAGTACTTGCTACTTCCTAAAATTTATGTAATTGGAGGTGATTTAACTATTTTTTCCCTATTATAGAAGATGAACTGTTAAACCAAATTTCTCCTCTAATTTAGTAATAACTCCGTTCTCTACTAAATTTCATGAGGGAGTTTCACTCTATCATCTGCATTGATTAATTTTCCTCTAGTTATTGGGCTGCCATCCTTACAAAAGAAAATTATTCCAGCATGATTATGCACAAAAGCTCATCAAGAACCAGACTGTGTTGAAAGCATGTATTGAAAAAAAAACCCCAAATGACAAAAAAAAGCAAAACAAAAAACAAAACAAAACAAAACCTCAAAAACAAAACAAAATAAAACAAAACAAAACCAACAAAACAAAACAAAACAACCTACCAGACCCCCAAACCCTTAATGAAACCTGTGTGCTTGCATAAAAGTTGTGGGCAAAAACACTGTAATATTATTAAAAATAAAGTCACATGAAAGAATTAGTTGGAGGGAAAAAAATTAAACTTTTCTGTTTATTATGTAAAAAAGTTTTTAGGGGCATAATCAAATGCATTGTTGTCAGGGTTAATAAGCTCTAATTTAATAGCAGTGTCACTCTTGTAGGCAAACCAGTTATCTATCACACAAACTCTCTCTAGTTCTTTAAAGACTTCATCAGCTTCAAATGTAAATCTTAACTTCATGAAAATTTATGGGATTTGTTTCTTTTAAGAAATCTGTTAGTTTAAATTGTATTAGAACTTTGCCTTTGTTTTTACTTGCTTCAAACTTAACCTAGTTTATGTCTCAGTAACTGCTTTCTCTAAACAAAATGAACCATATCAAATCTCTTAATCTAATTTCTTTTATGTAAACAGTATCTAATTTTCCTTCGTTTACTCTAGTTAGATAAGCATAGATCTTTCCAGTGTTGTTCTGCCTTGGGGCTACTATCCTGCAATATATTGATATGTTTGAAAGGGAAGGTACAACAGGGAGAGGTCAACAGGAAAGGCAACAGCTCTTTCATAACAGATAAATTTAATCAGGTACAGTTTTTATGCTTTAAAATAAAAATAGTCAACTGCAAGTAGTTTAAGAGGCATCAAGCTATATTTTCAAAGCAGAATTAAATTGCAGGGATATGAAGTCATGCCAGCTCTTGAACTTATACACACAGATTTTGGTAGTTGCAATCAGAGGGCTTCTGAAACAGGAAAATGAGTATTTGTATTACCAAGATATAATGTGGTTCCACTGTTATAGGTAATAGATAACTACCTAAAGGGATGATTATGCAAATAAAAGCCATTTTGTTTTCTGAAAATACAGCATCTCTCTACTACTATTTTATTTTCAAGAAAATAATCTCAACTTCACAGACATTCTTTTGCTAACTGGACTAGTCACAAAACTGGTTAATATGAGAGAAAATTTAGAAATTAATAAGCCATCTATTTGAATTTTGACACAATAAGTAAAGTTCATGTATTTCTGTTGTTCAGATATTTTTAATGGTTTCTCTTAAAAGTATCAATAACTGTTCCATGTTGGATAAAAAGAGATCATTGATCTGGAAGTAGATGAGTGACTTAAGAAGTACTGCCCTTTTTGTTAGCCACCAGCAATGGATGTGAACACAAAAAATTATGGTTTTAGTTCAACTTGGTTGTTTGAAATTACAGTTTAAAAAGCCAGACTATGAAAGGAGTCTTGTGGTGGGTTCAATACTGTCTCAATTAATGTTTTATGACAACAATATGGTTTTGGCATTCCTTTCACAGACGTTCATTGACTTCATTAGGTTAGGGTCTGGAAAATGTGCCAAGTGGAATGTCCTGATTTAGAGACTGACACTTGTTCTTTTTCCTTTCTTATACATTCTGACTAACATTTCTGGACCACAGTTCACATTGATTAGAAACTGTGTATGCTATAACTGCTTCACAGTTTTGAACCTTTTCACTGCTTTGGATCTGGTTGCTATTAGGCTAATACACCACCTACAGCTATTGCAATATTAACATATTTATGTTTAAAGATGTTTCTCACTAAGTTGCAAAGCTCAATAGTAATTTTCAAACAGCCCAAGCCATTGGCTTCATTTCAGCATAAGTGATTTGTTCCCATTTAGATGAAAGGCAGGTTATTTCAAGTCAAAATAAAGTACCGCTATTCTAGAATAAGAAATGTTTTCACATACGTTTGTTTAGGAGCACTTCTTCTGGAATAGATGTTCATGAATAGCTAATTTGAATTGCCTTAATTGGTGATTGGTGATAAGGAATACAAAAGAGCAGAATTCAAAGGGACTTTTCATTCATCATTCTCTTGGGGGAAGAGGAGCAAAGTGACTTTATAGACTTTGTAAAAGCATTGATTCTCAAGCAAGTTTGTATTAAAACTTTATAATTGTTTATAAGTGTTTTATAACTTTAACTGTGTGAGGTTATTAGAGGATTTTTTCAAGTGCACAAGAAATTTTAAGTCATTATTCAGTTAACTATTTAAATCTTGTTATCAGAGAAATCCCTAAATGCAATAAATATGATAAAAAATTACTTTAACAGATAATACACTTTTTGTAGCAAGTTTAAAAATTTATGTTATTTTAATTTATGGTACAATGGACAACACCCATCTAGATTTGGGAATGTGTGTACAAAGTACGATTTTTTTTTTGTTGCAAATTACTAGCACCTGGTTTTTTTTTAAGGCAGACCTTAAAATAAATCTCATCCTCTGAGTCCACTTTAAATCTCTCTTCCTTCTGCTTTCCAGCTCAATTCTACCACGTTCTCTTTAGTTAAGACAGGATTTGACTATGGCTTCAAGCTAATTTCCCCCACCTGCCCCATTAACTGAATGGATAAAAATGGCAGGAAGCAGTTTAGAGCTGGATTTTTAACTGGTATGCAATCACGCAGACGGAAGTCCTCAATTGAACAGTGATGTCTCCATGGAAAAGTGCAACATTTGAATCACTCTGAATTTCTTAATTTTCCCATTTACTACACAGACCTAATGCAAAGTGCTCCACATTACTAAACTTCCTTCCTTCCTTCCTTCCTTCCTTCCTTCCTTCCTTCCTTCCTTCCTTCCTTCCTTCCTTCCTTCCTTCCTTCCTTCCTTCCTTCCTTCCTTCCTTCCTTCCTTCCTTCCTTCCTTCCTTCCTTCCTTCCTTCCTTCCTTCCTTCCTTCCTTCCTTCCTTCCTTCCTTCCTTCCTTCCTTCCTTCCTTCCTTCCTTCCTTCCGCCCTTCCGCCCTTCCGCCCTTCCGCCCTTCCGCCCTTCCTTCCGCCCTTCCTTCCGCCCTTCCTTCCGCCCTTCCTTCCTTCCGCCCTTCCTTCCTTCCGCCCTTCCTTCCTTCCTTCCTTCCTTCCTTCCTTCCTTCCTTCCTTCCTTCCTTCCTTCCTTCCTTCCTTCCTTCCTTCCTTCCGCCCTTCCTTCCTTCCTTCCTTCCTTCCTTCCTTCCTTCCTTCCTTCCATTGTCACTGCATTTTTTCAGAACACATCAGATGAACAAAGGGCAAAGTATAAACCACTCTGCAGGAGTCATTGCTGAAAAGTTTTACACGAGAAAGAAAAGAGCCATTCTTCAGCACTGCATCCTGATCATAACTCCAGAATATCCAAACTAGCATTTAAAATATCAGACACTCTGTTTAAAGTGCAAAAAGTGCTAAACTAAATTTTAGTCTGGTTATTTGAAAAAACAAAAATATCCAGAATACTAAGATACAGCCTTATATTTATTTTTAGACTTCCATTTATATAGAAATGTATCCAATATTAATTTAAAGTCATACATAAAAATTAACTATAATTTTTATAATATAATTATATAAATATGTACAAAAGGCAACAGATGGAACTACAGTGTTGAAAAACAAACTTGTATATTCATTAATTCGTCTTCTGAGCAAGAATGAGATCTGCTGGTTAAAGGGAAGGCTACAGGACTGAAGGCTTACAATTACTGAGGGATGTTGCTTTAGTCTCCTTTAGTCTCCTTGATAAGCCTCAGTGCTTCAAAGATTCCCTTTTTGTAAAGGACTCAGTGCTTTTAGAGGCTGAAAAGGAAATTTGTAATGAGTGCAGACAAATTAGACGATCCAGGCAGTATCTCTTCCATCTTTAAATCCTCACACTGCAAGTCAGGAACAGAGGGCTAGATAAGAAGTGCTAAAGCTGTCAGACTATGCAGGCAGCAGAGTGTGCTTGCTACTGGCTCTTGTATTGTAAACAGTAACTGAATGTGATTATTTGATATCTAATTATGTCACTGTGGATTCTCCTCTTACTACTACACAGAGGTCAAAGACATACACAAGATACTTTCAAGTGGCTTCTTTCGGATTCTGATGTTTCCTCTGTTCCTCCCCTCACAGTGAATATGAATGATCGTATTAGCTGTTAACCTGTAGTTCAGTCAGACCACCTTGACTTCTAATCCCAATCAGTCTGGTACACCAAACACTGCCTAGATGTTTGCTTAGTGAAAACAGTATCTGAAATTACTTGTCCATTCAGCCTGTGTTTGAGAGTCTATTATTAATTTCTTACCCTTATTTAAATCTTGACTCTTCGATTGTTTATCCAATCTTTTGAGCTTCAATATCCACCACAGACTTCAGGCACTGGGAGAACACTTTTCAGGAGTCTGAATTTTTAGGGAAGAAGGGGAAGGGTGAAGGAGAAGATAGGAAAGTTTTTATGTACCTCTTGTTCAAAATAATGTTAGAAAAATAATATAAGATGTGATCTGGACCAGTCATTTTTTTTTCCATTCCCAAGCCCTGAAGTAGAATCACGTCTACCAAACTGCTAATGTTTCTGATGCATATAAAATTATTCTTTATTCAAACTTAAAGATGTAAATTAAAAAGTTTATTAATTACAATTAGATCTAGCAAAAAAAAATTAGAATTAATATTTTTTCTCCACAGAAAATGTCTTAGTTTCTTCATATAAAATAGTTATTTGAATAGAATGGAAAAAATATTTTCATGGGCTTTATTAATTTCTCAGATATTTAAGAAACAATCTTATTTTCTATGAATCTTACAGATTTAGCTTGACTGTGGTTTTAGGCTGTGGTTGAAAAATTCAGGTTGTCCCACATGTGGATCATTGTACATGTCTGGTTTAGTTCACTCATTTTCTGCTTACTATAACTTACCTAATCCAGTGGCCCGATTTTCATATGGCTCAAGAACGAGATGAGTGCCACCTTTGAAATCATAGTTCATGCTGGCTTCTCCCTGTGACTAACTTTTGTTTATCTGTTTGATGTCTGCAGTCCCTGAGCAGAACAATGCTCATCTTCAGTGAAAGCACACAGAATAGAGCAGCCTCTGGAGGACTTGTCTAGCACAGCTGGACAGTCAGGCTATCTCCCTCAAAATACTTCCACTGGCTGGCTGCAAATCTTTTATGAGGCAGCAGTTATACATCAGTTCACTTCAGCCTTGCAGTGAGCATTTCCCTTTCTGTACCCTTATCCTGGGATTCAACTGGTCCCAGGCCTCAAAAGGAAGAACAAAACCAAAAAACCCCATCAAAACAAAAAACAAATACAAACAAACAAACAAACTAACCCACAAAACCAAAATCAAACCAAACCAAACCAAACCAAACCAAACCAAACCAAACCAAACCAAACCAAACCAAACCAAACCAAACCTAAACTAAACTAAACTAAACTAAACTAAACTAAACAAAAAAATAGAGAGAAACCCCACCTTGAAATTATTTATGAAAATATCAAGTTGATAACTTTTCTAAAACTTCATTTGGAAAACTCTTCCCAGGCTGGGACATCCCAGTGTAAGGCTGCTTATCAACTTCTGTAAAAGAAAAGCTGAGAAGGAATGCAGGAAATTTTGTTCTGTATTTTCATCCAGATGAATATGGTACTGAAAAGATAAACCAGGTTTGGGGTTAGATAGCTACTTGAAGAAGTTGGTGTAATGAAGAGAAGGAGAAAGAGGAGGATTATGAAAATGCTGGTGTAGGTCCATCTCAAGAGTCTGCTGACTTTCAGAGTATTTGCATTCTGGAACAGTGCTGGGTTTTGTCCGTCAGAAAAGTAAGTAGATATTTCCCAGTTACAAAAGAAAGTTAATGTTTTGTTTATAAATGGTACAGTGAAGTGCAGAAAATACTGCGCTTACACATGTAATTCCATAAGCAGCTTTACTATTTCAGATCTCGGGAATCAGATAATCTCACTACTACATCCATACTATGACTCGGACAGAGGCAAGAGGAGGGAGGCAGCGAGTAGCAGCGGAGTTTATTGCATGTCCACACACGTTCTGGCTGCGCCGCGACTGCGCGCGAAAGCAGTCTGCGCAGAGTTTTATCCAGATAGGTGAGAGGGAGGGGGGAGGGTACAACAACCAATGAAGGGGATACCCGGGACCATTAAGCATGCGGGAAATTTAATTTTACCAACCGGGGAAATGGGGAGGAGTACAAAAACCGCGGGCAGAATGAATGACAAGTAACAGACTGTTACATAACAACAGGTGCACGCATGTGCGAGAGAGAGAACAAAGGAATAAAATGATAAACCTAATAAACCTAATTTGCACACTGCCACAATACTATAGCCATTTCTGCATATGAAGGTGGAGAGTTTGTCCTGTACCTGCAAAAACAGGGATATCCATCAGTGAAACAGAATTTTGGAAGAAAGAAAATAAAAACTGTTAAGCTTATTTACAGTCTTGGGAAAGGTTTTGAAGTCTGCTATAAGAAACAGAAGATGATGCTGATAGCCTGGTAATGTGGGTACTACGTCTTTTCTAAGGCTTATGCCAAGTGAGAAGGTAATTAAATATATATGCATTTTAATGGAAACCGGTCCCTTGACTGGTTTGGAAGATTTGGCTGCAAGGGGAAGAACTTCAAAATATGATAAGAGTTTACATTTACAGGAAGCAACATAATGTTACTGGAAAATACAGAAAACAGAATGATAGCCTGAATGTTAAAGTTTTGTTTAAGCCTTAAGCAATATCTGGCAGTACAAAAGAGACAAAAATTCAACAATTTTTTTGCTGTATGGGACCCTGGGACTGCAATATTACTGTTCTTACTAGTGTATAATGCTACTTCTCAAATGCACATAGTATGCTCCTATGTGTTATATTATTAGAATTCACTACAAAACAAAATCTCTGCTCTGGTTTATGTTTGCCTCCCCATAAAAGCATATCTTGTTTGATAATCTTTGAATATAGTCCTAGAAATATTTTACAATAATTATTATTCTTACTCCAAAAAATGTAATTTGATTTAAGAAATTGTTTATCAGAACAGCAAATGCAGATGCAAATACCGAACCACAGGTTAACCCACAGGTGTGTAGAAATATTCCAAGAACATTCAAATTACCCTGGAGAATTTCCTTGTATTCCTTCTCACCTACTCCTACCCTATGAGTTCTATATTCTAACCGGTAGTAAAACAGAAAACAGTACATATTGAGAACTATGTGTGGTGTTGTTCTGTCAACATAAAACCAAATGCGGTGACATTTTAGTTTCTGCTTCATGTTACCAGTGAGGAAGAAAATTTATATCTCTACCTTACACAATTACTCCAGTTATCTCCTCGAAAATCCAAGCAAACAATAGAAAGAATAAATGAAATACAGAAGAAATACTCTTTCTCTGGAAATGAAAAGTAAAGAGAGAGCATAACACTTTCTACTCCAACAGTTTGCTAATAATAACAGCTAAAGGTGTGTGAATTATTTCTATTAATAACCATTTTCTGCATCCTTTGCGATATAATATGCTAAAAAATTTTTATATGTTCCTTAGAGGAAACAGAACAGTGTCTTTTTCCAAACTGATCTATCCGGAGTGCTCACTTCTCTTCATCATTTTCTGCTAAGCATAAACCAAAATGTTGGGATTTTTGTTTGTTTGTTTGGTTGGTTGGTTTTTTTATTCTGGAAAATTTGGAGGGTTTGATGATCTCTGATAGCTTCTAAACAAATACCAGCCTTGACCAAGTGTTTGGGAAGTTGTATTCTGCAAGTATTTGCTTGCTGTTCTCTTTGATCCAGACAATAAGTGGATTTCCCTGCTCTCTGACCTCTGTGCTCGCTGTCTGCATGCTCTGAGAGATGCATGTGGGTGATTTGTTTGCTGTGTTTTGGCAAGTTCAGTTGCCCAGCACTGGCAGTGCAGGTGACCTGCACTGTCCTGATAATAATTTTGTTCCTCTGGCTAATAATGATGCTTACATCTGGAGTTCATTAGGACTAAGAGAGTTTCACATGTAAATGGAACTGGAAGCCCTTAAGAAATGGGGGGTGGGGGGGTAGTGGTTTGTTTGTTTTGCCCATTCTGCTTTATTGACTTTCAACACTCATTCCTTCTACTTCCGAAGCAGAACAAAATAATAATTTCAAAATTGTATGTGCAAAAGCCACTGTCTTGTCTTTTTCTATTCCATAATTCATGTAAAAATCGAGATAGAGAGTTGGAGACTATAGTGAAATAAAAAGTAATTTATTTATCCTAGTCAAGCCTCTAAAAGCAGTATGGAGCAACAGCTGTGCAGCCTAGGAAAATCTAAGGACTGACATGACATACTGCAGATAGTCTTTTGAGATTTGACAGCTGTTTTGGAGAATACATCTATTCTGACCTCCACAGAGAAATTCTTTACAAAGCATTTCATTGTGATTTTTTGCAGGAATGGAAAACCTGTCCATTGGAAAGAGTGTATCCTACCACAGACAAAAGACCCTGCAAAAAACCAAAGCTGGTTCTTTTCTGTCTGTAAAAAACAAATTCTCAACATATTTTTTCTTGATCACTCAGTAAATAAATTCATTCAGATCTGTAATTTATCTGAAAAGCAGAAAAAAAATCTTAATTTTTACAAGATCAGCCTGGGATAACACTGTTCTTTTTAAATGTAACAACAAGCGTAAGTTTAACAAAATCTTGAAGGAGCTCACATTGGATATTTCGTATAACAGAGAATGAGCAGGAAGGGAAGAGAAGGAGGCTAGAACTAATACAGCAACATATTTTTTAACATTCATACACGCACACACAAAAGAAAGTTAAGATTTTCACAGGGCCTTTTAAATTCCTCCTGCGTATTTTTCAGTATGATTAAAGAAATCTGAGGGCTGAAGAAAATTTTTAAATGGCATGGCCAGGATTTAGCCTATAAAATAGAGCAGCTATACTCTTTCCCTTGTACTAATTGCTCCCTCACCAATTGTTTGGTGACTCTGGGAGTATTTTCAGAAATATTTTGTTGAAACCCCCAAAGAAAACTTAGCTTTTCCTGAAAAGGCACACAGTGAGGCACTGTGAGGCCTCACCACTAAAACAAAGATTTTATATTTCCTTTTCTTTTTTTCTTTTTTTTCTTCCTCAAATTGAAATTTCTTGTGTTATCCCCCCTTGTTTCCTGAGTTTCTGGTGTGGGTGTTAAACAGGAGTGCTGGATAACCCTCTCTCTTGATGTTGTCAGGAAGGTAACCTGACTATAAGTTATGACCTGCCCCTGAAGATGAAAGTAACTCAGATTTTTTTAATGGATCCTTTGGGGCAGATTACAGTGAAATAAAACTGAGTGATCAGTGTTTATAAATATATACACGTACAGTTTATTTTACAACAGTTTGTTTGGAATTGAAAGAAGAGCTTGATTTGCTGTGGCCATTCTCTGGTGCTCACACCCTCTGCACCTGGGCTATTGCCTTGCCCATCACCAGCAAAGCACCCTCTGCTTTGCAAATGGCCAGTTTTTTGAGTCATTAATCATTAAAATTTCAGCCTCTCCCACAGTCTTATTCACCTCTTGCTTTTCTATGAGTGTGTACACACAAACAAATACAAAGACAGATTCTGCATCTCACCATGTTTCTTAGTGCACAATATCAGACTTGGACTGCCATGTCTGCCTCTACAGTGCTGATTTGTATGAATAGGAGTCTCTTCAGAAATGGATAAGGATGCCCAGCTCAGGAACATCTTAGCCCATGGTAGAAAATCCATCTCTCCAGTGTGGTAAAACAAGGTTTGGAATACTTTTAATCAGCTGGACAATTGACACACTACATCCTTGCTTTATTCAGGCAGAATGCAAACAGTAACTAAATAGCATTATTATTATCAAACTATGGTTATTGCTCCCTTGAGTGTTGTGGAATCCTCCTGTTTCTAAGAGGCTGAAATCTGATCTTATTCTCCTTGTGTTAACCCCTCCTTTGACCCCAACCCTAAAGCTCCGCCCCTACAACACCCTATAAAACACCACAACTCGACCCCTGTCCCCCTCTCTTCCTCTTCTCCTTCTTCTCCCTCCCCAGTCCTGGGGGAAATAAAATGGATCCTCGTACTTAACAAACAGAGACTTGTCTCATCTGTTTTCCCGTGCCGGCGGCTGTATCTCCCTGGACACAATGTGAATACCAGTAAAGCATCCTATTGATTTTAAGATTTTTGCTTTGCATTATAAATCCCTTCACTGTCTTTTTCCAAAATATCTGAGAGAATTAGGAACACTGTATTTTCCTCTCCACTGTTTGAATGCTGGCCCAGTAATGGCTCCTTTGATCTTTCTAAACCTGCTTTGAGCTCTATATTATTCTCTCTCATTGAAGACTTTATTCCCTACTATACTCTTGCTAGCCTTTAAATCAAGTCTAAAACATGATATACTGCTGTCATTATTCAGCTCTGCTAGCCAATGACTGCCATAGTATGAAAATAACAGAAATTTCTTTGTTTTGATGTGACATCCAGAGACTTGACATGTTTTTATTTTTTTGCATGATTTTTTTTGTGATATTATGTATGTATGTATGTATTTATTTTGCAGGATTTTAAGGCACTAGGCAAAGGTATTTTATGAAAGGTTTACCAGTTCTCAGACACAACAACATGACAGGCATGAAAAAAAAATTGTGAAGCAAGACTGAAATTTTAGACCCTTCTTTGACAAAGACATATAATTAAAGAGGACACGTGTTACAAAAATAAGAAAGGATAAAGAGTCATAAATTTTTAAATTTTTTAATGGGGAAAGAACTGGAGAAAACAAACAAACCCAAAAATATCTGTTCTTCCTATTCAATTGGTAATTACATAAAGCTAAAAATAGACTATTTTTTCCTTTAAAATAGAAATTAAAATAGCATATAAACAGTCTCTTGCTAGGTAAAGGGTCACAGTTTTTATTAGAAGATCAAAAGGACTATTCCAGGTGGCCTCAGAAAACCAGCTTTCTTTATATTCAAACAATATCTTCTACAAATTTTAACTGCACAAAAACAAACAGATGGAAGTTATCTTTTGCCATTATTTAGGAAAAAATAAATATTTTCCCAAGATTTCCCTGTAGAACTTAGTTCTTTTCTAGATTCATTTTATAGTCTGATACACCAAAGCAAGGGAAAAGAATGCTGGGGAAGAATCTTATTACTCTTCCAGGCCAGTAGTGTATCAACATTTCCTGATCCACTATTATAAAATTACCCCATCACATTTTTCTAGGAAAGAGTAGTGGTTTGTGGTTTGGTAGTTGATTTTATTGGGTGTCACAGTCTAGTGTGGGGAAGAGTGAAGACTTCTTGTAAAAATAGATGGTCAGGAACGGAATTAAGGCAAACAAGGCAAATGTTGTATCTGAGAACTGGGTACTGGTGACAAAAAGACAAAATAAAAATTAGCTACTCTACTACAAAGGGATAGAGAAGAAAGAGCAAAAAGATGAAAAATGGGAGAGAGGGAGAGGGAACACAGAGGGAGAAGAGGACATTTCTATCAGAGGTAGAGGAGTGCCATCGATATCCACGACAACCATTGCTGAGGCATAGCAAAACTCATTGGCTCCTCACACGAGGTTGGTTGATTGTCTTCTGTTTGTCTAGGCTCTGCTTTGGTTTTGTTTAACTTTGAGGTTTGTTGGCTTTTTTGTTTGGTTGGTTTGGTTTTAATTATTTTCAACTCTTAATTTCAGATTAAGGATTTGAAGAATCTTTAGCAATGCTCTGTGACTGGACAATGGATCTTTTTCCAATTAAAGCCTTTTCATGTAATACAGATTGAAGGTACACCCACTTCATAGGACTAGACATGGAAAAGTGATTGCAGATGCATAATGTGGTTTTGCCATTCCTATTTATCTTGAGGTACGATTATAGCAAAAACAGTTTTAACAAAATACAGATAGAAAAAAAAAAGTGAAAATTAAGAGCAGGATATTTTCTGCCATGATTATAATATAATAACAATGATTATCTGGAGATAAAGGAGTTCATTTACTCATGCAAAAAAATAGGTAGGATGATGTTTTCTTTCACCAATTAAAATCACACCTTATTTGAAAATATAGACCAGTCACAAAAACAATTTCTGAATTACAACAGCAAAGACACAGAATGTGAGTTCTACATCTTATCTGCTAGCAAAATTTAAAAATTACCAAAATGGATCAGTTCTAGGAAAATGTGAAAATTGAGTAGTGGTATTTTTTTCCCCCATTGTATCACAGAAATGAAATGGGCTAACATGTATATATAAAAAAAGGACTAATATCAAAGTTAAGTTACAGCAATATACACCCAGAAAATGTCTTAAGTCATGTTTACTAGGCATAGTTAAGAGGGGCAAAATAATTTTCAGAGCAACATTAATAAAATAATTCTAAGAAAATCACACCCCTATTTTATTAAATAGAAAAAAAATGAAATCTCTTCACACACACAAAATACAATTAAGATTCCTTGTGTCTGTCTAGATACAATATATCTGTGGATTTAAGTGACAGAACCAGAATTTAGAGCTAGCAGAATGGAGTGCACAACTTTACTTCCCAAACTGTAATTAATCAAGAATAAATGCATTTGTACAAAGGACCAGAAACTTGTCATGCGACCTGCACAGGAAAATGATCTCAGTAAATTAAAGAAACTAATTTTTTCCCTGAGAGACAGAGCAGTAGACAGTAATATGTTTCATTGCTCTTTGGAAGATCCTTTCAAAGAGGATGAAGGATCTAAAGGTCATGTCATTGAAATAATGTAATCCAGGGTAACTAGTGTCATCTGTATATTACAGTAGTCTCGCTGTTAAATTGGGTAAGGAGGGTTTTTTCACTTTTTGAAGCTGACCTGCACATTAGAATGAATCAACCATCGACCTATCATTTTTCTTTTTCAATGCCAATTCTAGCTGATGAAATGTAAAAAAACTTTTATGGGACTTATGATGACAGCTTCAAAAGAAAGCACATATATATACTCTCTAACAATAGAGAAATTATATCTGTTTTAAGAGGTTACAGTTTTTTACATTTGCAATAAAGAAAATGGAAAGAAAAACCTCTGTGGGCAAAAACTATCCACAACAATATTCATCTCTTCTTGCTGCCTGTGGAGAGAAATTCTATCACTCAAAAAACAGTTTTCTCTGATTTTTTTTAGGACTGAAACATAATGAAGCAGAAGAGAGCATCCAGTAGAGTGTTTGTGTGATACAAACCATTTCCCCATTCAATATTTTAATTCCAAGTCTCTCTGGTTCTAAGCTGACTGGACCTGTGTCCCTTAGAGTGTCTTCAAAGATGGGCAGTACTGTAAAAATAGGAATGCAAGAGTAGGTGAAAAAGGTAAGAAGAAGGGAGGAAATTAAATTCCACATAAAAGGAGTTTTTTGTAGAAGACAAATTCCTATATGTGTATAGATTACTGAAGTTACCTGGAAGACTTTGTCAGATCATCAGAGAAAACCTTTATTAATTCATCTGGAGTCCTGTACTGTGGCATCTTATGTAGTTTGGAACAAGCCAGGCCCTCAGGTCATCTACACAGGGCAGGACAACATGATAGAGGACTCATAAAGATCCCATAACCTCCTGGGACAACTGATCCTTGAACTCGAGGTTTACAGTCAGTATAGCAGACTTTTAGACACTTTTTTACATGGAGTCTGACATGAAGTAAACACACATAGCGGATCTCTACATTTAGACATCTAACCTGCTCATATCTGTTGGCATTAGAGATATATGAAATGTCTAAAATGTCCAAGAAGAACCTGAAGATCATTCCTGAAAGACACAGATGGTCTATGCAATTATTTGCCATATGTGCCAGCTAAAATATTTAAGATACTCAAGAGTTTCTCAAAAGGCAGAGTGGGTAGCTGAATATAATTTCCTAATGTCAAGCTGAATACTCTCAACAAGTTTAATTACTCAGAGGATGAAACAGTGCTAGAAAGTAAGCAGCTTGGGTTGCTCTTGGAAACTCAGGAGGAGGTTCAGGCTCCTAAAGGGCTACTCCCTTGTATTCTGCTGAAAAAAATTGAAGAAGAGGATCAGTGCTGGTAGCCTCTTGTTTCTGTCCAGTCTCATTCAGAATTCAGAAGGCTCTTTGGGTCAGTCTTCAGCAGTGAATTTGGCAAGCTAACTTTATTTTGCTCAAAATATTATTTCCTGCACAGATAAAAAAGTGTTTTAGGCTGGAACAAAAGACTTTAACTAGAAAGAATTTGGTGTTTCAGGAATGTCCTCAAACATTCTTGAATTTTCTGTATATTCATTTCAATTTCTGTGTGAATCTTTCAAGCAACAATATAGTCATGTCAATGCTTGATTATTTCACAGTCACTTAATGTTCTTTCTGTCAAAAAACAAATACACTGGCTTAAGTCCAAACTTGGAAACTGATATGCCTAAAATTTAAAAAGTTAAGCAACTTAGAAAGACCCTCAGATTACATTTTTTTAAAATTGTCTTTTAGATATTTGAAAAGATTTAAGGAATAGCTTTCACACTGAGTATCATTACTATATTATAAATTCAAACAGCACTTAAGAGAAAAATAATATTGTATAATTTATCACTTTATTTTATCATATTTTATCTTATTTGCAGTACGATGCTGAAAAAAGAAACACTACTATCTTCATTTTGTTGAGTGGTCTCAAATGTAGACTGATATCTCCTTCTTTGAAGTCCATAGAGGTTTGCAAATTCCCCAGCAAATATTAAGTTGGCCTGAGAAATGCTTTGGGTAGAAAAGAAAAAAACTAGTCATAAAGTGGCATGAAACAAGATAAACAAAAACAGGAGGCAGGCATATTCTAAAAATGTTTGAAATGTATTTCTTGGTCTTTTCTAGAGTAGAAAATCCTATTGAAATAATAGACCATAAAGTCTTCAAAAATATTCAGTTTACATTTTCCTTAGACTTGATGTAGTCAAGTCACTTGAAAATCTCTCCAATGCCAAATAACACTGTGTGTATGAATAGCAATGAAACCTTTATTACAGAATAACAAATTTATATTTTCAGTCAAATAGTAAAACAATAGTGAAGTACAGAAATTGGTGCAGATGCAGAGAGAAAAGCACAGCCCCACAAAAAACACAGAGATAAACCAAAAAAACTTACTAAAATGCAAATCTACTTGCTAAGTAGCTTAAATAATGAAACCCAGATTTTAGTTAGTATAAAGAAAATTCAGAATTATTATTTTATAAATTTAAGCTGTGTCTTGGATATCATTAACAGTGATTTTAGACCCTATTAATAGATGTGTTAAATAGTTTAATGCTGTGCAACCATCTTATAGAGGTTGGGGTTCTTTTCTGGTTATTTCTCATGTGTCTATAAGGTTCTGAAAAGGTCTAACAAATTTACAAGGCAGGTTTGTCTGTTTTAATGTGCTGGAGAGTGCTACCACATGTAGAGAAGTTACATGCTCTAATACCTTCATACGAGATAAAGAACATGTATGTCCTTTTTCTATGTCACTAGGTATGTTAGTATTCATGCTTCTATTAGTAAAATAATGGAACATGTTAGAAATTAGAAAGTGGCAAGTAGTAAGAGAGATGAGAATTTACAAAGAGATGCAACCACCGAAGTCATTATTAGTGACTATTATATAATAATATTAGTTACATTTCCACCTCCAGTTTCAAGAAGCAGTAAAGATGTTTGGTACTTTTTAGTGCTCTTAAAGAATGCAAAATAAAATAGAGTAAAAATTAGAGGACATTAGATAATAAATGTTGTCCAAATGAAATACATTCTGTCTCTAAGCAGATTTTCAATGGAAAATGTGTGGTAAACTTGTCTAATGATTTTGGAAAAAAAGTGTAGAAAAGCTGGCTAGTGCTACTATTTCAATTATTTTGATATTAAAGAAATGACACTAGAATTCCATGAGTGTTGAGTAAACAGTAAAAAGATACAAGTGGCTGAATAATACAGAGATTTTTTTTGTTGTCAAAAAAAAAGAGAAGGAACAGAAGGAGAAGCAAAACAGAATCACAGATCTGTTAGGTTCAATATCAATCATTTCCAAACCTTATCCATAATAAATATGCTACTTAATAGTGGTTTTGAAAAGGATTAAAAACTCCCCCAAAACATGAGTCCTGTGCTGCTCTAAGAAAGGATGGACAAAGAAACAAGTTATTACTTGATTACATTGATTTGTAGAATATATTTAGCATTCTATTTCCAAAAGCTGTAAGAAAAGCAAGAAAGAAAAAAAGGAGTGAAATTCCAACTACATCATTACATATTGTTGTTTTGGGAGGAAAAGGTTGTTTGTGTTATTTAGCCAACTGTCAGTGCTATATTGCTATCATTTAAAAGTAACAAATGCTCTGTAATGTAAACTGGACACGATATTCTCATCAGCCCACAAGCCAGCTGTATCCTTAGGTTTTTAGTGTCTGTGTAACACTGAAAAACTGCAACAATTTCTCCTTTCTGTTAACAACCTCTGTCAGTTCCCACTGATACCAAACCTAAACTTAAACTTTTTTTACAATATTTTGTTTTGAGTATTGAAATATACAAATATATATTTGCACATACATTTTAATTACTGTACACTGATCAAGGTAAGAAACCATTCCAGTCATATTAAGAACTCTGTCTGCAGCAGCAGAATTGATAGAAAATTCCAGCTGAAGGTCAGCTCGGTGTTTCATACATCACCTCAGCATGAATAACTGGACAGCATAAATGTAAGTGTAGGGCACTCAATGACTACTTGTGTGTTGCTTACCAACAAAAGGGAGCAGCCTTGGTGATTTACGACTGAAAAACTATCAGCTTGTCTTGAATTCTTTGGATTATTTGGTGAAGCTCATGTCCTTCATAATACATGAAGTGGCTTCATTACTTACTATATGCAAAAAAGCCCCACCAAAACATAACTATAAAAATTAATGTGTTATTCAATTTTTTTTCTTTTTTTTTTTGGATTTTTTTGGGGGGGGGGTTGGGTTTTTTTTGGTTTTTTTGTTTACTTAGGATATAGGTAGAATAATATTTGTGAGCTTTATCTTGGCAGACATAAGAACTCAGTGTAACAAAAGGGACACTGAAATAGAAGTTAGTACATGCAGATGTGTACTTGGTGGTATCTTACTCCTACAAATTATACAATAATTTTGGAGAATGAAATATTCATTTATGATAATGATGATGAAATACATTACTATAGCCAAAATGACTGCCCCTCATGAGATAAATTATGAACTTCTATAGAACTCTGATGCTGATATTTTAAAGAACTGATACTTGCCAGAATTTTAATATAACGTACTTAGCAAATAATACTCCAGAGCCCTAAGGATGTATATGAGCATTTTCTTTTAACCACCCTACCCTGATGGCTTGTCTGGGACTCAAAATAGGTAGTACACATTGTAACATAAATTATTTTGGGTTATTTCTCTAAATAAAATTATCAGTGTTATATTTCAGACACATATTTTGTTATAAACCTCATAGAACAATATTTAGATTTAAATAGTAAATAAGAGATGGTAGGAAGTTAAGGCTTCATGAATGGAACATGGTGCATATCCGCTTGGGACCTTCTTGAAATCATTATAGGAATTTGATCGTAATACATTTGAGTGATATTAAGATAAAAATAGTGCTTACATAATTTTCATGCATTTGTAGATGCACTTAAATTTTGAATAAATATTTGTCAAAGTCTAGACTGAACTTTCCTAACTCTGTTAAAATATGCAATTATGAAAAAACGAACACATAGGAGGATGTTTATTAACAATTTAGACTAAACTTGAATGAAAGCTGGGATTGAGAATGGGGAAGCAAACAACTGAAAAAGCAATCAATTTGCCTTTACTTCTTACTAAGTAAACAGAAAATTATTACTGCTGTAGTAACCATATTCAACAGTTAGTACTAAGACCAAGTTAGCATGGCAATTTCATATTATTGGTTAAAATAGATGAGGGTTAGTAGAGAAATCCTTGTATTTTCACAATCTAAGGCATAAATGCTACTTTTACATCTTAAAACTAGGAAGAAACTAAGTAAATATTTCAGGGTAATAATCTGTTATTAATAGAAAGTCATTAAGAAATATCTGCATTTAGAAACCAGAACTTTAAAAATATTGAATTAAGCTTTTATGTACATTGTTTCTAGTTTTCTATAAATATGTCATTAGTGGTGTAATACCACATATAAAATTCACAAAGTATATTATTTTCTATGGCTAGTTAAATAAAGTGCTGATAAACTTATTTAAAAACACCTTCACATGACAGACTGCTGTAGTGATCCATGGCAATATATATGCATCCCACACAGTGATCTTTTCAAAAACTCCATTTCATGACAGGAAACAGAATGTGTAACTTTCTACTTCAGAAAATACAGACCATTAATATTTGAGTTAAAAGACCCTCAATTTCTAGTGTTCACTCTCTTAGAAGACTGTGCTTAAACACAACATTGAAGTTTTTGTTGTTGGTAACACATTAAAATCCCCCAAATAAAATCTTCTGAATTGTTATTATTTATTTGCTGTGAAAATTGTATTAACCAATGTATAATCTATGTAATGGTTAGGAAGGACAAAAATTAAGCTATTAAAATATGTTTGGATGGACATTCTAACATCCTCTATTTATTGATGTCGATAAGACCTGAGATATCCATTAAGAAATGAAGATCTTCTGGAAGTTCCATATTATTATTGATGGTGTAAGTTACTTTCCCCAGTAAAGTAACTTACCCCCTCTCAGAAAGTTGTAGAGAGCGATAAGGCCTTCCATGAGCCTGCTTTTCTCTGGGCTAAGCAACTCCTGCTCACTCAGCTTCACCTCATAAGATTTGTGCTCCAGACCCTTCACCCACTTCACTGCCCTTCTCTAGACATGCTCCAGCACCTCAATGTCCTTCCTGAATTGAATTGGAGACCAGACTCAAGGCGTGGCCTCACCTGTGCCCAATACAGGAGAATAACCACTTCCCTGTCCTGCTGGCCACACTATTGCTGACACAGCCAGGATTCCATTTGCCTTCTTGGCCACCTGGGCACACACTGGATCATAGCACCCCCAACTTATGCCAAGCAGCACCTCCCGCCACCTTCCAGCCACTCGTCCTCATCCTGTAGTGCTGCATGGGCCATTGTTGTGGCCAAAATATAGGACCTGACTCTTGGTCTCGTTAAACCTCATACCACTGGTCTCAGCCCATGGTTCTAACCTGTCCAGACCCCTTTGCAGAGCCTTCCTACACTCCTGCAGATCAACACTCCTACACAACTTGGTGAATCCATGAATTTGCTGAAGGTAGACTTCATCCCCTCATCCAGATCATCAGTACCAATATTAAAGCTTCCTTTACATTAGAGCACTAAAATAAAATACCATCCTAAAGGTGATTTAAAACTATTATCATTCAGACAAAATATCTCCCAGATGACAGTATCAGAAAAAAAAATTTTTACCCTGAATAATTAAATACTCAATTTGCCTTTGAAAATCTCTGGAAGCACTTTCTTCCTTACTTTTTCTTTTCTTTCTTTTTCTAGGGTACTGCGTCCTAAACAGTGGTGTGTTAATAGAAAAAGAAGCAGTTTTAGTAAGTGAAGAACATTGATTCCATCATCACCCTCATTTCCATGTTCACAGCTATCTCCTCATGTATCATTTACCCACTTTCTAATGGAGGTCTCAACAGTTCCACGGCACCATTGCTGTTCTAGACTGTCAGTGCCAGGAATGTGTGTGTGTACATCCATGCATTTTTTCCCTGCCTTGGTGAATACTAAATTTATTAAGGGACATGTTTAGATGAGATTGAATTGGAAGACTTGATCAATACCCATCTGCCCAGTCTGTTTTAATCTCAAATATGAGAATGCAAGGGAATAAATCAAGTTTATCTGTAGCACATTTCTTCCAAATGATCCTTCTGAAATCAAAAATTAAAGATACTGGAGCAACATCTTTCTTCTCAAGAGGTAGAGGGCCTTTCTATATACAAGCCTACTACTCAGTATGACTTCTCTGGTACACTAAGAGAATTTTACTGCTTCCTTATGAAGTTCTGCTTCTCCATCTTGCCTCCTAGCACCCAGTTACTTCTTTCTGATGTAACTCCAGTGATGATATTTTATCTATGGGACAACGTGGAAGGAATGCAAGGTGGAATTCAGTCAGAGATTATGAGCAGCATGAATACATACAAAATGTTCCTTTGGTTTTATTTTTAAATCCTTCAGACTAAAGGAACAGTTTGCAATATTCATTTATTCTCCTATTTCTATCCTTTCCTCAACAGTTTACTGTACATTCTTCAGTATCCTGCTATTTCTACTTCTACTATTCATTTAAATGTTAAAAAGACTCATCTCAACTGCAGAAGCTGTTCAAATACCAAAAATTACCTGACTTAATGCAAAGAAATTCAGAGCTTAGAATGAAGCTCATCATGCTACGCATGCATGACCCCACTTCAAGTATTAAACTGGTCTCAAAACAATGACCATTCTTTGTTGTAATATTGAGGCTTAACTAGACGAGACGTGGGGCCCAATTCTGATCCCATTAAAATCAGTGGGATTTCATTCTTAGCAGGATTTGAATATAATTATAAATGCTTTCATATTTCATAAAACTTACCTATTTTTATTCAGTCTGTTCACACAGTGATATCTATTTCAAAGGTTATGTCAGAGCAATGAATTTAAAAGAATCCAAGGAAAAAAAAAGGAAGAAACTCTGTTCTTGCTCATTTCAGTATTCTTCAAAGTGACATGGCTAAATATCTCAGGAGGGATTTCTGGGATATGCTCGGACATGAGTTAGCATCGTACATTGCTAATAGATCTTGAAATAAAGAAGACTCTTGAGAACCAGGGGACTTAGACCCAGACCTGCCAAAATTAGGTCTCTTATTTAAAAATTCTGCTTGTGTATGCAGCAGTCACAGAAAGGTCTTCACTATGTTGCAGAAACTGAGGCAAGTACCAAGTCTGACAAGTTTATTAAAACTCTTAAAAGTCTTTTTAAAAATAACCATCCTTTGAAGAAAATTCACTTTATAAAATTAATTTCTTGAAAATCAGAATATAAATAGCGTGAGAAAACTACAACTGGGGGCTGAGCCTTTAGGATAATTAGTGGATTTTGTGCTCAAGATTTATATATTTTGTTAATTCCTCTTTCCTTTTTGATTTCAATGGTACATTCATATCCTTTAAAAGTGTGGCCAAGGGTATTTCTCAGTGTCTTTGGTGAGCTCCTGATCCTGTAAACTATTTACTGTAAGTGGGATGCTGAATGCACTAGCAGTTACAGTGAAATAATTCTTCTGCATGAATTCAAATTGGGGTCAGTTAAAAGACTGAGACACAAGAAAATGCCATGTTGGTAAGTGTAGCCGTGCCAGTCCTTGCAAAGCTTTTGTGCAGTGACAAAAGGTCGTGCTGCTTCAGATGTGCATCTGATGCTGCATGTGATGTCTGTTAGAAACTGATGATATTAATACTATAAAGTAATAATATAACATGTAATCACACTGTAAGCAGTTTCATCCGTTTAATTATTTAGTCATACAATTTATTGTCCATCTTTCATACTTGAAGTTGGCCTTTATTCTTAAAGAAGTCTTTATTCTTTACATTATAGAGTATTCTTTAGATAATTGAATATTTTTTAAGGGAAAACTAACTTCTGTATTTCAATCTAAAACCATAATTAATAAATTTTATTAATTCCCATTCCCAAGTGACACTAAAGTCAGTATGTTGGGAAAAAGCTTTTATTTACAGTACTAAAAGCTATTTTGGGGATATGGAAACAACCAGCCAGCCATAAAACCTAAGAAATCCACAATTTTTAACTGAGAGGAAGATCACCTCTTGTGAACCTTTAACAAGTGACAATCTGCTCCCAGGCAGTCTTATATAAATGTATCTATTCAAAACTCAGAAGTTTTAAGGCATGCAAAATTTATCACATCATCTTGAAAGATGAGCCTGTGGTTAACTGCCTTTAAAATTAAAAATATTTAATTGTGCTGATGAATTGACTGTAGGCAGTACTGCACAAAGCTACCCACATCAGGACATGAGAAAGATTTTGCTTGTACACTAATTCTTTATCTGTTTATCTAGAAGTAGTCACAAAAATCTGGCCTTTACCTTTATTCCCTTGCTTTAGAAGGCAGCAGTTTGTGCATCAGATTTCTTTGTTTATCAAAAAGAATGACAAATTTTTCCAGTTATCTATTATTAATGAATTTCAAAAAGTAGTGTTAATCATATTGTACATATTAATTTAACATGTTTTAAAAATTAGAGGTACAGGAAGGAAGGCTGAACATAAGAGGTTGTCAAAAATTTCTCCTTTTTTTTTTTGTAGTCATTCCCATAACTCTAATCTGTTTTCAGTAGAACCAAAAACTGAATAGAAAACATTTAATCAACTGGGGTTATGTGGTTTAACAATAAGCAATATATAAATATTTTTTCTTCAAATAATATAATTTTACTGATTTGGAAAAAAGTGCTCAAGGGTAAAAAGCAGCTTAAAGAATAATGAACTACAGAATTCTCAGCAGCTGTATTACATTCCAAAAGAACTCTGAAATAACTCTGACTCAGAGTTAGGCATGTTTTTAACAACTTAACAGGACAGTATTGAAAATACAGTCAAATTCTTCGCAGAGATTAAAACTGATCGGTCAAGGAGGCAGCAGGCACGAGATTCAACAAGGTTAACTCTGATTATTTATTAAAGAGGTTTTTTTCCTCTCAGAGCAAGAGTGGTCCTGCAGCAAAACAGATTGGAACCTCCATCTTTGGAGATATTCGCATATCAAGGCACTGAGCAATCTGATCTCAGTTGTCCCTGCTTTGAGCAGGTTTATGGACCAGAGGTCACCTCCAATCTCTATCATGTTATGATGCTAGCCAGGTCTGAGGGACTGAATGATCATTTCTAACCACAGTTAACACTAGGTGGGCATGTAGTATATGTATGTTTAGTTTTGTCTGCAAGGAATCCTTTTCATGCCTGTTAGATTGCTCCATTGTACAAACCAAATCAGGAGAAAACCCAGAAATATTTAAAATTCCCATTTCAGTGACATATAATTGATATAGATTAAAACATTGGTATTGTTACACCCCTGATGAAACTTGAGAGGGAAGCTGGGCAGATCAAAAAATATCACGTAGACCAGATACTCTGGCCTTTTCACATTTGAAATATGTTAATTTGGATATAAGTAATTTATCTTGTATGTGTACTAGATGAGTAGAACTAACAAAAGGGAATACATGTTTTATAATACCGGTGATGGTAGAATCATATGTAACATAAAAGCATTCTGCAGAAGCATGAGAGCAATTTGACTGCTAAAGGGGTAATGGGGGATGTATGTGGACAAATCAAAGGGGCTAACAAGTTGAAAAGTTCTTTTGCAAGTGTTAAAGAATTGCCAAAAGTCAAGGTGAGAGGAGTGGGGTGAGAATGGGCAGAACATCCTTCCAAATAGGTTAGGATGTTGACTGACAAAACCACAGAGTAAGCTGCATGAGGAGCAGGTTCGCCCTCCGTTTTTTAATTGCTTTTTAGGGAGGGGGCTTGTGTTTTTTGGTTTTTGGTTTTTGGTTTTTTCAGCACTGGGAGGGGGTATAGCATAAAAACAGACATGAGGAAGGAAAATCAGAAAAGAAAGAAGACAAGACCACTTAAGTTCTGGCTTCTATCACCAATGACTTCTCAAATCTGACCAACCTGACAGTGATGACCCAGGACCATCAGTAGCAACTATGCAGCATTTTGTACTCACAGGTAATTTGAGATATTAAATACTAATAATCTCATCTTCATATTAATAGTTATTAATGACATATAAGAGTTATTGGCATGAAGGATGCTGTGAATGAATAAATTCAGTAAAGTTCTGCTTGAAAGTTTAAAACACCTGGTCCTTCAGTCTCATGAGAACTTTTTGCACAATGATCCCTAGTACCCTAATTGTATTACATATGGATACATATTCTGTCACTACAATCGGTACAATAGAAGGGTAATTTGTAATTAGTTTTTGTAGAGTGTTGTATTTTTCAGTAAAGATACAATCATATTGAGCCACAGCAGCAATCTCTACTACCTGGCCTTTGAAATATGTCAGCAAAAAGATTTATGATCTTCAGTCTCCCAACCTAATTAGTATCACTTGTGACCAAACCCATAATATGCCCCTAGCTTGTACATGTGTGTCATTCAATACTTAAATAACATTGTAGTTAAAATAAAATAATTTCTTACTGTATTTTACCCAATTTGAACCTTTGGTAAATCTCAGAAATTCCTAATGCTTCATAAAAAGTCATTAGATATGAAATATGAAATATGACTGATTTTATCCTAATAAACTGCATAGACTGGTGCCTACTAAGATTTTGTCCCCATTAAGAAGGATTTAGTACCTTTTTATTCTAGTCCACACATCAGAAAAGTCTTTCAGAAGCTACCTATAAAACATGGCCATGCTTTGCAATCTTTAACGACTGTACAGTTCAGTTCAAACAAAAGGAAAAAAATAAGTCACATCACTTACAGACAGCTAAATAACCTAAACATTCAGATTTTCAGATGCAAAATTAGGTGTTCTCCTCAGTGAAATTAAGGAAGCTTGATCTTTAAACCAGTGTTAACAGTGTATACACTCTGACTTAATCATTATCTGGTTTTCCATGGAGACAAGCATGTTTAAGAAAGGAAAAAACAAAATAGCAAGCCAGCAAAAAAGAACACAACTAAGCAGAAAAAATTACCTTAAAAAATAAATACCTTTAGGGATCATGGATCATACAAGATGACCTTCAAAACCTGCAAGATGATTTATGCCTTCAGATATTTTCAGTAATGCTTTGGGCATTATCTGTACCTTTAGATATAATCACAGTAAGTCATTGAACATGCTCTAATAAACTTTTGCAACTAAACATGTTTTGTTGTGCCACAGCATTATATGTAATCAGAGTTTCCATAAATTTAACAGAGGGCAGTCACCACTTGCAGAAAGAAAGCAAGATGACAGCTGGGGACAAATAGTACCTTTTATTTCACAGTTTGCTATAACATCATATTTGATTTTTGTTTTAACTACTCTAGTTTAGTTTTTTTTTCCTAGAACCTCTTTGGAATTAGGTGGATTTATACCTTACAGACTTTGTACAAAAACTGTGCAAATATCTTTGTATATTTAGTTGTGTGAGACAAATGGAAAGATGGAAAAAATGGAAATCCTACTGTAATGAGAACATAGTATTTTACCTCCATCTCATTCTTTAATTTGTTGATTATTTAAAAAAAAATACACTGGAACAATCACTTTTCATTTGATTGTTATGGAAGATTTTCTGGAATGATTTGCATAAAATAATACTAAATATTAAAATAATTAAACAGATGTACTGTAATACATCTTGATAAGTTCTTCCAGAAATCTTGTTCCTGGTAATCTTGCTGTGCCACATAATGTAGGTTAAGAAGAAAAGAATCAAATAAAAGTATTTGGTTTCATATTTATTCCTTCTGCACATCATTATTATTTACCTTTTTATGGTTCTGATGAATCCTTTCAGAGGTGAAAAATCAGACCTCAAGACATCACCCAAGACACTACAGAGGTTTTTCTAGTGGTTATGTCTATGTGTATGCTCATGTTGTGCATGCATATATATACATATATGTGTGGGTGTATACATGGTTATCTGACTAAAAGGTAATCAAATTAACTAGAAACATTGCATATTGTGAGGATCAATAATTGCCGGAGGAATGAAGGAGCCTAATCTGTGAAAGACAGAGTGACTCCTCACTCTAAAGAAAATACTGAAGGATGATCAGGCCATTGTCTCAAAGTCACCAAAAAGTCGTAAGAACGTGTCTGGGCACATGTAGTCAGAACTACCTTCTATCTACTGGGCTGTGACAGGAGGACTCCCCACTGTGGGAAAGGATGCTGGTCAAACGTGGCTCCCCAACACTGTAGGTTGATACACACATGCACTCCTCTCGTGTTCTTAATAGATGTGGTTCTCTGTGAGTAGGAATCTGTGTGTATGTTCACACATGATACTGTGCAATTGAAACTGAATATGGGCCAAACCTTTTAAAGGATTTAGAGCACAGAAAATTTACAAACAAATAAATGAGAAAGAAATAATATTAAATAATTTAAAAATGTGTGTCATGAAAGCAGCTAAAAAATCCAAAAAAAGGACAAGTTGAATTTTTTACTCATAAAACAAGCATTTACACAACTTAGATGGTTTCTGCTACTCTTCAAACCTGCAAGTTATTTTTTCTACCAAACAATATATTACATAGCCCATAAAGGACCAACACTGTTTAGGAGTCAGTACAATTCTAGAAGAGGAATAAGAATTGAAGAAACTTATTTTCTTATTTGTCTCCTGGCCCTAACCGTTTATCTTCTGGCTTTGTGGATAGTGCATTCCTGTCAGAAAAGAGATATATCTTCAGCAAGAAAATATTTTGTGTTATGTCCTGAGACACAGTGGATATCACGTTCTGTGGGCATGCACTTTTCAGACTGAGGGATGAATGCTTTAATCATGACCTTATCATGGGAAAAAAATAAAATAAAAGAAAAAAGTAATGGCCATCTCTGCTTCTCTATTTTTGATAAGTTTCAGTGCAATCATATTTGGGTTCATCATGCTTAGAGTAAGAGTAGTGATTTAGGCTATACGGGAGATGTAATCAATGTCTAAGAAACTCTCTAACTAAATATAGATTGCAATTGAGTGTGAAAGCAAAATAGGCTCCTCAAGAGGAGGAAAATGCAATAATATTCATTGTTAGGGGTCTTGAAAAACCTTTACACTTGCCAAAGGAAAGCCTCAGAATTTTTTAATGCCTTCACCTGACAGGAAGACCAAATTTCTAAGGTCCTGGGATCTCAGTTCTGCCTAAATTCCAATCTGAGAAATACAGGACATTTCAATTTTTCCATCTTATTTAAATGCAAATGCTCATACTCAAATGTGGTATTTGTAATACCCCTTTGATACACAAATTTTAACTTTTTATGCTAATTAAATTACCTTTGTCATCTTCATTAAATATTATTAGAGATTTTTTAATAGCTGTAAACCTCAATAGAAAGGAGTAAAAGGACAACATGCAACAGAAAATAACCATTCATTTTCTGAACTTTCACAAAGATAAGAAAGGAGTTCAAATAGTTCCTTAAAGTGGAAAGGCATGATAATACAGTAAAATTTACAGAGGTTTGAAAGATTTCTTCTAGGATTATCTAAGAGCTGATGCTTTCTTTACATCTATGAAGTATTCATACAGAAAGGATTGCCAGGAATTAGTCTGTAGACATATTTCAAGAAAGAATAAAAATAAATCATACAAAAAAGGCCTTGCTTTTATGACAGTTCTTTGCTTGTCATTGTGTTTGTTTGTTTTGTTTTTTGGGTTTTTTTTTGTTTGGTTGGTTGACTCGTTGGTTTGTTTTGTTTTGGTTTTGTTTAGTATGCACATCTATTGTGACTGCAGACTTTATAGAATTATTCCTATACATTCCTGTAATACCTAGGAAGATAAAAAGAGATTCTCTCCTTGGTAGGAGTTTCTAAGGGATTTTTTATATAAAACAGAGCACATGCAACAAAAACACTTAAATATAATAATTTAACTTTTACAGGTCATAAGGCTTGCACTTCTCATTCTGTTCTTGTTATAAACAGTTACTGCAGCAGCAGCTTGCAAAGAGTATTCTCACATGATGAATTGGAACTTTCTCTGAAGAATTACAGGACTTTCTCCATTAAGCCAGAATCATATCTGATTTACAATCTGCATATCTCATTGAAGATGGCAAGATTATTAGAGCTATACATGAAGAGTAGATGAGTGTTAAATTTGTCCTGCTGTTTAATATTCAGTTTGAAAAGGGTCAGAAGGTTGAATTTTTAGATAAATTGGTTTCAGTTCACCTTTGCACAGAATGAATAACAATAATGAAGATACCAGTGTTATTTTTTGACCAGCCTGCCTTACTAAGATAATCAAAGTGTTCATATATTCATTTTACTCACAAAGAAACAAATCGGGAATGTTACAGTTGTTTTGGCCTCTAAGAAAGGTACATCAAATCAAATCAAAGTTTTGATCTTGGAGAAAACTTTCCAGAATTCCATAAGTTGCCCTTGCAGGGAGCAAAGGTCTTTGAAGTTCCTGTTTCCATCTTCTCTTGGGATCAGAAACTAACAATCACATACCTATTTATTTCTCTTGCTGATAATATGTCATCTCTTTCCATAACTCTTTCTGTTTCTTCTCACCTATTTCATCCCCTTTTTCAAACCTGCTTTTCTTTAAATGCAGGGACCATTTTCCTCCCCCCTT